>NW_012114422.1:2179681-2268814 GCF_000951035.1 Colobus angolensis palliatus
AAAACAAAAAACCCAAAATGGCACCAGAAGGCAAAATCGATTAGAAGAGCTCTCTCTCTGCCTCTTTGTTTTTTTTTTTACAAGGAGTGGGATTTCTCAGTGGGCATGAGTAAGGAGGGGGTGGTACAATGGGAGTACTTATAATAGCAGGGCCCATCACTTGTCCAGAGGCTGCAACTGGTGACAGATTTAACCCCACAGTCATCGGGATGAGGTGTTTCTCAGCCATGTCTTCAAATTCATCTGCATTAAACCCGGTAAAGCCCCAATTCTTGGAGATGTGGATTGCCTAGCAGTCAGGGAACTTCAAGTTGGCCCATGTGGTAAAGCCCCATGTAGGCCTCAATCACGTGCTCCTTGTTCTGCAGAGTGGTGCTGATGGACACGGCAATGTGGCTGAGGTGAACCCTGGCCACTGTGCCCTGGGGCTCTCCAAAGACCCCCCCCCTCCACATGCCTGTCTGGAGCCCAAGGTGGGGACAGCATGGGGTCAGAGATAGGAACATCCATTGGGAAGATCCATCTCCAAGGTCCCTGGGGGTGACTCATATCAGCAGCAGGCTGCTACACCTCTGAGGAGCTGCTGTGTGCAGAGGCTGCACGTAGAAAGAAGGGTGGGCTTAATCAGCAGCGGAGATTAGAAGAGTTCTTGAGGCGGCATTTAAAATGATAACGCTTGGAGATACGGGACAGAAGGGCTGAGAGCAGAAGGGGGTCATGTGCTCTGATCTCACCCAGACCCAGGGCCTGGGAGGCAGTTGAGGGTTTAAAGCACCAGGTGTCACTGCTTCCCAGAAAACACAGCTTGAGACCCAGGGAGAAGATCTTCTGGTGCCAAAGTCCTTTCTGGAAGGCCTGTACTGCTCTGAAACTGGGTGTCCACGTGGGCCTGAGGACCAGACTTTTCTATTGGTGAGAAAGCTTCTGTTACCTCTGCAGCAATAAGTCCTGAGTAAGCTTCTGGAGCCTTGGGAAACCCAGCGCCTGCTGAGCAGTGTGTCAGCGTGCATGCTTAGGAACTGTATTTGGAAGCTGACGTCTCCTTTGCTCAAAGTCTGGCTTCCTTCCCCCTAGCATATAAAAAGTTTCCAGTCTGTGTCTCCCCTCCTCTGATGTTCTTGATTAATCACATTCTGAGGTACAGCTTGGAGCCTGGCCTGAGCCATCAGTGAGGGGAGGCAGATATATTGGTCAGGACAATTACGGAGATGGGTCAGAGCATCAGAGGCTTTGGCTGCAAGTGCTGGCGATTAGGTTAGAATCCTTTGGACAAATGGATTAGTGTTGACTGGATGGGCTCACTCAGACAAAGGGAAATAAAAGACAACTTTAATTAAGACTAAGATGCATCTACCAGCCAGGCAGCCATCGTCAGTGCCTAAGAATGTCTGTTCTGGGACGCCAGGGTCGAATTTGCCTCATTAGTCGGGACACTGCACCTGCATTGGACAGGAATATGGTCCAAATTTGGAGGCCTAAGAGGAGAAAATCTAGGCCAACCTCTGTTGCTTCCAGAGGATTCCAGTCTTATGAAGTGAAACATCTCTCTCATTTGGGGTCAGATAACCACTGGACCCCAAGTTTACAAACATAGGTACTTTGCAGTAAGCCAAGTGACTGCCAAGAAATATGGCTGGTCTCAGAGTTGAACTGTATTTGGGTTGACTGTGGCCTTTTAAATTCTCTAGCATCACCAGAGCCTGGCTGATGGGACCTTGCCTTTAATCAACACCAAGTAAAGAAACCTTCCAGGTGTGGGCTGGGGCTGCAGGGTATTGACTTTCCCGCTGTGTTCTCCTCCTCCTTGAGATGCCTGGGGAAGAGGGCTTGGTCTGAGGTTTCCTGTGTGTTTCTCTGATGGAAGCACTGGGACCTCTGAAAATCAATTGGTAGGATTCCTTCTGATTGGGGAAATCAGGGATGGCAAACTGATCCCTATCATTAAGGAAAGGTGTGATTTAGGCCAACGTTTCCCACATCTGATTGCAGCTTAGAATTGCATGGGGCAGAGCAGTTAAAAAACTAACGCGTGGGATCTATCCAGATATTTCTCATGTAATTGTCTGGGGTGAGGCTCAGACATCCAATATTGTTTCTAAATCTCTTTAGCTGACGTTAATTGGCAGAGGTTGAGACGCTCGGATTTCAGGTCCTCAACCGAAAAGAGAGTTTGTGTGTGCACTGTGTCCTGTCTCTCTAATTAGATGATAAACTCCTGGAGAGCAAGAATGGGGCCCTGTGTTTGGCATCTTCTCCCGCAGGGTTTAATAGAGTGCTGTACACCTTGGGTTCTCAATAAGCCCTTGAATACAAATGCTCGGATGCATGAGCAAACAGCATTATTCTCTCAGAAATCTCATCCACTTGAGGCGGTGACGACTATTTTAAATACATTGCAATGCAGAGGCCCCTTTCAGGATGTCTGGGCCAGCTGGCCCTGCCATAATTACACTCAGCGCCATTGTAACTGCTGAAGAAACGTCTAGACAGAAAAGCCTTCCAGGCAATGAAAGGTAGAAGGTGTTTAGGGTGTGTGGATAGATACATATTTTGTTTTAATTTTTGTTTTTGGCGAGTCTCAGGTAAAGAAAACAGGGAAGCCTCATCATAGGCAGATTATTTCCTTCTATGACTTGCTGGGGAGGATGATCTCATTATCTGATTTTCCTTAGGGAAGTGAGACAAGACAATAGTGTCCCTTGTCTAAAAACTTCTGAAAGGATCCCCTGCAATTATCTCGATATACCATTATGATTCAAGTACCTGTAGGTCTGAGCACTTCATTGATAAAGAAGGTTTATTAAGGACATAAACAAAATCACCAGAAAATAGAGAGGTAAGTAAGAAGAACAAGTCAAGAGAGGGTGGAACTGGAGTTTAGAATGAAACCTTCCAATACAAGCCATCTTGGCTAAATAGCACTATCATTCATAGACTTTATTTTTTTTAAATGATGAGCATTTTGAATTTTAAAAGAAGCAAACACAATAGGGAGGAATTATGAATCAAGAATTCGATTGAGACTGGATGAAGCATCACAATTAAGCACTTAAAATACCATAAAAAGTAAATTTCTTGCCTTCCTTTTCCTTCTGCTTTTTTCCTTTCTCTCTCTCCTTTCCCCCCAAAACCTCACCACATATATATAATGAACATATTTGCATTCAAAAATTTTTTCCTGTTCCTAAGCTAAAATGCCCCTCTACAGTTTTTATCCAGTGACCCTAACTCCACCTTCCTTAGCTACATAGCAAAGGTTAACTCCTTTTAGAAAGCAGAAGACACCCTCCAAATGTTTGAAGACAGCTCTCATGTCCCTGCCAAGTCTTCTTTTCAGCCCAATATTCTACCTGTCCCTCAGTTGTTCTGGTTTCCTGACCCACTGGGTCATGGCTGTGATCCTGCCTGAGGCTGGCTATGGTTGGTCCATTCCTTCTTGACATGAGCTGCCTGGATCAGACCTCAATCCCTGACAGCGTGGATGGGCCACAGGGGGCTGCCATTTCCCTTGCTCCACATACCACCTTTTATTCACAAAGTCTATGATGACATTCACTCTCTTGGCAGCTCTGGCCCTCTGCTGGTTCATAGAGAGCCCAGAGTCCACCCAAACTCCCCAAACCCTAAGTCCTCCCCAGAACACCTTGCCTCCCCCATTCCACACACTGAATTCACAATTTGAACCTCAGTGCAGGATGTCATATGTGTGTTGACTAAGCTTTCTGGTTGTTCCATTTTGGTTTGCTTTGGTTCCAGCCCGAGAGATGGAGTAGAACCCCCAACTGCGACGCATGTATCAGTTCTCTCTGACTCAGCGGGAGTCAGAAGTACGTTGACCCAGGTGTGAGTCCCAGGTGGGAGGGTGACGGGACCGAGCCAAGGCACACATGTCGAGTGCTCACCTTGTTCAGCACACACTTAGAGCGTTCACCCTGGGTTGGCACTAGTGTGAGCGTCTGTGGATGACCAGCTCTGGTGCTTGCAAACTGTGCTGCCGCCTATGCTGTACTTCCCTATCTGGCCACTAGAGGAAAGGAGATGACCTTTAGCCTGGGGTGAAAGTGGCTGGAATTTTAATAGAGATGGGGAGTGGGGTTGGGGGCGATTTCTAGGTGTCAGAGCTCCACATATAAAACATGAGAGAGGGAAAGGCAGCCACCCTTGAGAGAGAAGCCCCTGAAGAGAGGGAACAAGTAGGGAATACACACATGGCGAGAACCATGAGGGCCTGCATGTCACTGAGGAGCCCATCATTCAAGATGTGTGGAGCAGAGGCCTGATGGACTCAGAACTGCCCTATAGGAATACCCCAGGCTACTGGGCAGGGAGGAGTGAGGCCACGGTAACAGACTAGAATCTAGATAATGGAAGTTAAATCCCTTATCTGGGGGAACAGAGAGAAGGCATTCCAGAAATCAACTCAAAAAGACATCGCAACTGTGTGTGTTTGGGGCTGAACTGGGAGGTATAGAGAAGGAATGATTAAAGATAACCCTAGGGTTTTAAACCAGAGGAAACTGGAAAGTGTTAATACCTTGATCAAAATTAGAATAATCAGAAAGAGCAATGGATTTGGAAAAAGAGAAATTGTGAAGGAAGAATTAGACCTTAGGTAAGTTGGTAGTATTGGTGGGATTCTAATGATAAGTGGCAGGTGGTTAGAAAAATGAGGGCAGGGATTTGTGGAGAAGTCGGAATTGGAGGTGAGAATTTGGTTTGCTATATAGAAACAAGAATTGAAGCTTCGGAGTTGGTGTGTTCAATACGGAAGAATGTGAATGCTGGCGAGGGCTGTGGACAGGTAAGTTGCGAGTGATAAAGTATTCTGCAATGGAAATTTCTTTTATTAGCGTCAGGATCCCATGCATGAGATAGGAGGAGAATAAAAAAACCAGTGAAGGAGAAAGAGAATGTAGGTGGAAATCTGAGATACTGCAGATCATCATAGCCATAATTTGTCAAGATTTTTTTTGCAAGTGATAAGAAACAATTCAAATTGGCTTAATAAAAAAAGAAACATATTGCCTCATATAACTGGTAAGTCCAGGGCAGTCCACATTCAGACGCATTCCATGGCTCAAAGACATTGAGACTTATTTTTACTCCTACGCTGTATTCTGCTTTCCTCTGTTGGCTCAGGACTCTTCTCTTTATGGCGACAAAATAGCAGTCAGGAACTCCATTCTATCTTCTGCAGCAGGAGGAACCAACAGTTCCAATGGCTGCCATTACATGCCCACCTCTGAGCCAATCTCTGGGGCCAAGAGGTGGCTCTGCTCGGATGTGAAGCCACACTCAGCTCTGACTTGCTGGTGGAGAGAGCAGCACCTCAGCCTGGACACTGAAAATGGGATGCTGAGGGTGGGAGAGGGTTGGTTCCCTAGAGGAACACGGGTGCTGCTCCCAGAAGAAGGTAGAATCGACACAACCAAGACAGCGACCATCCACTGTAGAGACCAAGGGAAGAACTTCAGGGAGGGTGGTAGTCAACAGTGACAAATGATGCGGAGAGGATGAAGAAGAGAAGTGAATGGGCACAGACTTCAGACATGGTGGCTGAGTCATTTGTTTCTTTCAAACATTGTAAATATGGGAGGAAAACAGATTTTAGTGGGTGAAGGGATGGGTGGGAGTAGAAACACTACAAAGGCAGGCAGGCATCTGCTATTTTGAAGAAGCCCATCCATGAAAGGAATCAGACAGACTAGCTTTCCCCCAATTCTGTCCCACAATTACCAAGCGAGATGCCGTGCTAGGAACTGGAGCCCCAAGATTAATAATTCCCAGTCTACATTCTCAAGAAGCTCAACGCTTAGAAAGGAGGAGATAATTGTAAATGAATAAATTATGGGGAGAAGAAATACATCATGATTCCCAGCTTTCAGAGCGGGAAATTACAACAATGAGAAGCTGATATTAAGCCAGACCTATCACAGAAGACAGAATGATGAAATCAGTCAGGGGGAACAAGGAAAGGCTTTTCACAGGAGGTGGTATCTGAGCTGGGTTTTGTAGAATGGATGAGAGCTCATTTTAGGAAGCAAAATGGGGAAAGGAGTGCCAGGCAAAAGCAAACATTCCTTAAGAGGTTCACAGATGCGTACTGCTGGAGTGAAAAGTCCAGAGGATGGGAAGAGTAGGCGGGGAGGCCTGTGTGATATGCTGAGGGGCGTGGGGTGGGGGCAGTGAAGGGTTTTTAGGTCAGTGCAAGGCAATGTCAGATTGGCATGCTAGAAGAACCTCTCTGGACTCAGTCTGGAGGGGACCCAGGTGGAGACAGAGGGGCCGGTTCAGAGGATGTGTTGATAGTCATGTAAAGGAGTGCCCAAGTCCATCACAAAGGCAGGGACAGGGAAGAGGGGAAAGAGTGAGAGGAGCACCAGGAGAGGGGAGAGCCCGTAAGGCAGTGAGAGGGAGGGAAGCTTTGAAGACAGGTGATGGGGTTGAGGGCAGGAGGAAATGCATCTCTGGAGAGGGTGACACCAAAGGTGCAGGTGGGGAACGGGTAATGGGAGGAGGCAGAGAAGGTGGGCTCAGGCATGGGTGGAGGCGGAGAAAGGCCAAGCAGTCAGAGGGGAGGAAAGATGGGGAATATGGATAAGAACCCAGGGCAAGAGTGACAGAGGCAGAAGAACAGTTGAAGAGCTTTCCTTCTCTCCATTAAGAAAGCAGGGAGGGCTAGGTGTGGTGGCTCGTGCCTGTAATCTCAGCACTTTGGGAGGCTGAGGTGGGCAGATCACCTGAGGTCAGGAGTTCGAGACCAGCCTGGACAACTTGGCAAAACCCCATCTCTACTAAAAGTACAAAATTTAGCTGGGCATGGTGGCGGGTGCCTGTAATCCCAACTACTCAGGAGGCTGAGGCAGGAGAATCACTTGAACCCAGGAAATGGAGGCGGCAGTGAGCCGATTGTGCCACTGCTCTCCAGCCTGGGTGAAGAGTGAGACTCCGTCTCAAAAAAGAAAAAAAAAGCAAAAGCAGTGAGATCACCCATCAACTATACGTGGGCTGCAAATTTCCCTTTGGGGAAAACGGGGATGGTAACAGAAGCAATCGATAACTGAATCACAACTCCACCCCAGCTGTCCCCTCCTCTCCATTCTTCTGCCATTTGCCTCTCCCTGGCCTTCGTTAACTATACCAGTGGTTCTCAGGGTGGGTGCGGGGTGCTTGAACCAACCTTGATCACCCTAGGAGCTCCTTAAAACTCTCACCCACACTAGCATCTGATTCAGGAGGTCTAGAGTGAGCCATGGGCATATGTGTTTCCAGAAAATTTCATATAGGAGAGATTCTGAAATGTATCACACAACTTAGAATTACTGAGGTTCATAGGACTGAGTCCCAGAATTTGCCATGTTGTGGGAGAAGATGGGGTGGAATCATTTGCAGAAGCTGGGTGGGTGTAAGTGACTCAGGAAAGGAGGACAAGGAGGAGGTGGCTGTGCCAGCAGATACGGGAAGGAGCGGGGGCTCCTATTCTCACATTCAGCAGATATGCCTCTCCCAAGCATCACTAGGCCAATCCCCATCCCTCCCAGGCTGCCCTTTTTATAACGTTGTTTCCCCTTCAGTATTTCCCCTGATGTTCACTTTAGCCTGTGGGCCACCAGAGTCAACATGCAGGGTCACAAAATGTGATTTGCCAGTAAGCACACAACAGACTCAGAACTATCAAAGCTGAGCTGAGGATAATCATGCTTTTCTGAAATATCATGGCCATTCTTCTTAAGGTAAGGAATAAAACTGAGGAGAAAACCCACTCCCACACACGGAAACTTGACAATGAAAAGGCACTAGGTAGCTTCAAAAGTTGCAGCAGTTTGTGTGCAGCACTGCCCTCTGCTGGTCACAATCAGACCTGCAGCTGTAAGGCAGCAGCATCCGACTTCTGGATTTTACGGTAAAGAGGACAGGTTGGTTGGGCTTCCGAGTCATTGTAGGTCAAGGTCACGCACGATCATTAAGTCCACACGTGTGACTCTTCAGGTACCAACTGAGCCTGAAACTTTAGGCTTGGAGGTTTCCAGTTAACTATATTCAAATAAAGACGCAACTGCCTAGGAAAAACACGAAGTCCCTGAATAAATTTTCTTGTAAAATATTTGGGTGTGCATGTAATGGCTACAGTCACCTGGAGATATGCTGCAGAGGTAGAAATCTTTCCCGGAGTCAATGAATGAATTTTTTAAAAGTCGGATAATTCTATGCTGTTAATAATAATGGCCAACATTTATTGAACATATATGGTTATTGGCATCTGTGCATTACATCAGTTAACTTTCATAACAACCCAGTAAGACAAGAACCATTATCATCTGTACTTATAGATGAGATAACAGGTATGAAAGAGTCCAAGGCCACAAAATCTTGGCAGAGAAAGAGATTACACCCAGAACTTACTGTACAGCCTCCTTGCTAAGGTCATACCAACTGCTTTATTACATAGACACCAAAATATGTATTTGCTCTAACATCATAGATGTTTTATTTTGTGCTTCGATAATAGTCCCAAGTAGGTGTTTCTTGTGACTGGGTGCCTCTCCTCCTCCAGGTGCTGCAATCTGGGACTCAGATTCCTTCAGGCTTCTGGCTCCTCCGCCATGATCTGGGTCTGGTCATTTTCATACACATCTAGCCACCCAGAAGAGAAAAGAGCAAGAAGAAGGTACTCCTGCTTCTTAAAAAACAGCTGCGGCTCACAGGCCAATGGAAAGAACTATTCTGGCCACATTTAGATGCAAAGGAAGCTGGGAAATGCTGTTCCTGGCTGGTCAGCCTCTTTCCAGCACCAGTGCCACATCATGACAGGGGAGGCGGGGATTTTGGTGCTCCAGGGCCACCTCTGCCCTCTCTCTGGTAAGTATGATGGGCTGGTTCACTGATTCAAGTCACACCTTTGGTCACTACCCCAGGTGAACACCACAGCGAGGTCCTGAGACTGGGTTCTTTTAGCAATAAATCCTTGGAAGGTGTCTTTCCTCTTGACAAAGCACTTTTACACCTTTACATTTAAATTACCCTATTTAATAATTTAATTTTTCCATTTCATCCTCACAGCTCCTGTGAGGTGAGTTAATCGCCTTTATTTCACAGCTAAGGAAAATGAGGCTAAGCAGTCAGGTGGCTTGCCCAAATTCCTACAGCTGGGATTCAACCAGTTTATTCTCGTTGCCAGATCCTAGAAATAGTGGCAGCTGCTAAGCTTAGGTGGAGTTTGACCAAAAAGCTTTATGGTAGAGAGAGAGAGAAGTGGGCAGAGCCGTGAGCAGAAAGAGGCGCTCACAAATTCGTGGCCTGAAACGACACTGCTCGTTAAACCTTGTGACTTTTGGTCCAGTCTCTGCCAGAAATTATAAAGTCGGAAAAAGTTGAGCGAGAAGGGAGGAGTGACAAATACGGGCTGCTGGAGAAACAGCAAGATTCTCAGAATTTTTCTTCTACCTTGATCAAATGTCACAGAAGGTATAGAACCATGACTTACATTTCACAGTTTAATGATTTACATTGCAGATTTCATTTACCTTGGACAATCCTATCATGTTCTTGAATGTTGTAGATTTTTCCTTCTGGAAATTTGTGAGGGGTCTTCACTTCACTCCCATATGCCCCCTCACCACTTTCAGTCTTATCAGAGTCTCTGATAACAGTCTAGTAATGAGAGACTATCATTATTTTTATTCTCACCAAGCTTTCATTCTGGGCTAGTTCAAACATTTCAAGTTTTATTTTATATTTTTATTGTGCAAAGTTTAAAATACACAAAAAAATTAAATTTAAAGTGTTAGCATTTTCCTAATATTTTTATGTTGATTTCTAAATTAATTCAATTATGTTTAAAGAATATACTTTCTTTGCTTTCAATTATTTTATGTTTGCTAAGGTTTACTTATAGCACAGAATGTGGTCTATCTTGTGTACTTGAAAAGAATGTGCATTTGTTGGGTGAAGTGTTCTGTATAAAAAGCATTTGGGGCCAGGTGCTGTGGCTCATGCCTGTAATCCCGGCACTTTGGGAGGCCAAGCGGGGCGGGATTCAAGACCAGCCTGGCTAACATGGTGAAATCCCGTCTCTACTAAAAATACAAAAAATTAGCCAGGCGTGATGGCAGGTGCCTGTAATCCCAGCTACTCAGGAAGCTGAGGCAGGAGAATTGCTTGAACCTGAGAGGCAGAGGTTGCGGTGAGCTGAGATCACACCATTGCACTCCAGCTTGGACAACAAGAGCAAAACTCCATCTCAAAAAAAAAAAAAAAAAATTGGGTAAAGTTGGTTGATAGTGTTGTTCGTGTTTTCTATAACCTTGCTGATTTTATGTCTACTTTTTCTATTGATTACCAAGGGAAGAGTGCTAACATCTTCAACTATAATTATGGATTTGTCTGTTTCTCCTTTCAGTTCTTCTAGTTTTTGCTTCATATATTTTGAAATTTTGTTGTTAGGTGAATATGCATTTAAGATTATGTCTTCTTGGCAAATTGAACCCTTTATTATGAAATGTCCCCCCTCTGCTTTGATAATAACTTAGCCACTCCAGTATGGGACATTTTTCTCCATCTTTTTACTTTTAACCTATCTGAATAAATATAGAATATATTTAAAGATCTATCTTGTATCCTGTTTTCAACTCTAATTTTTGTTCTTCTGTTTTCTATTTCATACCTTATTTTGGATTATTTGAACATTTAATATTATTTAATGTTTGTTTGAATAATTAGCATTCCATCTCAATTTATCTACTGGCTTTCTGGCTATATCTTTGTTTGTTTTTAAAAATTTTATAGGTGCTCTAGGGGTTACAGTATACATACCTAAAGTTCCACATTCTACTTACAGGTAGTATTTTACCACTTCAACTAAAGTATAGACTCTTCCAATTATATTGGTTCCTTTACATTTATATACATTGAAATCTCCACTATATAATTTAATTATCTTTGCTTTCAATAGTCATACACAATTTAAGTAACTGAAAAAGAGGGAAATAGTATTTATTGACACAGATATTTACTATACTTCTATTGCTTTTTCTTCATTTCCTAAGTTCCAGGTTTTCCTCTGGTATCGTCTATCTTCAGCCTGAAGAACATCCTTTAGCATTTTTTTTTTAGAGCATGTCTGCTAGCTCTCGATTCCTTCGGTTTTCCTCCATGATAACAGACCACGGAGATTATTAATTTCTAATTTAATTTGGTCACAGAGTATATTAAGTATAATTTCAATCCTATTAAATGTATTGAGACTTGTTTTATGGCCAATGCAATTGTCTATCCTTGTGAATATTTATGTCCATTTGAAAAGAAGGCATTATTCTGCTGGTTTGGTGTCATGTTCTACAAATGTTATTTAGAGCAACTGTTTCATATCTTCTATATCACTACTGATTTCTATTTGCATCAATTACTAAGATAGAAGTATTAACATTTTGTATTTCTTCTTTCAGTTTTGTTTTTGCTTCACATAAAGTTTTTGAAGTTCTGTTTTTGGATATATACTTTTGTAGTCTTATGCCTTCTTGATGTATTATTATGTATTACTATGAAATGTTTCTTTTATCTTCGACAATAATCTTTGTCTTGAAATCCATTTCATTTGACATAAATATAGCCATTTCAATTTTCCTATGATTTATCTAGTGTATCTTTTTCTATTCCAGCCTTTAACTTTTCTGAGTTTTTGTATTTAAAGTGGGAAAGTAGATTTTTTTGCAGATAACACTTGTTGGGTCACACTGTTTTATCTAGTTTGACAATCTCTGCCTTTTAATTTGCATGTTTGACCATTTATATTTAATGCAACTATTAATACAGTTGGGGTCAAATATGTTATTTGTTTTCTATCTGTCTCAATTGATCTTTGTTCCTTCTTTCCATCTTTTCCTACCCTCTTTTGGATTTATTGAGTATTTTTAACGTTCTATCTCCTGTTGGCTTATTGGTTATAGCTCATTTTAAAAACTATTTTCATGGGGTCATTCTACAGTTTACAATATGAATCTTGAACTTATCACAACTTATATTCAAATAATATCATATCACTTGACAGCAGTGTATTTCTACTTCTCCCTTTCAGTCTTTTGTATTATCGTTGTCCTGCAGTTTATTTCTGCATATGTTGTAAGCCCCATATACACTTTTATTAACAATCACATGTCTTTTAAAATAAGTTTAAAAATTAGAAATAAGTGTTTTATATTTAATCACATATTTATCATTTCTGATTTTCTTTATTCCTTTATGCAGATCCAAATTTCTATCTGATATTATTTCTTTCAACTTGAAAAATATCCTCTGTTATTTCTTTTAGTGCAAGTCTGCTGGCAATGAATACACTCAGCTTTTGTTTGCCTGAAAATGTTTTTAATTTCTGTCTTTATTTTTGAGGGATTTTTTTGGGATATAAATTCTCAACTAATAATTTTTTTTTCTTTCAGCACTTTAAAGATGTCATTCAATTTTCTTTTGGCTTTCATTGTTTTTAATGAGAAGTCAGTCAAATTTTCATCTTTGTTCACATACATATATATATATATATATATAGTGTGCATGTGTGTGTTTTCTGGCTGCCTTTGAGGTTTCATCTTTGTTACTGATTTCCAGCAATTTGATTATAATGCATTTTAGTGTGTTTGTCTTTATCTCACTTCAGTTTTGCTGAACTTCTTGGACCTGTGGGTGTATCTTTTCATCAAATTTGGAAAAATTTTGGTCATTATTTCTTCAAATGTTATTTCTTAATTCCCCGAACCCACCCCTACCTTTCCTGAGACTCCATTTGCACTTATTATCCCACGAGTCACTGAGGCCGTGTTTATTTTTTAAGGCTTTTTTTTTCTCTCTGTGCTTTAGTCTGGATAGTTTCAATTGTTATGCCTACAGTTCACTGTTCTTGTTTTCTGTAATGTCTAGTCCTCCATAAGCCAACCAGTAAATTTTTCATTTCAGACAACCTACTACTTGGCCCAATATCATTTTCCCTTAATGATTTTAAATTTTATTTTTATCAGACACTAAATTTTCATAGGTGTTTTTATTTAATTTGCTTTTTATTCTGTTTCATTGATCTATGTGTATTTATGCTCTAGAAGCACATTAATTTTTATTATTATAGCTTAATATATGTTAATATCTGGGAGGGTTGGTTCTCCCTTAATACTTGTGCTTTTCAGTCTCTTCTTATGTTTTCAAATGAAGTTTAAAGTCAGTGTGTAATTAAATGAAAATTCTGTTGATGTTTTAAAAATTATACATATAGGCTAGCTTAGGGGTAATTAGCATTTTTCTTGTGTCAGAGCTAACTATGCAAAAACAGGGTTAGTCTTTACAATTTTTTCATATTTTTTGCATCCCTAAGTGGCATTTAAAAATTTTCTTCATATAGATCTTAAATATTTCTTTGTTTATTACTAAATCTTTTATATTTTTGTTGTTGCAGCTATTATAAATGAGGTCTCCTTGTTATGTGTTCTCAGTGGTTATTGCTTTCACATACGAAGACTATTGATTTCTCTATGTTAATCTAGACTCAACCACTTAATGTGTTTCATCGTTGTTTCCCACTCATTTCTTATTATATTTTTCAGGTGTATATAATATACCAAAATGGTGCTTTCTTGAATTTGCATATTCTTTTTCATAATGTCCCAATATTGCTTTTGTATGTTTTATTTTTCCTCTCTTTTTGAATATCTTAAACGTACCCATTTAAAAACCTTTTCATATTGTTTCATTGCTGTAATTTTTAGGTGTAAATTTTCCCAACTATTTCATCTGTTGACTGTATTTTAAGATAATTCCTTTCTTCATGGAATTAGAGATATTTTACCATGAGCTCATCTTCAGTAGAAATAGTTTCCTGCTGTGTCCCATGAGGCTGTACAGTGCAGGCATATATGTCATTTGGTTCATTATTTGCCTTTGCTGCGTTCATTCTTAGATAATTTTTATGTTTACTTTTTGACTGTAACTTCCTTTAGTTATGGTTTGGAGGAATTCTGACTAACACCCACACAGGGTGCAATTTTGGAAGTTTGGTTTTTGGAGGTCTACTCTTTCACCACCCACAATGTTGGACAGATGGTCAACTTCCTGATGCATCCTTAGACCAGTGGGCAGAGTTCTTCTAGTCCTTATTTCTGGAAGGAAGATTACTTTCTGGCTTTTAGCTTTATTCAAAGAGGTCAGTTCAGCTTCTTATCACCTGCAGGCCTGAGACCTAATCCTCTGTTCCTGTGGGTTTTAAAACCTTCTGTGCTAGCACCAGTTTCTGATATCCCTATGGACCATTTGCTTTTAACACCTGCTCAGTTTTATGAGTTCAAGTTTCTACTTCTTTTTTGGACCTAGGAGTTTTTCTTACTTAGTTTAGAATTTGGCTGTGAAATGACAATGATAACAATGACAAAAGTAACATTTTTCTGTTGTTATAGTTTACCCAGCTTTTATATGTGTTTGCAGCATAATGAGAACTTCCCACATCAGTTCAACATGTGCCATTGACCAGGATTTCCTGATGGGCCCTTAAATGATTCTGACATATGCTCTTTCCTGACATAGACAGGAATGCTTAACTTCAGACTATCTTGGACCCCAGCAAGTGAAATATTCCAATTGTTTCTATACATTCAGTCACTTAGCAACTTTTTCCATGCTCTCCTTTCTACTCTTTTAAATACAAACATTTGTTGAGCATCTATTTTTTGCTAGGAACCGAGCTTGTTATCTGGCATAGAAAACTTAATGAAATGAGATCCCTTCCTTGTAAGACATCACTTTCTACAGCACAGAGCCAGGGGCTAACTTTTGTGCACTGCAGTAAGTACCTGAAATAGAGTTAGGTGCAATGCATTTACAGGGAAATGTTGCTTCAAGGTTGTTTGTTTTTGCATTTTGGTTTTTTTGTTTTGTTTTTGAGACAGGGTCTCACTCTGTTACCCAGACTGCAGTACAGTGGTGTGATCTCTGCTCACAGCAACCTCTGCCTCCAAGGCTTCATGTGATCTCCCACCTCAACCTGGGACTACAGGCATGTGCCACCACCCCTGGCTGATTTCTGTAGTTTTAGTAGAGATGGGTTTTCACCATGTTGCCCAGGCTAGTCTTGACGTCCTGGCCTCAAGTGATCAACCCACCTCGGCCTCCCAAAGTGCTGAGATTACGAGTGTGAGCCTCTGTACCTGGCCTGTTGCTTAAAGATTTTGTGTTTGAATGTGGAACAGATAAGGCCATGTGTTTGTCTTCTTTTGCATATCCTGGGAATAATGAGTAAGAGTGGGAAAGTAGCCCACAGGGAGTAGGAGAGAGAACATTGCACTGAGAATTAGGGCCCTTGGCTACTAGTTCTTGTTGCTAACCAGTCCAGGGGCTTTCAACCCCAGCTGTGCTTCAGACCCCACCCACCTGAGGGCCTGACTCAGCCGTTCTGAAGTGGGCTGCAAACATCTAAATATTTAGATTTGGATGTCCCTGTGGGTGATTTTCATGTACAGTTAAGACTGAAAACCACTCACCTAATTAGATGACTTTGGGTAAATCATTTTAATCCTTATTCCTTCTGTGCCTTGGTGTCCTCAAATGAAGCAGGTAATTTCCAGATCCAGAAATCCACTCTAACACATAATAGTTGCCAAGAGAGGGCTATTTTTGTGACATTTGTTATTATTATTTTTGTTATTAATACTATTACATAATCTCACTGATTTTTAGAAACTTAGTCTTTTTACAGAGAGAAAAGTATCAGTAAACTCAAATGGCAAGCAGACTAGTTTTTCTGTCATCCAATGTTGTAATTTAGTTTCCAGAAATTATTAGGTAATGGTAATTGATGTAACAGCTTTGCCCGTTCGATCACCTGCCTTTACACACTGTACTATAAAATAATGGGCTGAGTTTTATGACTTGTGGAATCCATCGTATTGATTTATAGTCACAGCTCAGGGCTGTGAGTGGGTAGGCGCAAAAGTGTGAACACTAATTGTTAGTGAACCCATTTGGAGGACTACAGAGAGGTGCTCAGAGGCCAGGGTTCCAAATGTTTCTCATTAATTATCTTCAAAACAAACTCTCAGCTTAAGAGCCCCAATTAGGGAGCAACACATGGTTTAGAAAGCCCTGGTGGTAAATTTCCTGGTGTACTGGATTTCGTTTTGGGAATTAGTGTAGTGCAATGGGAAAATGTGAACTCTAGAGCCAGCCAGCCTGGGTTCCAATTCTGGCCTTGCTACTTACCAGCTTTATGACCCTGAGCAAGTTGCTCCGCCACTCTGCACCTCAGTTTCCTCATCTGATATGTGGAGATGATGATAATGATACCTACCTCACAAAGCTATAGTGGATGAAATCCGTTAATTCATGCAGAGCACCTAGAACAGTGCCTGGAACATGCAAAACAATCAAGAAGTCTCAGATGCAACTTTTGTACCAAGACAAAGATCTAATCCATAGGAACAAATAATAAAAAAAACTGAGGCAAATGTCAGGTTGATTGTGATGATATTTGGGGGTGGGTTGGCCTTGACTGAAGTCCTTATCTGGCGTAGGCTAATCCTTCTACATGGAAAGCCAGTGTTGCCTGGGACACAAGCCCACTCCTGAGTGGCCAGACCGTTGAGGACAGAGGATCCTGCAGATGAAATGTTGTTGGATCAGGCACCTGATGGCTCTTTCTCTCCATCTTTCTTTTTGGTCTCTCCCTCACTTCTTTTTTGTCCTCGTCTCTCCCTGCCTCCTCTTTCTTCACACTAAGCCAGGCCTTTGCCACATCAGCGTCACCAGTAGGGTCCTCAGGGATTGTGGTCCCATAAGCAAGTCTAACTTAAGTTGTCGGCCCAGTTCCTGGCCCTTCATTTTAGCTTCTCCTATCCCAAGTGGGGCCCTTGTGGCCCATTCTTCTCCTTCTTCCCAAGAGATGGTGGGGACCTGCCTGCAAATGAGCCTCCTGGGTCCCAAACAGAGGAGAGTCTTGCTGACTGGGAAGGGGTGGGTGGCTGCTCGGGCTCGCTCTTTCCCTGGCAAAGCCTTTTCTCATACACACATTTTGCTCAGGGCAGTTTTTGGAACACAGATATGCCAAGCCGACCTCACCTCTTATTCACTGGGACTGAGGAGTCAAGTCCTTTTTGGTCTTAATTGAAAGAATATGAGGATCAGGGTAAACTGTGCAGAAGAATCAGGAGCAAAGTAAAGAGATTAAATCCATGCTTTGTTCTCCTTGGAAAGCTCTATGTTTTGAGAATATTGAGTTGTTATTGAGTCCTCCTCAGTATCAGGAGAAGGAGAACAAAATTGGCCCATAGAGGGCAAACTGATCCAAACCCTTTCACAAATTCTTCTTAGCAACTTGTTTTCCTAAAGTTGAGAAGCAGTACGATGTTGTATAAAGGGCAGGGACTCTCATTCTTCACTTCAATAATTTTTGTGGACCTCTGAAAACGCGAGCTTCTCTACTCTCCCTTAGCCCTACTTTGGTATCCACATTTCCACCGGATTAGTTTCCTGGGGCTGCTGCCACAAAGTGTGACTGACTGGGTGACTTAGAGCAACAGAAATGTGAGGTCCCACAGTTCTGGAGGCTGGAAGTCCAGGACCAAGGTGTCAGGAGAACTGTGCTGCCTCTGAAGGTACTAGGGAAGGATCTGTTCCAGGGCTCTCTCTGGGATTCAGGTAGTTCCTTCGCCTGTGGCAGCAAAACTCCAATCTCCACATGGTGTGCCCCTCATATGCATGTCTGTGGCCAAATTTCTCCTTCCATAAGGACATCAGTCATACTGGATTAGGGGCCCAATCTACTCTTGTGTGACTCCATCTTAGCTAACTACATCTGCAACCCTCTTTCCAAATAAGGTCATATGCTGAGATACTGAGAGTTGGGACTTCAACATATGAATTTTGGGAGGATGCAATTCAACCCATAGCAGCAACAGCTATGCCCCACAGACTGGATTCCACAAAACCATTGCAATATGCTTTGCACAGCCCACTCCACGGCTTGAAAATCAAGCGCTCAGAGGCTGCATGTTTGAGCATGCTGATGCTGGTTCTCCACGTGCTGGAAACTAGGCTGGAGACAGGGGCAGGGGCTAAATCGTACAGAACCCTGAAGGCCATGAGCATGTGTACTTTATCCTAAGAGCAGTGGGCTGTCGTTGATGTTCACAAACAGAAGGCTGATCAGACTCTAGAAAGAGCCTTCCAACTTTAGTGTTGAGAATGGAATAAAGTTGGGCCAAGGCAATTATTCAAGCAAGTGACAGAGCTTGCCTGAACCTCAATGGTGGCAATGGGAATACGGGGAAGATGACTTGGAGAAATAGCTATGATGTATCAGGGTGCCTAGAGAAAAACAACTTAAGTATGTGTTATTTAGCAAAGGAACTGCCATTTGGGGACTGTTGGCAAAGGGAACTTGTCATTTGGGTTTCTGGATATGGACACTTTAATGTTGGCACAGATTCCCTTGTTTTCAAGGAAGTTACCGGGATAAACCCTCTAGTCATGGCAAAGTAAAGCAAGTTGATTTGGGGAAGACATCATACCTGAGTGTAGCAACTGCAGAGTGTGATGTTAAATGTTGAAGAACTGGTGAAAAGTTTTCCTGAAGTGAGTACTTAGACTGAATTATTCATATCCCCCACGTATTAGGTGCCTGTTTGCTGCTGCGACAAACTACCACAAACTTAGTGGCTTAAATCAATACAGATGTATTATTTCCTAGCACTGTAGGTCAGAAGTCTGATTTGGTTCTTACAAGACCACAGTCAAGATATCAGCAGGGTTGCAGTCCTTTCTGGAGCTGTAAGGCTCTTTCCTTTGCTTCTAAGGCCACCCACATTCCTTGGCTCATGGCTCCTCTCCATCTTCAATGCCAGCAGCACATTATGTCTCTGGCTCTGCTTCCACTGTCTTTTTCTAACTCTCTCTTCTGCCTTCTATTTTTTTTTTTTTTTTTTAAGACAGAGTCTCGCTCTGTCGTCCAGGCTGGAGTGCAGTGGCGTGATCTTGGCTCACCACACCCTCCACCTCCCAGGTTCAAGCAATTCTCTTGCCTCAGCCTCCCAAGTAGCTGGGATTACAGGCGTGCACCACTACACCCAGCTAATTTTCCTATTTTTAGCAGAGATGGGGTTTCACCATGTTGGTCAGGCTGGTCTCGAACTCCTGATCGCAGGTGATCCACCTGCCTTGTCCTCCCAAAGTGCTGGGATTACAGGTGTGAATCATGGTGCTTGACTCGTCTTCTACTTTTAAGGACCCTGTGGTCAGATTGGGCCCACCTGGATAGTCCAGGGTACTCTTCCCATCTCAAGGTCAGCTGACTAGCAAGCTTAATTTCACCTGAAAACTTAATTCCTGTTAGCCACGTAGCCTAATGTATCCACAGGCTCTGGTGATTAGGATGTGTATATCTTTGGAGACCATTATTCTGCCTCCACAGCCCACATGATGTTGATATTAGTATAATGCAAGAAGTGCAAGGTCACATAGTGTCCTTGTCTTATCTGGGCCCTGGTGAATCAGACAGAGGGCTGCTCTTGAAAGACCTGGGAGTTTTCAGGGCCAGTTTTGCCGGGGCAGCATGAGCAGGCCTTAGGCCAGGAGACAGGGGCAATGCTTCCTGCTTTCTGGTGTAAAGGGGTTGGGGATATGGACCCAGGATTGGTGTGGTCTATTCTAAGGATTCTTGTTGAGGTGGGACAGCTTGAGAGGAGCTAGATGTGGCCCTGAGGCTGGGGTTTTAGGGCCTGCAAGCTCCAGGAAGAACATAATGAGCCACTTCTGTTATGCCCCAAATATTCAGGAAGCATTGCCATCTGCTCTGGGTTGGGCAATTAAGTTTCCAGAATCAATGATGGGGTGGGGCTGGGGGTCATGTCCTCACTTGCAGTGAATCTATATAGGAAAAACATATCCTAGAGAAACGAGTTACAAGGGAGCCCATGGTGAAATCCCTCGGAGATGCCCAAACATGGTGGAGGGAGACCTGGGCGGCTGACAGCTGTTCTGCTAGTCCCAGGCAATGGGGGGTTGAACATTAAAAGAGATGAAACTTTATGTTAGGCTACCAGAGCAGACATCCCGGCGTCAGTGTGGGGAGATGCCCCAGGACTTAAAGATGAAGGGGCTGTGGGAGATGAGATGATGGTAGAGGAGGGGTCCGGCTCCAGGTCTTCAGGGGAAATGAAATCTCCCTACCTTTCCTGCCCGAGAGGGTGCTCAGCTGTAGGGAGGGTACACGCTTCTTCTTTTGGGGCTTTGTTGTCAAAAGGGAGGAGTAGTCTTCCTACATGACCTCAGGGAAAGTGCCTCTTTAATGAAGGACTTCTGTCCTTGCGGTCTTCTCACCTTCCCTCTGTTCCATCTTTTCACCTCCTTGGCCTTTTCCTCCCACTTGCTATCTTTGTCCTTATTTAGAGGAAAGTTTTGGGTAAGACTATTCATTTCATAGGATATTTTCTGCTTAATCTTTTTTTTTAAAATGTTAAAGTCTTAGTTTCAGACACCTAGCCCATGCTTGTCCATAGAATTACATGTTCCTTTAAGAGGGGCTTGGTCCAACATGCACCCCCTGGAAAAGACCCACTGGCCTTCTCATAACAACAGAAGAGAGACAGTAACAGGCTCCATGACAGGCAGCTTCTCACTTCCGTCGTTCCAACTGGTTCTGGGAGTAGAGAGAGCTCATACCAGCTGCTTGATGCAGGCTCCAAAGGGCATTTTGTTTGAACAGTGCCCTTTTCCTTAGGAATTGTCACGTTCTGCCTCTCCCTCTTTTATTCACTCAGCTATGTGCTGAGTCTCTACCCAGGAGAGACTGACTAGAGGCAAGCGCTGCTCTCAGGAAATGGAGTTACGCTGTCAGGCAGTTTGTGAGTGGATCCCAGGCTTAGCAAGACCCACTGGAAATTCTCTCAGGGTTCAGAGAGGATAGAAGAGATGAGGGCTTGAGTAGATGAGAAAAGAAGACTCTTTGAAGTCAGCCCTTGAGAGATTGGTTCAGCAGAGAGCAGGGGCTAGGACATTGCAGATGAAGCAAGGAGACAGCATAAGGGAGATCATAAATATACATGGGATATGGTATATGTGTGTGTGTGCATGCATGCGTAATAGTTATATGTGTAAATAGTGCAAAATCCAGAAAGTTAAAAAGATATGTAATCTGTCTCCTTGTTCCTCCTCACTCAGTTCCCCTCCCTAGAGGCAGAGTTTATGTTTAAAAAGATTTAACAAAGACAGAGTATCCCTCCGCATTCCCACACATGGCTGGATGGCTGAACCATTTTCTAAGAGTGGAAGTATCAAACATGCAAGTTTTCATTATTTTATCCTCAGTGCATTCTGTGGCCACTCTCCACAACCAAGTCCTCACAAAAAATACTTCATGCACCATTTTGGGGACCAAGTTCCTGCCCCAAGATACAGAAAAATTGAGAGGCCTATATAATGTTAGCCACCCCTGCTTCCACCCAGGAATCCACAAAAATCTCCTGAGGACTCTGGGCTCCTGCAGGGCAAGGGTTGTGGGTCTGAGCCAAGAGTATTGAGATCTAAGGGATCTCAGGGACCGGGAGGCCCCAGGAGCATGTGGGCTGCACCTTAAATGGAAAGGGATTGACACATTTGGAGACCAGGGCAGCTTACAACCAACGAAGGGCTGCCTCTGCCCCCAAGGGAATGGTAAAGGGGGTGCCCAGGGACACAGGAGCAGCCCTCATGGTGGGCACTAACAGAATCAGGGTTCACAAGCTACAGGAAGACAACTGAGAACACACAGACCGACTCTGGCTCTTCCCAGATGAGTTTCCTGACCACAAGAGAACTCCCGCATAGAAAGGTTATGTGGGAAACACTCGGGTTTTTCTTGCCCTGCTGTGAAATCAATTAAAAACAGGATGGATATAAAATGGTTTTATAACCTCCTCCACCTTCTGGCTTCCTTTCTTGTTGGGGATGAGCCAGTCAGAATGGGGAGAGACAGGAGTCTCACGGTCTGAAAATTCTGCAGCAGTTTAAATGATAGTGACCTATTGCTTTAGCTCTCCTCAGGGGACCTGTGGCTGGAGGAGAAAATGTCTCCTTGGAAAGCGGCCAAAGGAAGGAGAGCCCCATAGAGGGAGTGAGGGTAGGGCCCAACCCTTTCAAGCGCTGGGTCAGTCTTAGGTTCAGAACGCATCTAACCTGAGGAAATAAGAAAGCCAGTTTTAGAAGAGAGTTTATTTCCCACGGAACAATTCGAATGGCTTTGTTAGCCTCATACACACTTGCTTTATATGGCCCAACATGAATAATTTTCATTCCTGCTTTGATTAACAAAAAAACGATGGTATATAACTTTTATTGAGTACTACTCTGTGCCAGGCACATACTCAGATACCTTTCTTACGTTCACTGTAATTCTTACAACACCACTGCAGGTTAAGTAGTGTTTTCTCCTTTTAAAAATAAGGAAAATGAGAATCAATGAGGCTAAGTAAACTTCCCAAGTTCAGAGAGCTAATAATAATAGTTCTGACTTACTGAACTCCGCCTCTTCTGTGGGCTAGATATTTGACATACGTTATCTAAAATCCTTATCACAACCCTGGGAGGGATGTTGCTATAGTCCATTTGACAGATGAAAAAGTCATAGTTAAGGAAATAGTGCAAAGCCCCGGAACTGACTTGGTGAAGTCTGGCCTTGAACCTGGGTCTCTCTGGATTCTCTGATGCCTGTATTTATTCTAAGTGTGCCATGCAACTTCGGGATCCAGGAAGGTGCTCTTGCCCTAGGTGCTTCCAGTGGGTGCTCTGGGATCAGTGAGGGGCCCCCGCTGGTTGTCCGTGGTGATCTGAGGTTGAACTGAGCTGTGCACAGAGCATGAGAGCAGCTTCTGCCAATACACATTGTTCTCCGCAGCATGTAATGTTTTCTAGGTCCTTGGCCAACTTGGCTGAGGCATTTTAGACATCTTGAGGGACTGGGTTTCGAGCATCTTAAGCAGATCGACAGATTTTTATCAGGAAGTACTGCTTCTTACCACAGAGCTGCCCACATTTTTCCCAGTGAAGAGTATTAGCTGGAACTAGGGTTCCAGCTATTTTTACACCCAATGCAAAATCATGTGAATGAGCTTCCATGGCTTACACATCTCTCCTTACTCGTCAGACAGTTCTCATCTACTTTAGGCAACCCCATCTTCTCTTTATTCCTGTGTTATTTTCCAAGGCACAGCCACCCACAAAACATCTTAGGGAGTCTTCATGTCCCAATCCACATCTTGGCTTCGCTCGCTTGCGCGCACCCTGAAATCTGTAGTCCACAAGCAACAGCAACAGCAAGACAACCCGAGATTGGGCTGGCATTGAGAAATGCCCAAAACATGTTTACATCTTGTATGTCTTTTAGGGCTCTTGTTAACCCAAGGAGAAAGAACAGCATGAACACGGGTTTTAGAGAATAACTCTTAAGACCCTATTATTGCCCAAAGCAGGACTAGAAAGTAGATTTTCACCAGATCCCATTGTCCCCAATTATCTTGCTCCAGACCCTATTCTAAGGCATAAAGTTAGGGAAATAGCCACAGAGGCTCAGGCACATTGCCCTAATTTGAAATGTTTCCCTCAAGGGGTCCTTTCAGTTGTTCTGAAAACTCAGTCTGAAAATTGTAAATACCCCATAAAGGCAAAGCTTTTACCTGGAACAATCCATTGCAGAAGAAGTGTATTCCCTAAAGCCAAGGTTGTTGCACAGTTTGAGCTGTCTCACGAGCACCAGCAACTAGTCATTCATTTATTCAAGAAATACGTACTGAGTGGCTGCCAGGGGCCAAGTACTGCCGAGTACTGTGGACTCAGCCTAGCCCTCCTGGAGTGCAGAGTGTGTCGGAGGAGTCAGCTGAACAGGAACTTTTAGTGAAGTGCACTCTGGGAGTAGAGAGCAGGTGGGCCTGGGCAACCCCAAAGTCTGGGTTGGCTTCTCTGAGGAAGTGACATTTAAACTAAGACCTGGAAGACAGTAGAAGCTGGCCAGGCGAGGATGACATGGAGTCCTCCAGTGTGGCAGCCATGAGTATGAGCCTCGCAGACCCCCAAGATGGAGGAACTTCAGTGACCAGGAACCTGGCTGCTGCACCCTGAAATCCATCACCATGCCTGTGCAGAGGCCATGCTTCCCCCAGGCTGCACCCAGCCAATGGCTGAGGTTGGTGGCAGTGCCAGGGTAGCCTGTTCCTTGGAAGCCAGGACTACTCCGATGGCCACCTTTGCTCAAGAACACCTCCATAACCCGGCTGAGCTTCTTTACATTGCTAGGTGGTCTACAACGTATCTCTCCATCCTTCCTCCCTCCTCCTTCATGTGGAGTCAGGTTTGCGCTATGTTCCTTATCCAGCCTCTCCTCTCCTGCCCACTATGGACATGTGTGACACCACTCAGGGAGGATGAGAAGGGGGAGGTGAGCTGAGCCAGGAGGCCAGGAAAGAAAAAAGGAAAAGGTCCCCGGGTAGAGCTGGGCAAGTTCTATTGTCCCAGCAGGAGGAGGAAAAGTCAGGCAGGAGGAGTCAAAAGTTTATTCCAGGGGTTGTCTGAGATTAGAATTCTGTCCCTTCTTTTTAAAATTCCGGAACAGGTCTGGCTAAAAGCTTCCTGTTTCAGGACAAAGTCCCAAAGGAACTTCTTTGTAAAGCCATCTTGTACCTATAAGAGCTTTGTCCTTCCCTAACATTTATATCCTTACAGGTATCAGAAGAAGGTGGCTCTCCAGAGTGTTACCTTGGCAGGGCCGGTCCCAGTCCTGACTGGGGAGAAGCCCAGGTGCCAGGTTTGTTGTTACTGCGGCAATGAAAGCTGCAGACTGCCGGCACCTGTTGCCGTTCACCAGCTCCATCCTTCTAATCAGCAGCCCAGGCTCCGATTCTTCCCAGCTGCGTGGGGAGAATGTCCTGCTCCGGCTGCCATGAGTCACTTGGCAGATCTAGTTCTCATTGCACATTAATACCTTGGGGATTTTTTGTTGTTTTATTTTTTAAAAAATAAAAGAATAACATTAACATCAAGGGAGGTCATCAAAGAGAAAAAGAGTTACAAAAAGGTGGCATGCAGCCTGTGCATGTGAGGTGGAAGGTGGAGCGGGGGTGGGTTTTGGCCTTTAGGTGGGCATGGCTGTCCCAGCCGGGGCTTCAGTGGTGCCTTTCACATCCACTCTTTATAGGATGCCTGGGGATTACGTAGGAGTGCCAAAACACTGCAATTATTAAAAGAGGGAAAAATGACCCTGCTGGTGATCATTTAAGGAAGTATTTTAGGACAACTGAAAGGATATAGATCTTTACACAGCCTGTAGCCTATAAATGGAACCCATTACCCCCATCAGGTGTTCTGCATGAAAGTGAAAAATGGGTCCCAGAATAGGCCAGATAAATTCACAGATATTAGATGTCATGGTCACTGGGATCAGCCTATGAAGACCAAGTTACCATGTTCCCATGAAAATGTTCCTGCTGCCCCCAGAGGACCTGTGCTCCAGCCACATCAAGCTCCTAAATATTTCCGGAACACTGAATCTCCTTTCTTGAGTCTGTGTCTTTGCTACGCTGTTACCTCTAGGTTCCCTTGCCACTTTTTCCCAAGACTGGGAAACTACCACTTACTCTTCAAGATCCAGTTCAAAGCCTCCTCTAGAAAGTCTTTCTTGAATCCTCTAGGGCCGGGGTGGTCACTCCTTCCTCTGTGCCCTCAAAGCCTGCTGTACCAAGCACACGCACAATGCCATCATTGCACTATAATTGTCTGCTCAACCGGACTATAAACTTCTCCAGGATAGAGACTGTGCCTGATTCATGTGGGCTTAGCAGAGAGGCTGGCCCACAGCCCCTGTGCAGGAAATACATGTTGAATAAAGGAATGAATGTTGAGTTACATCAACCAATGGTCTCACCACTTACAGGACATATTCTTAATGACATTCTCAGAAGCTTTGCTTCTAACATCACTTGGACAATACTCTTCTGCCAGGACATATTCCTGTTTATCTCAGCTAATATATATGCTCGTCTCCAAAGCAGCCATCTGTGTAGTTGAAGTGAAGTAGCCAAGAGAATTGAGATTTTAGTGTCTTTAACTTAACTGTGTCTCTCAGACAAATGAGCCAGTTCCCCAGAAATCTGGTCTAGAAATATTGCCAATGCACATTCCAGTGACTTTGAGATGTTAGAAAAACAGACATATCACCTTTCAGGCTGAAATCACTGGGAAGTGCATTTTAAAGCTGGGTTTCCTTCCAGATCCTTAGGTTGTGAATGACACACAGTCTGTGGAAAATTTATGAGATCACCAAGAGCTGAGGTCTGAAGTGTTCAAGAAGTGTCTAACCACAGATCAACCAAACAGAACATTTTTATGTTTCTGAAAAACAACAAAAAACAAAAAAGCAAAACAAAACAAACACCAAACCAGCAAACAAAGGTCTAATGATCAAAATGCTGTCCAAATCAAACCAATATGAGGGGTCTGCCCAGGCTCATATGTAGAGACTCTGAAGATGATGAATTGTAGGAAGAGAAAGGAGAATAAGACCCTGGCAAGTATGGGAAAATCCAAGAATAGTGAGGTGTGCTGCTCAGTGAATTAAGTAACTATCCCTAGAGAAAATTTCCTAGAAGTGGAGAACCTTGCATTTCAACACCAATTTCAACTTTTCTAGAAAATCATTTGAACTTAACTTTCAAATGATTGACTGCAAAAATTTGTTAGTCAATTTAAAAATAAACATCTATACATGCTTTTAGGTGTATGTGTGTGGGTGTATTTTTAGTAGAGATGGGATTTCACCATGTTGGCCAGGCTAGTCTTGAACTCCTGGCCTTAAGTGATCCACCCGCCTCGGCCTCCCAAAGTGCTGGGATTACAGGCGTGAGCCACTGTGCCCACCCTACACATGCTATTAACTTATAGGCAAATGTAAAGTGTTTTGATGGGCCACAATGCAGATTTTTATTCAGAAATTAGCTTTGGGACAGCTAGTATGTCCAGGGCCCCCGACTGGGCCCTAGAGATGCAGCAGGGAGCAGGACTGAGGTCGCATCTGCCCTCATGGGACCTAGAGTCTGGTAAGAAGAACAGGCCCAGGATAAGTGATTACAGTAACAGCCAGTGGCAATAAGGTTTTGCTGGGAGACATCCAGAGGGTTCTGTAATGTCCAGTAAGGGGACTTTGATTTATTCCAACGGGCCAAGATACTCACCCCGAGGAAGTGAGCTTGGGCTGATGCTCAGTATTGAGGTTGTAGGGAGAAGAATGTTCCAAGAAAAGGGAGGACTCTGAAGAACTGAAGCTTCCAGAATTGCTGAAGCCCAGAACGAGAGGAAGAATCACCAGAGAAGGCTTGAGAGATAAGCAGGGGCAAGAAAAAATATTTAACAACTGACACATGGATATAAATTCATAAACTATTACATTTATCTTAAGTGTAATTATAAAATGTGTTTCTTTTTATTCTCTAAATTTGCTAAATTATAGATATTATTCAATGTCTTCCTTTCCAAGAGATTTAATAGTACAAATTGTTTATAGATATGATTTTTTGTTTGATGTAACTGCCACTAGATAAATTATGCCCCTGAGCCATGAGAAAACTTTTCCAATGATTTTCCCATTAAATTGCTGGACATTAAGTAACACGCAGACTCAGGAAGCGGAGAATCCACTTAACTTCAATGGTATTTTTCAAGATGCTTAATTTTCTCTCAGCATCTGCTGAAATAACAGCAATTGCATTAACAAAGTTTCCTAGCACTTGTAATACTGCCTTAGATTTTTATCTATTTAATATCTTTATATTGACTGAGTCATGAAAATTGTATATTGGAATCACATGCTTGAGTTTCACCTAATCCTTAGGCTAGATGAGAGAGGCTCTAGTGGGCAATTAAGTACTGAGCTGCAAGTTCAATATTTTGACTCAGCCCCTCAGGCTGTAGATAACCTCTGTGCACTGCGGTTTTCTCATGCATAAAATGGAAATTATGATATCTGTGGTGTTCCACTGAATTAATATACATCTAGAATGAACACAGCTGGCGTTCTATTCCCATTAGCTCTCCCCTTTAGTAACAAAGTTAATATTGTAAATGCCCAGGACAGATGACCATCAGGTATCCAAGCTCTTCTGATAAATGTAGGAGGAATTCAACAGAGAAGAATTTCTCACTGGTCTCCAGACCATCCTTATAGGCGTCTGTCTTTCTCAAGAGTGCCCATCATTCCTGAAGAAACTCTGCCCGGCACCTGACCAGAACCTGTAGGGAGCATATTAATATGTACTTATTTGCTCTTTCAATTTTCACTGGGTACTCCAGGAGCCCAAGTTCAACAAAAGCTGATGTTCCCACATATGGCCAGGTGAGGGCGACTCTGAGAGAGCACTGGCCTGTGGTAGCTGACTACAGCCTGGGAGGGTACCAGAGTCCCCATCAGGGGTAACATCATTCCCTTACCATGGAATTTGGGAATGCTCTGGTTAAGTGAGTTCACGAGGACAAGACCTAGAGCTTGGTGAGCATAGGGCTTGCATGCTGAACACCACCACAGTGATCTTCAAGCAAAACCCACCTGGATTGGGAGAAACCAAGACACAGGAATGAGGCAATCCTCTCATAGTGGAAACCAGTGTCAGTGCCTAGAAGACCATATTTTGGGGGAAACTGATTGGCACAAGCAGCAACCAACCAGAGTAGATTCAGCATTCACTCTTTGGTTAATGGATGGAGAGGAGATAGGGGAAGTAGTTCCAAAGCATAGGAGAATTTTACTATTTAAGCAGCTAGTACCAATAACCATGCAGATAAACATAAGTTGAATGTTAACCTCAGAGTTATATTAATGGCCCTGGATGTATAGGAAGAACATGGACAGCCACAATGGTCTTAAGAGATCTGATGTATGTTTTTGACAATGTTTTCTGAATACAATATGAAGAAAAAGTTGAAGGAAGTCAAGACTGGAGGCAAGGAAACCAGTTGTGATACCTTTCAGGGGTTCAGGTTGGGATATGAGAGATATTTAATGTGTGTAATTCTCAAGACTTGGTGATTAATTAGACGTGGGAGGTAAGGAGAAAGAGGAGTCAAGGATGACTCCTAGGTTTCTTGCTTGGGAATTTAGAAAGATTAAGTCACCATTTGTCATGCCCCCACAGAAAATCAGGAGACAGGCATGTTTGGAGAGGGGCTGTGTTCAGTCTGGTGTTGGATATGTTCAGTTTGAAGTACCTATGACATATCTAAGCAGAGATCCAGTAGGCAGTTGGAGATATGGGTACCACACAGAAAGAGGCCTGGCTGGAGATGATGATTTTGGAATTCTTACATATTGACTGCATGAAATTGCTGAGAGAGAGAGAATACAAGTGAGAAAGGCATGGGTCTGAGTCCTGAGTAACAACAACATGTAAAGAACAGGTAGAAGATGAGGCACCACAGGGTTAGGAGAAAACCAAAATATCACGCTCTAACAGAAGGCAGGAGAAAGGTGTGTTGGGTATGGTGAATGGGCACTTAGCATCCATTCCTACCTTCTCTGCTGTCTATGTTGTCTTCTTGGACAGCTCGAGACTACTTTCCCCAGATTCCTTTGCAACTAGAGGACTGGATGCAAATTAGTTTCCACCAATTACATGTACATTCAGGATTTTGAAAGTGAAACTGAGGCAGAGGCTATAGTCCCATTGCTTTCGGCTGTTTTCCATTGGCAAGCACAATGTTGAAGATGCAGAGCTTTTCCCAAGCAATGTTATGGTATCTAGTCATTAGCCTCGTGATTACTCAGTTGTCACAGTGGTGGTAGCAGCTTCCTCATCCTAGATTGTAGCCGTAGTAGTGTGTTCTGATTCCTTCCTGTACCTTCCCGAATTTGGCAAAGGTCTCACCTCCTGTTGGCAGGTCAGTTGTGATGGGCATTCCCAGAGATCCAGCTACATCTCAAAACCTTCCAACTTTTTTGTTTTTGTTTGTTGTTTGTTTGTTTTGTTTTGTTTTTGAGATGGAGTCTTGCTCTGTCACCTAGACTGGAGTGCAGTGGCGCGATCTCAGCTCATGGCAACCTCTGCCTCCCAGGTTTAAGCGATTCTCCTGCCTCAGCCTCCTGAGTAGCTGGGATTACAGGCACCTGCCATCACACCCAGCTAAGTTTTGTATTTTTAGTAGAGAGGGGGTTTCACCATGTTGGCCAGGATGGTCTTGAACTCCTGACCTCGTGATCTGCCTACCTCGGCCTCCCAAAGTGCTGGGATTACAGGCAGGAGGGCTTAAAATGTCAAGACTGACTTCTTTTTTTTGTTTGTTTTTATTTAAGCCTGAATAATACAGAATATTTCAGGGAGGGAACGGTTGACTGTATTAAATACTGCTAAGAGAGCAAGCAACGTAAGGACTGGAAAAGTCCACTGGATTTGGCAATTTAGCTGTTGGTCATTTTGGTAGCAACTAAAGCAGTCTTATTGAAGGTGAAAGAAATATGCACAACATCTAATTCTTCTCCCTACTTCAGAAAGAACCTCAAAACTCTTATAGGTTGACATAGTGATGTTTTGTGGAAGAAGCTCTAGAGTCAGGAGACCCACGTTCTAGTCTTAATCTTGTTGCTATCAAGGTGTGTGAATGCAGTGGAGTCACTTAGCCTCTCATCTCCTCAGCCAGGTGTCCATGCCAGAACGTGCACCATTCTTGCTGCCTCCTAATCCCTTCTCCAAGCTGACTCTTTACATGTTTCCCTTAGCTCTCCAAAGTATAGCAACACTAGGTGGTGGCGTTTGAGAATACTCAAAAGATTTGAGGATAGCAAAAGAGAATTACAAGATAGAAATGGTAAACTTAAAATAAGATATCAAACTATACTTCTGGAAAACATCAACTATGCATCTTGCAGTGATTTCCAGTGCACTTATATCATTGCACACCAACCAACTGACCTGGGCAGGAATTCCTTTGACCCTGTCCTAAACCTCTGGGTCCAGAATCCCAGCTCTTCATTTTCCTCAGGAAAAAGGAAGAAATCCTCCCTTAAAATCTAATACATTCTGTATCAACATACTTGCCCTCAAAGAAGACGACTCACTTTGTCAGAGCAATTTCTTTCTTCATTATCTCTATGTTGTTGTTCTAGAAAAGGCTTTATGGTTTATCTTGTAATAATCAAAAGGCCCATGGGAAGGTTCTGCTCCCCTGACATTCCCAAAGCAATCTTCTCCCAAATTTGAATTTGAACCTAATTTGCATCCAGTCCTGTAATTGCAAAGGAATCTGGGGAAAGTAGTCTCGAGCTGTCCAAGAAGACAACATAGACAGCAGAGAAGGTAGGAACGGATGCTAAGTGCCCATTCACCATGCCCAACACGCCTTTCTCCTGCCTTCTGTTAGAGTGTGATATTTTGGTTTTCTCCTAACCCTGTGGTGCCTTATCTTCTACCTGTTCTTTATATGTTGTTGTTACTCAGGACTCAGACCCTTGCCTTTCTCACTTGTATTCTCTCTCTCCCTCTCTCTCAGCAATTTCATGCAGTCAATATTTAAGGATTCCAAAATCATCATCTCCAGCCAGGCCTCTTTCTGTGTGGTACCCGTATCTCCAACTGCCTACTGGATCTCTGCTTAGATATGTCATAGGTACTTCAAACTGAACATATCCAACACCAGACTGAACACAGCCCCTCTCCAAACATGCCTGTCTCCTGATTTTCTGTGGGGGCATGACAAATGGTGACTTAATCTTTCTAAGTTCCCAAGCAAGAAACCTAGGAGTCATCCTTGACTCCTCTTTCTCCTTACCTCCCACGTCTAATTAATCACCAAGTCTTGAGAATTACACACATTAAATATCTCTCATATCCCAACCTGAACCCCTGAAAGGTATCACAACTGGTTTCCTTGCCTCCAGTCTTGACTTCCTTCAATTTGTTCTTCATATTGTATTCAGAAAACACTGTCAAAACCACATCAGATCTCTTAAGACCATTGTGGCTCTCCATGCCCTTCCTATGACATCCAGAGCCATTAGTATGGCTCTGAGGTTAACATTCAACTTATGTTTATCTGCATGGTTAGTGGTACTGGCTGCTTAAATAATAAAATTCTCCTGTGCTTTGCAACTACTTCCCCTAACCTGTGCATTTCCCTGGGCATGATAGTGGCTTTCTAAATTTTTCTAGAAATGTGTTTGCCTCTAAATGTTCTAATATTTATATGTCTGGCTTCCAAAAGGAGGAAAAAAAGGAAAATGAAGGGGGCAGAGAAATACACTAGTCTTTTAAATTTCCTAGAAGTTGCTTTAGTCAGAGAAGGTGGGGCTTGCAATAATGGTAGTGAGGGTTGCATTAAGGCTGCTCTATTATATCTGCACCTCCACAATCATAAATAGCAATCAGCAATCAGGGCACAGATCCTTGATATTTGGAGGAGAGGTTCTTTATTGACCAATCTGGCTCCCACAAGCTGTATGCATGCTCCTGGAACATGTGCACAGCTGCCTGCCACAAAGCTGGGGGTGGCAGGGTGACAGAGGGATGTTCACACCAAAAGCTGAAATTGACCAAAATTAATCACAGTTTACTACCCAAGTCTTCCCATAGAAGTTGCAACCCTTCAAAAAGACTCCAGAGTTTCAAAACAGTTACTCAGATATAGTTTAATAGGAGAACACTATGATTCTTTAGAAATGAATCCTGACATATTTAAGGGTAAAGAACCATGATGCCTATAGCTTTCTTTCATATGGTTCAGCAAGCAAACAATAAAAGTATAGGTATATAAAGAAAAGACGGCAAAAAGTAAACACTTTTTGAATCTATGTGGTAGGTATGTGGGTATTCATTGTCCTACAATTTTTTCTATATTTCAAATTTTTTATAAAAAGTCATAACAACTAGTAGATAGGGGATGTGGGGGAAGTGATTTCCTGTTTGGGTACTAGCTTTGTGGCCAGATGGATGGCAAGAACCATCCAAATTTGCACATGCCTGATTTAAGCATGTCAGAAATAGTGGAGACTATGTGACTCCATTCACTTAGAGGCCAGAATCTTCAAGGCCTATTGTACCACTCTAAATAGTTTCTAGTTCATCCATGAGCTAGGAAAAGCCCATAAATAGTTTAAACATAAGAATGACAAAAGCATGCTTGCACATATTTGAAACATCATTCAGGCTGGGGAATGGTTGGAAAGGTAGCAAGAGTGGAAGGGGTGGGCATTTTAGGGATTGTTGGCCAGTCTTCTGGGTCGATTATAATGAAGCCTAAACTAGCACAATGACCATGGAAACAGTGAGACAGAATAGATCCAAGAGAACTTCACAAACATGGACCGAAGAATGAGACATCTCAAACTTCTATTAACCTTGGTTCAAACTAAAGTCTTAAGTCGTCTTGATATTTGCTGAAAATCCTTGGAAAGAAAAGTCATCCTGTTGACCTAAGTACTTTAAGAAATTAAGTGCTAATTTACTTATTGCCCATCTCAGCAAGATAAGGAGACAAGTTTATAGAATATTTACATCTTAGCAATAATGGGAGTATAATGAAAAAATAATCCAGGCAAGGCAAAGATCTCAAGATTAAAATGTACATGTTCTGAATCATGAATTATTATTTCAGTTCCTCTCTACGCTGAGAAAGAGCAAGGGGTTTGCCAAGTGTTTGTAGCACTTTTATGTAACTTCTCGGAAATACAACCCTTAAAGCCTTGTGATAACCCCAGAGGATAGGAAAATCCTTTCTTTTGAGAAATTGCTTATCTGTGTCATAAATATATTTGTTATGGGAAAGTGAATTATTTGTGTAATTGTAGGTGAAGTAATTGTATTAATTAAACTACCATTCAGTGTATTATATTAGACAGAAAGCACCCAACTTCCTAGTTTAATTTTCTTTTTATAAAGTGCTGAAATTAAAACATGCCTTTGACCAATTCTGATCCAAACACATGGCAAATCTTTATTCTTCTGTATGTGGTAGAACAGTCAGGACATGGAGATTGGTTTGAAAGAGTGAGCCAGGAAGAATTTTCAAGACTGATGCCTGGGTTGCTGGCTTGGGTAACTACTTAGATAGTGAAGCTATTCAGTGAGTCAGGGCACACAGGAAGAGGAACAGCAGGTTTCCAAGACAGTGAGTTTGACTTTGAACATAAAGAATTTGAATTACCTGTAGGACATCTGAGTAGAGCTGATTAATAGGCAGATGGAGATATGCATGTGGAACTCAGGAGAAAGATCTGGAAATTTACATTTAAGCCAACTGCACATGACTCAGGTAGAGCCACTCTCAGTTAAATGTGGGACCCTTGTAATATAACCTGAACCAGGAAAGTGCAAATGTTTTTTGACACCACGATGCTTTCCTCATTGAGAATAGAACATGTTGACTTTGAAAGAAAATCAGTATTCACTTTGGTGAAATATTGCCGCTGGGTAATTTAAGAGGAAACCAGCCATAGCATTGATGTTGAATGACCAAAAGGGCACAAAGAACCCTCCATCTTGCCCTTACCAGGGTCCAGATTATAATAAGTACTGAAAAATTATTTGTTGAATGAATAATGGTGAAATATCCTCATTCCCCACAGCCTGCTCCCAAATATGTCCCTATTACCTAATGAAACAGAAAATGCACTGGATGGAGGTATTTTCTTAAGTAAAAGATGACTCCCAGGTACTTCTGGGATGAGTAATACTTCAACCACCACCAGTCACACAGTTGTCTGGGGAAACAATTTCTGGAAATGGGAAGAGGAACAGACATGGGGGAAAGTGGAAGGAATGGGAAAAGAGAAGAGGCCACAGAGGTCAGGCTGCTTCCTTCACATCTTTTCTTGGGGTGGATCTGGCCTGGGCTGGAGGCCCTTCACCCTGAACTCTTAAAGGAACAAAAAGTATCCTTCCTGCGCTTTCCATTACTTGCTTTCAAATATGTTTCTGGAAACCCTCTGGGGATAGTAACAGAGTCTGAGGCCTACTTCCCACCTCCACTTATTTTTTGTTACATCACAGCATTGATCTTTGTGACTAAGTGGCAACTCAAAAAGCCCAGGAACAGCACGCCTTCCTCAACAGTAATTCTGCAAACTCTCAGGAGAGGAACAAGATCCAGGGTTTGCCAGTGGTGCCACTTGCAATGGCTGTGGAGATGGGAGGGTGGCGGGGAGAGGAAAGCCTTTGCTGTGGCTGCGGAGATCTCATCAAAGGCCTGCAGTTCAGGTGGAGTAAAGGAGTTGCAAACCTTGGGGATAGAATGCCCTCACCCTCCGCTCTGGCTTATTATTATGTTTATTACTATTATTATGCTTATTATTATGTTTCAGTTTTTCTCCTTATGTCACTGTTGTCTTGATAAGCAGCAGCTCAGAAAGCATAAACCTGGGCTGCGTGGAATGTCACCCTTTAGAGACTAAAATGGGATATTTCCGGAATATGCTTTCCTCTCAGGTCTGCACACAGCCCCAGGCACAGCAACTCCGTAGCTGGGAAGTGCAGAGTGAGGCCACCACCCTATCACTGAGGCTTGCCAATTGCTTTTCCATGATACAAATAGATGATTAACACAAACCTATTTGGGAAGAAGGGAAGTTCTGAATAAATGGGTTAACAGCCTCCATCACAGACCTCTTCCTTACCAGCTGCCATCTTCAGATGGCAGGTGCTCGGTAAATATTTGCACTATGTACTAGGGGTTGAATTAGGTTGGCATGATTGATGTGAAATGCCAGTCAATCCATCTTACTAATTCTACTTTGTTCTGAGAGTTCTAGGGCCCTGTCTTCAACAACAGCTGGGGGAAAGGCTCTACCAGATTTATTCTCCTCATCCTCCAAAATCCTGGTGAATTCATCACCTGAGTTACAATTACCATCCTCTCACAAAGCAGACTCTATAGACATGAACCATCCTAACTCCAGCTGTTTGTTACAGCCAAAGCAATCTGAACTTAATTTAAACGGGTGAGTGAGTGTTGGTGGTGAAAATCACTCTAAGAATGACCAAAGAAACAGGCTCTAAGATTCCCTGAATAGTGCTTTGGTCTCAGAATATGTGGAGGTGTGGGGAAATGTTAGGTGCACCCCATCTGGGCAACATCTGTTGTTTTGGGAGCCGAGAGTTTATTTGCTGAAGCATATCTGAAGGGTTTGATTTGGTTTTCCTCTTTCCATTCTGGGTTCTGGTGCTGAATTTTGCTTCGTGAGGCTCTCAAGGGACAGGTGCATCCCATCTGCTGACTTCCTGTTGGCTCTGAGGTGACATATTCTCATTAAGACGGCTCCTATTTAAATGCTGTGTCTTCTGCTGTTGCTGTCTCTGCATCTTTCTCCTCTTTGGTTTTCTTTCTCTCCAACTGGTCCCAGTGGACTCAAATGGACGATTTGACATTCCCCTGCTTTCAGTCCTCCACCTGTATTCCATCAGTATGTTATATGATAATTACTTCATTCATCTTTTAATTCATGGACTGCAAACAAGAGCCAGGGAAAGCCAGAAATTCCATTTTCCACTGGAAAATGTGCAGGGGTTAACAAGAGAAGTGTTCACAGGAAAGGAAATTAATGGCTTGATGAGATTTCAGGGTGTGTACTGGACAGGATCACCCAACAGGAAACCTCTTCCCTGATGCTGAGACCACGAATACATTCTGTACCAAAGCAGTATCTGAAGTGCAGATACATACGTACCTCATATTTCACTATGAGAGTTCCTTCTTAAGCATGCTGTTAAAAGATGGGTATTTAACCAGGCTAGAGCATTTTGTTTCTCAAGTGAGAGGAGTCGAATAGACTAGAAATTATATCATTACCATCATGATCATTGTTTTTGTATATAAAAGAACATGACTGGCCTTTGTCCATAGTCTCTGTGAGCTAGCCTAAGTTCTTGGATTTTCCTGAGTGATAGGAATGTCTTTGTTATTCATGGTGGACCCCTCAGACCGTACCTTAGCTTATGCTAATACTATGGCTCAGGATGGGATCTGACTATGCTAGAAAGACTAACCATGTGATGAGAGGGTTGAAGTTTTGAGCCACGTGATATCAACCCAAACTCTGGGGAGGAGAATGGAGCTAGAGATTGACTCCAACTGTACAGAAATGATATAATTAACCATGCCTATGTAATGAAACTCCAATAAAAACTCTGGACACAAAGGTTTGGTTGAGTTTCCTGGTTGGTGAAACACTGATGTGCCAGGAGGGTGACACATCCTGAGGACATGGAAGCTTTGCATGTGAGCCCTTCCAGACTTTGCCCTATGGGTCTTTTGTTTTGGCTGGTCCTGATTTGTATCCTCTATAATAAAACTATAGTCATAAATATAGCACTTTTTTAAGGTCTGTGCATCACTCTAGTGAATTATCAACCCTGAAGAGGTAGTGTGAACTTCTGAATTTGTAGCCAGTTGGTCAAAAGTGCACACGGCCTGGGAGTCCTGGAACTTACAACAGATGTCCAAACTGAATGGAGCCTTGTTAGGTGCATGCCCTTGAACCTGTAGAGTCTATGTTAATTGCCAATAGTTAGTGTCAGAATTGCATTGCAGTCATCATCATCATCGCCTCACTTTATTGAGTTATTACCAAATGGTACTTTGTGAATGTCATGGGATCCCCAAATTTATGCACTATCCTCAAATATGCAAAGAAAATGTTGCTCTCACAATGGATTTTATCTAACGATCCTCACTTTCTTCCCTAGTCATTGAATAGTAGAAGAAAAACAGAATTTAAACTTGATAATTTATAGCATCAGAGTCTCTTTCAGTTTAAACTCTTTTAACTCCATATTTTTAGAGCATGTACTTAGCCTTCCAGATTCCCCTTTCCCACCCCCAGTCCTCTTTAGAGTGAAATTTAGAGTTTTGGGCAGAATCATGGCCTAAAGGCTGTCAATGCTGCGTCAGCAAAAGGGACTCAAATCCTTGGAGCCATGCTGCCCTTAGGCTTGAGCAAGAGCTGCCCTTGGCGGGTGGGGGGTGGTTCTTGCTCTGACTTTTCTCTTGTCACAGCCCACACCAAGGGGCAGCGTGTCCAGGCAGCCAAGGGGATGTGCTCACCAGAGTCTGTACCTCCACTACTGCGTCATATTCAGGATACCCAGGACACAGGAATCCCTTCCTTCCCAACTTCTCCAATGTACTTTCAGGGCCTGTGCAGGCTTCCTCCTTAGGTTTATCTCCTGACGGTGGACCCCACAACAAGTATGCATACCCTTAGGCCAAAGAGGTGGCCAAGGAGAAGCTGTAGCAGAGTGGGATTGGGGTGAAGGAGCCTGGACCTGCAGCCTGGGCGTCTATATGCCTGTGTAAACCTTCCAGACAAAGTTGGGGTTGGGAAGAGATAGGAGTAGACTGGGGCTGCATTTGTACTCACCTCAGGCCCTGCTCTGGATCCTCATCAGCCTCTGATGCACTGTGACTGCTCTGATCCAGCTCCTGTGCTGGTGACCTCTGAGGTGTCAGGCCTTTGCAATGATGCACTGGTATCCATCACTGGAGTCCGTGGTCCTTGATGTTTACCTTCAGTCATGAAGTCCACATATACAGGGTTTATTTGTCTTGACTGCAGGACTTGGCCAGCAAACCAGCCCTCTCATCTTCTCCTATTGCCTCATGGAAGCACAGAGAAACTTCTAGAACTCCTGCACATCATATGTAACTATGGGAAATCAGGAACATTGCCACCTCTCTGCTCCTCCTCTGGCTGCCATTTATACTGTACTGGATGTGGCCATATGTGAGGCTTCCCTTAAAGTTTCAACATTCAATATACAGTTTACATATGGCATGTAGGAGTTCTAGAAGTTTCCTTATGCACTTGAAAAGAGGTTAGTCTGAATTGAGATGTGCTGCACCAAATACACATCAGATTTCAAAGACTGACCCCCCCAAAAGTAAAATATCTCATTAATTTTTTCTATTGATTGCATGTTGAAATGATAATATTTTGGATATATTGAGTTAGATAAAATATATTATTGAAATCAATATTATCAATTTTTTTTTCTTTTTTAGAGACATGATCTTGCTCTGTTGTCCCAGCCAGAGTGCAGTGTCACCATCCTAGCTCACTGCAGCCTCTAACTACTGGGCTCAAGCAATCCTCCCTCCTCGACCTCCCAAACTGCTCAGATTACAGATGTAAGCTACCATGCCTGGCCTATTTCTTTCATTCTTTTTTTCCTTTTTTTGGTAGGATTTTTGTTAATTTATTTATTTGTCCTAGTTTTCTGGCAATCTAAACAGTTAAAGCAGAAAGCTTTTAGGGCGTTAACCTTGAGCCAATGAAGCTAAATGGATAACTCTTTGTAAATGGCAAAGTAGCTGCAGTACAAAAAAAAAAAGCATATGGCCAGATTGGCCTGGTTCAGCAGATGGCCTAGAACCAGGGAGCCAGGACTGGCTAGCCATTGGTTCATTACCTCTTCTGGAAAGCCTTAGGGAGCCTGCCTCACCCACAGTCCCCTTCTGAGGGTAACTAAGAGTGATGGTACATGACCCATGATCCCATCACATTAATAGAACAAGGAAGCTATTGTTGGATTAGCCAGAGCCTGAAGGTGGCCTTCAGCAAGAACTCCTCCACCTGGATGTTGAAGGCTGTCCAACCAGATGCTCTATCAGGGCATTCAATATAGACATACAGAGAAAGTCTGTTGGTAAAGTCAGGAGCAGCAGGTGCAGAGGCAAAATCTATGCATCATCGTCATGGTGGAGCCCCAGAGCAGGGATCCACAGATGCCCAATTCTGAAGAGTTGCTGAACAGATATTGTTGTAACGGTGTCACCAGAGCTACTAGTGGAGTAATGGGGCTACAACCACTTCCTGGACCATGTTTTTGTTTCCATGGAGGCCTGACCACATGGTCTGAGACAACTTTGTGTCTCCTTAATTTTCCTAAGTAGGCTGATATAATAATTAACCCTCATTTGTGGAAATAACCTAAGGACACGTCTGCATCTTGAAACCTTGAAACCAGTGAATCTAACATACATGCACATGCTACAAAAAGAAACAACCAAAAGGATCAGGCCACAGCTTCTTTTCTAATGAAGGACTGGTGGTTCATATCAGCCCCCAAAGTGGTTCTTTCTAGATGTCACCAGTAGGGCAGCTCATTCCTAATCCTCTTCCATGTTGCCAGCCTCCACTTTAGAAACCGGAACAGGGAAACGCTTCTTTCCCAACAATTTTGCAGCTAAGCATCGCCTGTTTCTTTTGGCTTTAAAAACGTGGCCAGCAGGAAAATTGAAATTACATATATGGTTCACATTAGATTTCTACTGAACAGCTCTGTCCTAGAGACTTGGTGGCCCAGCCAAACTGTCTGAGGCAAATGGCATTTGCCTCCCCAGTCTTGCAGTTCCTCATACATGACCTCTTTGCCCTCTTCTTGCCTCTCGTCGCCTTTGTCATTCCATCAGAGACGAAGGGCAGACTTCCTCCTTCATTTTCCTGTCTCCCGTGAACTTCTCCTGTGTTCTAGCCTCTTTCCTTCCAAACCCTCTAAGCCAAGCCTCACAGCTCAGCCATAATGATGGAAAGGGAGTCTGCTCTACCCTTTGAAAGAAACTATATAATCCTGTCAGTTAGGCTTGTTCTGGATGAGCAATAAACAAAATTTGATTTTTTTTCCTTCTTAAAAAAGTTTAAAATTTCTTCTCCTTCTGTGATCCCCCTTCCCTCTCCAAAGTCCTACTTCGGATGTCAAAAACTACATATAACCTCCCACTTCCTCTTTGGTTTCCTTTTGTAATACTCCTAACTCTCCATGAGGCATCTCTGGTTGAATGGGGTGAATGCAAAATAAGAAAAACATATTCATAAATTTTAAATGTGTATATCTGTTACGTGAATGCAGTCATCCTTCGGTATACACAGGGGATTGATTCCAGAACCCCGTGTGTAACCAAATCTAAGCATAATTCAAGTCTCATAGTCAGCCCTGCAGAACCAGCATATAGGAAAAGTCAGCCCTCCCCATACATGGGTTTCACATCCCAGGAATGCTATACTTTCCATCCATGTTCAGTTGGAGAAAGGCTTCTGTAAGTAGACCTGCACAGTTCAAACTTGAGTTGTTCAGGGGTCAACTGTTATCTCATATCATCATCAACAACATATATACCCAAGAAGTAGGTATAATTAACTCTATTTTATATATGAAGAAATGAGACTAAAAGGTATCAGTGGCAAAGCTAAAATTTCAACTTAGGCCTTTGGACCCTTAAAGCCTCATTCATTCAATTCAATGAATATTTATTATCCACTTTATGCTAGGCACTGTTCTAGACACTTGGGCTGTATCAGTGAATGAAAAAAGCTCTCTGAAAGCAATTTTCTAGCAAGTGGGGACAGATTATAAACAATATGGTTGGCAGAATAATGTCTCCCCAAAGATGTTCATGTCCTGATCTCCAGAACCTGTGAATAGGTTACACTGGATGGCAAAAAGGACTTTGCAGTTATGATTAAGGTTATGAACCTTGAGATGGGGAAAGTATCCTGGGTTATCCAGTTGGGCTCAATGTAATCACATGGGCCCTTGAAAGTGGAAGAAGAAAGCAGAAGAATCAGTAAAGAGACATGGAATGGAAGAAGAGGCAGGAAAGATTTGAAGCATGAGGCGTACTTGACCTACTGTTGCTGCCTTAGAAGATGAAGGAAGGAGCCATGAGCCAAGGAATATGAGTGGCCTCTGGAAACCGGGAATGCCAACAAGGAAACAGGAACCTGAGTCCATCAATCACAAGGAACTGAATTCTGCCGGCAATCTGCGTAAGCAAGAAGACAGATTCTCCCCTAGATCCTCCAGAAATGAAGGCAGCCCTGCCAACACTTTGACTTTGGCTTTGAGAGACTCTAACCAGAGAAAGCAGCAGAGCCCACCAGACTTTTGACCAATAGAACAATAAGATAATAAATCTCTGTTGTTCTGAACTACCAAGTGTGTGGTAATTTGCTATGACAGTAATATGAAATGAATACAAGCAATACATATAATAAATAAGCATATCAGTCAGTATCCAATGAGGAAAAGAAAAACCACTCTCGATAATCAAAGCAAAAAGAGATTTAACGCATGTGACTGGTGGGAAAATTTTGGGAAGGACTGGAAGAACAAAAGAAGGAAGGGAATATTACCTGTAGGGCAGACTGATTGCATTTATGTTCCTAATCCTTTACCCTTCCCCGTACCCAGACCCTTTGGCATGTGAGTTTGGAGTCCCTCCCATACAGTGGAGTGCATTTCTCCACCCTGTGTGACTTGTGGCGCAGAAATGATGATGAGCCACTTCTAAATCCAGGCTCTTGAGGCTCTGCACGTTTTCACTTGCTCTTTCTTGGATGCCTGCCATCACCATAGAACATGCTCAGGCTCTCCTGCTGGAGGACAAGAAAACCATGTCTCAGAGTCTAGTGGCCACAGTCAAGGCCAACCCATCCAAGCCAACAACCTGCAGAGTACACAATCACTCAGCCAACCCCCAGCCAACCCTGGGTAGACAAACACTACATTCTTATATTTTTGAATGCTACGAAAATGTTATGGTTGTATGTTTCATGGAACTATTTTGGCAATAGGTAACTTACATCCCTGGAAATCAGGAAATTATAATCACTCTTGACTTAGAGGGTAAAAAGTGGGAAGGGGTGTTACTCAGAGATCAGGAAGCTGCTGCCACCCCTAGCTGATGCCCATAAGGCCAGTATTTATCACTGTACTGCTGCAGAGACTGTCGCTGCTACTAACACTGATGGACACACTATTGCTGACATTGCTGGAAACACTGCCACTAGAATTCAGAAAGTGATTCCCGCCCCATGGTTGAAGTTCATGAGTCCACAGTGTTGGAGGCATACTTGTGTTAATGAACAGAAGACAGCCTCTGCCTCCATCTTCTTATCTTCAAATCTCACATTAATGCCTCCCAAGAGCAGATACTAACAAGCACAAAACTGACCAAGTAGTACAGGAAATATAGTTTACAGCCTTTTGGCCACAACAGTACAAGGGAAATTAGAGAAGAAGCCTGGAGAGAGTTGTGTGCTAAAGGCATTGTCTGGCACAATAAATAAATTATATGATGATTTAGAATAATAAGTACTGTAGGAATAAAACAGAAAAAAAGCAGGATTTAGGTAAATGAGCATGTCCTTAATCACTGTTTTGCTACCTCCACAGGTAATACACCCAGACTGTTTAGTTTTTCTAAGCCATTCCCACCCTTGGTAGATAGATAATAACAAAAGGACAAAGTTTTTTTCTGGGAAGGAGGGGCCAGTAGGGAATAGAAATACACATTAGGAAGAAGTGGGAGAATGGGAGAGGAGTCTTGCCTGGTGCACGCAGGCTAAAAAAGAAAAAAGTTGCATAAAGTTTGCAGGGATTTAGATACCTATTTAATTCTGTTTAATAAACCATTTCTTCCTACCTATGTGCCACAAGGTACCATACTATGAACTTTGAGGAATTCAAATATAGCCTGGATATCAACAGTCTGATTGTCCCCCAAGTCCTGCAAACTGCAAACTGCAAACTGCAGGTGTCAATTTGTCTGTTAGGATTTGGTTAAGTTGCTTTACCTCCCATTCTATATACTGTGAAAACTCATCATTATCTACCTATCTCTCTGGGTTCTCTTGGGGTGCCTGGGGGTCTGGTCCTGAGTTCTTTCTACTGTATTTTTGGTTTCTGCTTGGAGTTTTGCCTCATGTATACATTATCAACCAACATCAAGCAAACTGTAAAATATTCAAAGATGTTTATTCTGAGCTAATGTAAGTGACCGTGGCCTGGAGACCAGTCTCAGGAGGTCCTGAAAAAGTGTGCTTGAGGTGGTCAGGTTACAATTTGGTTTTATACATTTTAGGGAGACAGAAGTTACAAGCAAAGGCACAAATTAATACAGTTCAGTCCCAAAAGTTGGAGCACCTCGAAGGGGCAGGGGCATAGGGGCAACTCACAGGTCATAGATGGATTCAAAAATTCTGTGATTGGCCATTGGTTGAAAGAGTTAAGCTAAAGACACGAAGTCAGTAGGAAGAAATGCTTGAGTTAAGATAAGAGGTGGGGAGTCGTGGAAGCCAAGGTTCTGGTTATATCGATGAAGCCTCCAGGTAGCAGGCTTCAGAGAGAATAGTTAGTAAATGTCTCTTTGCGGACCTTAAGAGGGCTTAGGCTTAGTTAATCTCTCCTAGATCTGGGAAAGGCCTAGCTGCATGAATGGAGATTCTCTATAGATACAGAATTTCCCCCACAAAAGACCACTTTGCAGAGCCATTTAAAAATATGTCAAAGGAACGTATTTTGGGGTAAAATATTTTGATTTCCTTCAGGGTCTGCTATCTGCCATGGGATGCTATAGTAGAGTCAGGTTGGAATTTGGTAACTTGTTGCCGAAGAGTCTGTTTTGTCAGTCTTATGATCTCTATCTTGGTCAGTTGTGCCTAAACTCCAAAAGAAGGAGTATGAGGAGGCCTGTCTGACCTTCTGCCCTGTCATGGCTGGGAATTTATTCCATTTTTCAGGTTGTTCTGGGGTCCCCTTGGCCAAGGGTGAGGCTAGTTCAGTCACTGGGTGGGCATATAGGATTTTATTTTTGGTTTACAATATAATCCAAATCCCTTTATTATATCAGGTCAACACATCAGACATTGCCACAGTTCCTTGCAGCCCCAAAGTACCCACTGCCTAACGCTGTGTCTGGGCAGATATATTTGGGCAGGCTCAGGGCCATGGAGGGAGCTTGGCAATGCAGAAACGGAAACCTGGGGTATAACAACTTAGACATCCTTATCCCAACACATCTGTCAGTCTTCTCCCCACCTGGAAGAATCTTCATGTACATTTAATTTCATTTACATCTTGCCAACATTCCCTTTTACTTAGGTTTCTTTCTCCCTATCTCACTTCCTTCCTTCCTCAGCCAGTTATAGTTTGACCTCCCACCAAAATTTCTGTTAAGTGGAGCAATTGAGCTGTCTTTGTTTTACCACGTGACTGTTATCTAGGTAGGCTACCCCACTTTCCCATTAAGGTGTATTCCTGAACAAACACACAGTTCCCTCCTTAAACAAAATTTTGCAGTCAGTTTTTAAAATCATTTTCCTCCTTCCCATCAAGCCAAAGATAATAAGCCAGTGCTTCCACATTCACAGGTACTTCCTGGTATACACAGAGGAGTTGCCTACAGAAAACATCCCACAGAATGTTCCTGGAATTTGATCTCTACGTACTGTTCTGAGAGGCTAGCCTGCAGAGAACAAATGTAAGGAGGTATGTCATAAGATCAAGATATTTTGAAAATATGCATCCTCATTTCACATGGTAAATGGGAAAGTAAGTATTTTCTTTTAAAAATGAACAAGGGAACTTTTATTTCTATAAGAAAGACTAGGTTATTTGCTCTTCTTTATTTTTTAAATGTTTTTATTTTATTTATTTTTATTTTTGTGGGTATATAGTAGGTATGTATCTTTATGGGGTACATGAGATATTTTAATACAGGTGTGCAATATATAATAATCACATTGGGGTAAATGGGGTACTCATCACCTCAAGAATTCTTTGTGTCACAAACAATCTAACTATACTCTTTTAGTTAATATAAAATGTATAATTAAATTATTTTGGGCTATAACCACTTTGTTGTGCTAATGAATACTAGGTCTTATTCATTCTTTCTTTCTAACCACTTTTTTGTACCTGCTAACCTTCCCCACTTCCCCTTCCCCACTACCCTTCCCAGCCTCTAGTAACCATCCTTCTACTCTCTAGCTCCATGAATTCAGTTGTTTTAATTTTTAGCTCTCACAAATAAGTGAGGGCATATGAAGTTTGCCTTTCTGTGCCTGGCTTATTTCATTTAACATACTGACCTCTGGTTCCATCCATGTTGTTGCAAGTGACAGCACCTCATTCTTTTTTATGGCTGAATAGTACTCCATTGTGTATAGGTACCACATTTTCTTTAGTGGACTAGGTAATTTGAGCCAAGCCTTTGACTGAGGGCAAACAGAAAAGCTGGATGAAAAAAATACACACACACACACACACACACACACACACACACACATTAAAATATCAGAGAGCTAATAAGGTAGCTAAGAATTATTTTTCTATGATCTAGGAAAAGACAGAAATATATAGAGTTGAGCCTGGCAAATAGGGCTTTTTTCCTTGGAAGTGTTTAATGACTTCTGAATAGATTGCTGAAAGGGAGTGGCTTCAGAGGCTAAAAGATGAAAAGTGGAGTCTAGGACCCTCCAAGATAACCTATTTCCATGCTTTGAATTGGAACCATCAAAGTCTGAATTCTAGGAGTAAGGATAAATCAGAAATATAAAACAGATTTATAGAGAAAGTGCTAGAAAAAAGAGAGAATGGTACAGAAAAAATAGTTTAAGAGAATTTTGAAGAAAATAGCCTGGTAATTTTCTAAGAATGATGAAATCATTCAGCCACAGATTTAAGAAGTATCATGAACCTCAAGAAAGCTAAATATAAAGGTCATTTAAATTATATATAAATTGTGATAATTTCTACAAAAGTATGCTGATTTAGATTCATAGAATTTATAGACCAATTTGGGATTATTAACATCTTTTTAATTTTCTTATTTATTTATTTTATTTATTTATTTTTTTGAGACAGGGTCTTTCTCTCTGTTGCCCAGGCTAGAGTACAGTGGTGCAATCTTGGCTCCCTGCAACTTCTGCCTCCTGGACTCAAGCAATTCTCCTACCTTAGCCTCCCAAGTTAGCTCAGACTACAGGGCCAAGCCGCTATGCCCAGCTAATTTTTGTATCTTTCTTAGCGATGGAGTTTCGCCATGTTGCCCAGGCTGGTCTTGAACTCCTCAGTTCAGCTGATCTGCCTACCTCAGTTCAGCTCATCCTGCTTCCCAAAGTGCTAGGATTACAGGCGTGAACCACCGCGCTGGGCCAGAGATCATTAACATCTTAACAAAATGAATCTTCCAATCTATGGAGACAGTATATTTTTCCATTTATTTAGTTTTTCTTAAATTTCTCTTATCAGTATGTGCACAATTATTTTTAATCGTATTTTTGCAAAACAAATAACTCACATGTTCATCAATAGGGTAGCTGTTAAGTAAAACTATTACACATACATACAAACAATGAAATTTTATCCAGCTTTTAGAATAATTCAGAACTCACATATGAAGATGGTAAAGTAAACCCATATCACAGAATTTGTCTATTATCTAACAAGGTGATTTTTTGTTGCAAAAACATGGATAAAGAGCCCCAAATTTAACCAAACAAGAAAAGGAGCTCAAACTTATGCTATAAACTTCAAAAAGTACTGGGCAAAGAAAATGCAGAAAGTTCAAGTGCAGGCCTGCATCGATTCTAAGGCTACTCCACCTCCACCTGAATGAGTACTGGGGTAATGTTTTGAGTAAGAGAAATCCTGAGAATTTTGAGCAAAATCAACCAATTCAAAGAGAAGTGGATTTACAGTTGATAAGGTTGGCAGATAATACAGCTTCAGGATAATTGGCTCTACTGAATAAAGCAATCCAATAAAGAAGGAGCAAAGGGAGCATTCCAAATTTTCAAAAAGAAAGTACAGAAAATACCCTTGAAGTGAAGGATAAAAAGATGTACACTTAAAGGCATAGTCTCTATCTCAGAAAACTGACATAAAGCAATAGACATTGACACATTGGTTAAGTTGCTAAACATGAAAGAATTCTTCAAATATTCAGCCAGAACAAAGCAAGTCACCAAAAGAAGGAAAATGTGAGATGGTTTCCAAATTCTTTACAGAAACACTTATTACAGAAGACAATGGAGCAACGTATAGACATTTTCCAGGGTTAAAGAATGACTCAAGGACACTTGGCACAACAAAAATTGTTAATCATGTGTCAAGGAAACAGGCATTCATTTTCAAATATGAACAGTATGTGAGTCATTGAAAACCATTTTGACAATGAAATCTAGCCAATCAAGAACTAAATAAAAATTAATAATCCAGGAATGGAGAAGTCATAGAAAAAGGATTGTTGTAAACAATTAATTCAGTTATGTAGAAAATGAAACTAAACATCTGGGAAAATTCTGGTTGCAATACAGAATTTAATGTTATCAACTTGGGCAAAGTAAGAATAACATAATTAACAACAACAAAAAAATACTGATGCGGGGGTTGGGGGAAAGGAAAGAAGAAACAGATGCATACTGACCTATTCACTTTTCACAATCAGGAGTCAACTAATGCTGTTGGGAGAAAAGGCTGGGTGTGATGACTCACACCTGTAATCCCAGCACTTTGGGAGGCTGAAGTGAGTGGATCAGTTGAGGTCAGGAATTTGAGACCAGCCTGGCCAACATGGTAAAACCCCATCTCTACTAAAAAATAATAGTAATATAAATAAAATTGCAAAAAAAGACAAGTTTGAGACTAATCATTTAATTTTTAAAATATCTTAACCTTAAATTTTATAGGAATTAATAAAATGTCTTGTAGTAAAAGATTATTGATCTAGTATAGCTATTTCTTTCATTTTCCATCAGCATATTTTTCTTCTGTTAAATTCAAATTAGATTTCCAAAACTACACGGATGAATGTCACAGACTCACCTTGTGCAAAAGAAACAGATACAAAGGAATACATCATACTATATGTTTCCATTTGTATAAAGATCCAAAAGATGAAACAAATGTACCCCTGCATGGTGAGGGCAAGAGACTAGTGACTGGGCCTAGGCATTAGGGAGCCTTCTGTTGCACTGTGAATGTCTTATATGTGGGTTGCATACCCATGGGTGTGTATATATACATACAAATCCACTGAGGTGTACACTTAACATTTGTGCATGTTGCTGTGCATATATAGGTTTTTTAACATTTAAATTAAATATAACGCTTTTTATTTAAAAATAGCATAGATAGTAAAGTTTAATTTTTTTCTTCAACTTCTACTTTAAGTTCTGGGGTACATACGCAGGATATGGAGGTTTGTTACATAGGTAAACATGTGCCATGGTGGTTTGCTACACAGATCAATCCATCACCTAGGTGTTAAGCCCAACATCCATTACCTGTTCTTCCTGGTGCTTTCCCTCCCCATGCCCCACTCTTATAGGGCCCAGTGTGTGTTATTCCCTCCAATGTGTTCTTGTGTTCTCATCATTCAGTTCCCCCTTATAAGTAAGAGCGTGCAGTGTTGGGTTTTCTGTTCCTGCATTAGTTTGCTGAAAACAATGGCTGTCAGCTCCATCCATGTCCCTGCAAAGGACATAATCTCATTCCTTTTTATGGCTGTACAGTACTCCATGGTGTACACGTACCACATTTTCTTTATCCAGTCTATTACTGATGGGTATGTTGGTTGATTCCATGTCTTTGCTATTGTGGTTGCAAGGAACATACGTGTGCATGTGTCTTTACAATAGAATGATTTATATTCCTTTGGGTATTCGCCCAGTAATGGTATTGCTGGGTCAAATGGTATTTTAGTTCTTTGAGGAATTGCCAAACTGTCTTCCACACTGGCTGAACTAATTTACATTCCCACCAACAGTGTAAAAGCATTCCTTTTACTCCGCATCCTCGCCAGCATCTGTTGTTTCTTGACTTTTTAATAATTACCGTTCTGACTGGTGTGAGATGGTATCTCACTGTGGTTTGGATTTGCATTTCTCTAATGATCGGTGATGTCAAGCTTTTTTTCATATGTTTGTTGGCTGCATGAATGTCTTCTTTTGAGAAGTGCCTGTTCTTGTCCTTTGCCCAGTAAAGGTTAATTAAAAATTTTTTTTGAATTGATCTATTCTTCTATCTATGCATATTTTCAATCTATGCATATTTATATATTCAAAGAGAGATATCTGGAATAAATGTCAAGTGATAGAAATTGGTAATTTCAGGGTGAAGGAATTTGGGTGATTTATTGCTTTTTTGTTGTACTTTTCTATATTGCTTGAGTCTTTATAATCAGCATAATTAGTAAACAAAAAAGTTATTTTAAAATAATGGTTCAGATATGTATTTGTGGATCCAAAAGTGTCTCAGACATATTTTTAATTTAAAAAGATTATAGGCCAGGCGTGGTGACTCACGCCTGTAATCCCAGCACTTTGGGAGGCTGAGGCTGGCAGATCACTTGAGGTCAGGAGTTTGAGATCAGCCTAGACAACATGGCAAAACCCCATTTCTACTAAAAATACAAAAATTAGCCAGGTGTGGTGGCGTGCACCTGTAATCCCAGCTATTAGGGAGGCTGAGGCAGGAGAATCGCGTGAACCTGGGAGACAGAGATTGCACTGAGCCAAGATCGTGCCATTGCACTCCAGTCTGGGCAACAGAGCATGACTGTCTCACACACACACAAAAAGATCATAAAATATTATATTATGATCCGTTTTTAATTAAAACAAACAAACATAAACACTTATGTCTATGTGGTTTTTTTTTTAATGTCTAGAAATAAAGACTCCAAAAGAGTCTGGAAATCCCAATAACAAAATTTATTGGCAGCAATAAAATAGATAATTATTTTTCTTTCAATCTTTACACTTCTTTATATCACATTCATTTTTAGATGTTTTCTGATTAAAGTTTTTTATAATAAAAGATATATATTACTTGTATAATGAAACAAATTGCTATTTTCATTGATGGAATAAAGGGAGAAGGGAAAAAAATGGAAAAATAATCCATTAGGAAATAGAATTGAAAGAATCCCATGAAGGAAATGGCTAGACTTGGAGTGCTGGTAGGAAAGCCAGGCCACATGTGTGAGAAATTGTTTCTGGAACTGGACTCCTGTGGACTTATAAAGAATCTGACTTTTGCAAAGTATGGCCAAAAGACTAAAGAGAATGAGTGTATGTGTTTGGCACATGTGAAGGCAAGCACGATGCAGTTAAATGACAAATCTCCAAACAGCTGGGCAGGGTAAGTCTTGACATTTGTAATGTCAAAGTGAGACCCCATCTCTACAAAAAATTTAAAAAATAAAAACATAGCCAGGCATGGTGGCACACGCCTATAGTCCCAGGTACTTGGGAGGCTAAGGTGGAGGAATCACCTGAGCCCAGGAGTTCAAGACTGCAGCGAGCTGTGATCACACCACTGCACTCCAGCCTGGGTGAAAGCGCAAGACCCTGTCTCTAAAACACACACACGCACACACACTCTCACACATATACATACATAGATGCAATATGTCTATTAGTAGTTTGTTAAAAGAGATTATGGTACATTCCCTGCATATGGAATAAAATGCAACCATTAAAAGTTAATATGCATATCTGTATTATTTGTGGCTACAACACATTGATGAATAAACAAGCAAGTAGCAGAAAACATGCATAGCACATTCTCATTTTAATGTTATGTGTGTGGCTATGTGTTTGTGTCTGTGTGTGTATATACACAGACACACACAGAAAAGAAAGTTTGGGCAGATATCTGGCCAATGTTAGCAGCTATTCTGTGAGGTGAAATTACCAGTGATATTCACATTTGTGGTGTTTGATTTCTTTTTTTACAATGAATATAGACTTATTTCATAACCTAAAAGAGCTAGTTTCTTTCATTTGTTCTTTTTATTCTTTCTTTTTCTTTTTTCTTTTCTTTTCTTTTTTTTTTTTTTTTTTTTTTTTTTTTTTTTTTTGAGACAGGGTCTTATTCTGTCACCCAGGCTAGAGTGCAGTGGCATGATTACAGCTCACTGCAGCCTCCATCCTCCTGGGCTCAAGCAATCCTCCCACCTCAGCCTCTTGAGTAGCTAGGACACAGGTATGCACCACTACAGCCAGTTTTTTATTATTTATTTTTGTAGAGATTGGGGTGGGTAGGGGTCTTACTATGTTGCCCAGGCTGGTCTTGAATCCCTGGGCTCAAATGATCCTCCTGCCCTAGCCTCCTAAAGTATTGGGATTACAGGAATGAGCCACTGTACCTGGCTTATTATTATTATTATATGAGACAGGGTCTCACTGTGTCACCCAGGCTGGAATGCAGTGGCATAACCATAGGTCATCTAAGCATAAATGATCCTCCTGCCTCAGCCTCCCGAGTAGCTAGGACTGCAGGCATGAGCCACTACTACTGGCTTATTTGTTCTTTTTTTGATTTTTCATCCACCACTAAGAGTCATGCAAGCAAATTTCATTTTTGAATTTTAAAAATATAAACCTTTAGAAATTTCAAACCGAGGAGAGACAGTTCTCTGTAATTATTATAAAGGTCCTGATATAAAAATCTACCATTTCAAATTTTTTTAACATGGCACAAAAAAACCAGGAAGATAATGAAAAGTATCAGTGAAGGCTATAGAATGGTGAACACCTAAGTGAGAATAGTTCATATTTTGTTAACCACATGGCTAAGGATTTCACCATAGCCTCATAAAAAGAGGTAATTGAGGTTAACCTCAAAATCACACTGACCCTTTTTATGGTAGGTTACAAGGATATGTGTGCCTAAATTAATTTTAAAAATATTTGGAGTGTAGAGCTAGCCACTTCCAGATGGATGGAATAAGGACTTCCAATATCTGCTCCTTCATAAAAGCAAGGAAAACTCTGGAAAAAAAAAAAGTCAAAATAAACATTTTCAGAACTCTGAAAATTAATCTATTATTTAAAATACTCTGCAAAGCATTTATTGAAGAGAATGGCTGAATCTCTACTAACAGTGAGCTTTGTGATGTTTTACTGGCCCCTTCTCATGCTTTTTCCCCAACTCTGTGGCAACCTTAAAAACCAACAGCCTGGTAATTGTGGTAACCAGGAAACCCAGCAGACTGCCAGCCACTGCAGGGAGCAGAATGGGTTTGGAGCTTCCCGAAAGCTCTATCCCCAGAGAGTTGTCACTATTTGACCTATCTGTCAGTTTCCTGAAAATTCTCATTCGCAAGGCTTCTGATGGTTAATTTTATGTGACAACCTGAATGGGTCATGGTGCCCAGATATTTGGCGAAACATTATTCTAGCTGTTTCTGTAAAGGCATTTGTTAGATGCTATTTAAAGCTGTGGACTTTGAATAAAGTAGACCACCCTCCATAATGTGAGTGGGACTCTAAAAAGTTGAAGGCCTTTATAGAACAAAAACTGATCTCCCCCAAGCAAGAAGAAATTCTGCCAGCAGGTTGCCTTTGGAATTCAGACTGTAATTCTTCCCTGGGTCTCCAACATGTCAGCCTACCCTGCAGATTTTGTGCTTTGTCCCTCCACCGTTACATTAAGGAATTTAAGCCAATTACTTAACACAATTACAAAATAAATCTCTTTCACTCTCTCTGTCTCTCTTTCTCTAACTGTGCACAAATAACAGTTCATGTTAGCACACAACAAGATGGTGCCTTCTGAAAGCCAAGAGGGCCCTCACCAAGAATTGAATCTTCCAGCACCTTGGTCTTGAACTTTCCAGCCTCCAGAACTGTGAGAAATAAATGTCTGTTGTTAAGTCATCCCATTTATGATATTTTGTTATAGTAACCCAAGTTGACTAAGATACTTATCTCCTATCACATAGAAAAATTAATTTGAATCAAAGACCTAAATGTGTGAGCTAAAACTACAAAACTGTTAGAAGAAAACGTAAGCCTAAATCATAATGATCTTGGATTAGGCAATGGTTTCTTAGGTGTGATACCAAAAACATCATCAAAGTTAAAAACTTTTGTACTGCAAATAATACTATTAAGAAAGTTAAAAGACAACACATAATTTGGGAAAAAAAAGTTTCAAATCAACCATTAGATAAGGGAATTATCTGGATCACATAAAGAACTCTTGTCAAGTCACTTCCAAGATAGCCAAATAGGAACAGCTCCAGTCTACAGCTTCCAGCAAGACAGACACAGAAGATAGGCTGCATTTCCAACTGAGATACCTGGTTCATCTCATTGGGACTGGTTGGACAGAGAGTGCAGCCCACAGAGGGCTAGCCAAAACAGGGCAGGGTGTCACCTCACCAGAGAAGCACAAGGAGTTGGGGGATTTCCCTTTCCCAACCAAGAGAAGCTGAGAGTGACTGTACCTGGAGAAGCTGTACACTCTCACCCAAATACTGTGCTTTTCCCATGGTCTTCACAACCGGTAGACCAGGAGATCTCTTGTGCCTGGCTTGGCAGGTCTCATGCACATGGAGCCTTGTTCACTGCTAGCACAGCAGTCTGAAATCAACCTGGGATGTGGGAGCTTGGCGGGGGAGGGGCGTCCACCATTGCTGAGGCTTGAGTAGGCGGTTCTATGCTCACAGTGTAAACAAAGCAGCAGGGAAGTTCGAACTGGGTGGAGCCCACCCCAGCTCAGAAAGGCCTCTCTAGAATCCACCTCTGCAGACAGGGCATATCTGAACAAAAGGCAGCAGACAGCTTTTCCAGACTTAAACGTCCCTGCCTGACAGCTCTAAACAGAGCAGTGGTTCTCCCAGCAGGGCATTTGAGCTCTGGTAACGAATAGACTGCCCTCTCAAGTGGGTCCCTGACACCCATGTAGCCTGACTGGGAGACACCTCCCAGTAGGGGCTGACAGACACCTCATACAGGCAGGTGCCCCTCTGGGACAAAGCTTCCAGAGGAAGGATCAGGCAGCAATACTTGCTGTTCCCAGGCAAACTGGGTCTGGAGTGGACCTCCAGCAAACTCCAACAGACATGCAGCTGAAGGGGCTGTTAGAAGGAAGACTAACAAACAGAAAGGAATAGCATCAACATCAAGAAAAAGGACATCCACACCAAAACCCCATCCATAGGTCACCAACATCAAAGACCAAAGATAAAACCACAAAATGGGGAGAACCCAGAGCAGAAAGGCTGAAAATTCCAAAAACCAGAACGTCTCTTCTCCTCCAAATGAACACAACTCCTCACCAGTAAGGGAACAAAACTGGATGGAGAATGAATTTGAGGAGTTGACAGAAGTAGGCTTCAGAAGGTCAGTAATAACAAACTTCTCCAAGCTAAAGGAGCATGTTCTGACCCATAGCAAGGAAGCTAAAAACCCTTAAAAAAGATTAGACAAATGGCTAACTAGAATAAACAGTGTAGAGAAGACCTTAAATGACCTGATGGAGCTGAAAACCATAGTACAAGAACTGCGTGAAGCATATACAAGTTTCAATAGCCGATTCAATCAGCAGAAGAAAGGGTATCAGTGATTGAAGATCAAATTAATGAAATAAAGCAAGACGACAAGATTAGAAAACAAAGAGTGAAAAGAAACGAACAAAGCCTCCAAGAAATATGGAACTATGCGAAAAGTCCAAATCTACGTTTGATTGGTGTACCTGAAAGTGATGGGGAGAATGGAACTAAGTTAGAAAACATGCTTCAGGATATTATCCAGGAGAACTTCCCCAACCTAGCAAGGCAGGCCACCATTCAAATTCAGGAAATACAGAGAACATCACAAAGATACTCCTCGAGAAAAGCAACCCCAAGACAAATAATTGTCAGATTCACCAAGGTTGAAATGAAGGAAAAAATGTTAAGGGCAATCAGAGAGACAGATCGGATTATTCACAAAGGGAGGTCCATCAGACTAACAATGGATCTCTCCGCAGAAACCCTACAAGCCAGAAGAGAGTGGGGGCCAATATTCAACATTCTTAAAGAAAAGAATTTACAGACAAGCAAATGCTGAGAGATTTTGTCGCCACCAGGCTTACCTTACAAGAGCTCCTGAAGGAAGCACTAAACATATAAAGGAACAACCAGTACCAGCCACTGCAAAAACATGCCAAATTGTAAAGATCGTTGACGCTATGAAGAAACTGCATCAATTAATGGGTGAAATAGCCAGCTAGCATCATAATGACAGGATCAAATTCACACATAACAATATTAACCTTAAATGTAAACAGGCTAAATGCCCCAATTAAAAGACACAGACTGGCAAGTTGGATAAAGAGTCAAGACCCATCAGTGTGCTGTATTCAGGAGACCCATCTCACACGTAAAGACACACATAGGCTCAAGACAAAGGGATGGAGGAAGATCTACCAAGAAAATGGAAAGCGAAAAAAGCAGGGGTTGCAATCCTGGTCTCTGATAAAAACAGACTTTAAACCAGCAAAGATCAAAAGAGACAAAGAAGGCCATTACAGAATGGTAAAGGGATCAATTCAATAAGAAGAGCTAACTATCCTAAATATATATGAACCCAATACAGGAGCACCCAGATTCATAAAGCAAGTCCTTAGAGACCTACAAAGAGACTTAGACTCCCACATAATAATAATGGGAGACTTTAACAACCCACTGTCAATATTAGATCAGTGGGACAGAAAATTAACAAGGATATCCAGGACTTGAACTCAGCTCTGGACCATGTGGGCCTAATAGAGATCTATAGAACACCCCAAATCAACAGAATATACATTCTTCTCAGCACCACATCTCACTTATTCTAAAATTGACCACATAATTGAAAGTTAAATACTCCTCAGCAAATGTGAAAGAATAGAAATCACAACAAACTGTCTCTCAGACCACAGTGCAATCAAATTAGAACTCAGGATTAAGAATCTCACTCAAAACCACAGTACTACATGGAAACTGAACAACCTGCTCCTGAATGACTACTGGGTAAATAATGAAATGAAGGCAGAAATAAAGATGTTTTTCGAAACCAATGAGAGCAAAGACACAATGTACCAGAACCTCTGGGACATTTATAGCAGTGTGTAGAGGGAAATTTATAGCACTAAATGCCCACAAGAGAAAGCAGGAGAGATCTAAAATTGACACTCTAACATCACAATTAAAAGAACTAGAGAAACAAGAGCAAACAAATTCAAAAGCTAGCAGAAGTCAAGAAATAACAAAGATCAGAGCAGAGCTGAAGAAGATAGAGACACCAAAAGTCCTTCAAAAAATCAATGAATCCAGGAGCTGGTTTTTTGAAAAGATTAACAAAATTGATAGACCGCTAGCCAGACTAATAAAGAAGAAAAGAGAGAAGAATAAAATAGATGCAACAAAAAATGATAAAGAGGGTATCACCCCGATCCCACAGAAATACAAACCATTGTCAGAGAATACTATAAATGCCTCTCTGCAAATAAACTAGAAAATCTAGAAGAAATGGATAAGTTCCTGGACACATACACACTCCCAAGACTAAACCAGGAAGAAGTTGAATCTCTGAATAGATCAGTAACAGATTCTGAAATTGACGCAATAATTAATAGCCTACCAACCAAAAAAAGTCCAGGACCAGATGGATTCACAGCTGAATTCTACCGAAGGTACAAAGAGGAGCTGGTACCATTTCTTCTGAAACTATTCCAGTCAATAGAAAAAGAGGGAATCCTCTCTGACTCACTTTATGAGGCCAGCTTCATCCTGATCCCAAAGCCCAGCAGAGACACAACAAAAAAAGAGAATTTTAGACCAATATCCCTGATGAACATCAATGTGAAAATCCTCAATAAAATAATGGCAAACTGAATGCAGTAGCACATCAAAAAATTTATCCACCATGATCAAGTCAGCTTCATCCCTGGGATGCAAGGCTGGTTCAACATGCACAAATCAATAAACATAATCCATCACATAAACAGAACCAATGACAAGAAACACATGATTATCTCAATAGATGCAGAAAAGGCCTTCGACAAAATTCAACAGCCTTTCATGCTAGAAACTCTCAATAAACTAGGTATCAATGGAACCTATCTCAAAATAATAAGAGCTATTTATGACAAACCCACAGCCACTATCATACTGAATGGGCAACAACTGGAAGCATTCCCTTTGAAAACCGGCACAAGACAAGGATGCCCTCTCTCATCACTCCTATTCAACATAGTATTGGAAGTTCTGGTCAGGACAATCAGGTAAGAGAAAGCAAAAAAGGGTATTCAGATAGGAGAGGAAGTCAAATTGTCTCTCTTTGTAGATGACGTGCTTGTAAAACCCCATCATCTCAGCCCAAAATCTCCTTAAGCTGATAAGCAACTTCAGCAAAGTCTCAGGATGCAAAATCAATGTGCAAAACTCACAAGCATTCCTATACACCAATAACAGACAGAGAGCCAAATCATGAGTGAACTCCCATTCACAGTTGCTACTAAGAGAATAAAATACCTAGGAATACAGCTTACAAGCAATGTGAAGGATCTCTTCAAGGACAACTACAAACCACTGCTCAGGGAAATAAGAGAAGACACAAACAAATGAAAAAACATTCCATGCTCATGGATAGAAAGAATCAATATCGTGAAAATGGCCTTACTGCCCTTTTAAAATAATTTATAGATTCAATGCTATCCCCATGAAGCTACAACTGACTTTCCTCACAGAATTGGGGGAAAAGCTACTTTAAAATTCATATGGAACCAAAAAAGACCCCACATAGCCAAGACAATCCTGGGCAAGAAGAACAAAGCTGGTGGCATCATACTACCTGACTTCACACTTTACTACAAGGCTACAGTAATCAAACAGCATGGTATTGATACCAAAACAGATATATAGACCAATGGAGCAGAACGGAGGCCTCAGAAATAACACCACACATTTACCACCATCCAATCTTTGACAAACCTGACACACACAAGCAATGGGGAAAATATTCCCTATTTAATAAATGGCGTTGGCTAGCCATATGCAGAAAACTGAAACTGGACCCCTTCCTTACACCGTATACAAAAAGCAACTCAAGATGGATGAAAGACTTAAATGTAAGACCTATAACCATAAAAGTCCTAGAAGAAAACCTGGGCAATACTATTCAGGACATAGGCATGGGCAAAGGCTTCATGTCTAAAACACCAAAAGCAATGGCAACAAAAGCCAAAATTCACAAATGGGATCTAATTAAACTAAAGAGCTTCTGCACAGCAAAAGAAACTATCCTCAGAGTTAACAGGCAGTAGAACATTTTTGCAATCTATCCATCTGACAAAGGGCTAATATCCATAATCTATAAAGAACTTAAACAAATTTACAAAAAAAAGCAAACAACCACATCAAAAAATAGGCAAAGGATATGAAGAGATACTTCTCAAAAGAAGACATTTATGCAGCCAACAGACATATGAAAAATGCTCATCATCACTGGTCATCAGAGAAATGCAAATCAAAACCACAATGAGATACCATCTCATACCAGTTAGAATGGTGGTGATTAAAAAGTCAGGAAGCAACAGATGCTGGAGAGGTTGTGGAAAAATAGGAACACCTTTACACTGTTGTGGGAGTGTAAATTAGTTCAACCATTGTGGAAGACAGTGTGGCGATTCCTCAAGGATCTAGAACTAGAAATACCATTTGACCCAGCAATCCCATTACTGGACATATACCCAAAGGATTATAAATCATTCTATGATAGAGACATATGCACACATATGTTTATTGTGGCACTATTCACAATAGCAAAGACTTGGAACCAACCCAAATGTCCATCAATGATAGACTGGATTAAGAAAATGTGGCACATATACACCATGGAATACTATGCAGACATAAAAAAGGATGAGCTCATATCCTTTGCAGGGACATGGATGAAGCTGGAAACCATTATTTTCAGCAAACTATCACAAGATCAGAAAACCAAACACCACATGTACTCACTTATAAGTGGGAGTTGAACAATAAGAACACATGGACACAGGGAGGGGAACATCACACACCAGGGCCTGTAGGGGGTGGGAGGCTAAGGGAGGGATAACATTAGGAGAAATACCTAATGTAGGTGACTGGTTGATGGGTTCAGTAAACCACCATGGCACGTGTATGCCTATATAACAAAACTGCACGTTCTGCACATGTAACCCAGAACTTTAAGTATAATAATAATAACAAAGAATTCTTACAACTCAATAGTAAAAACACAACTCAATTTTTAAAATGGGCAAATGGACCAATAATGAGTTCTGAAATTGAGGCAATAATAAATAGCCTGCCAACCAAAAAAAAGCCTAGGACCAGATGGATTCACAACTGAATTCTACCAGATGTACAAAGAAGACCTGGTATCATTCCTACTGAAACTATTCCCGAAAATTGGGAAGGAGGGATTCCTCCCTAATTCATTCTATAAGGCCAGCATTATCCTGATACCAAAACCTGGCAGAGATACAACAAAAAAGAAAACTTCAGGCCAATATCCTTGATGAACATTGATTCAAAAATCCTCAACAAAATACTGGCAAACCAAGTCCAGCAGCATGTCAAAAAGCTTATCCAGCACAATCAAATGGGCTTCATCCCTGGGATGCAAGGTTGGTTCAACATATGCAAATCAATAAATGTGATTCATCACATAAACAGAACTAAAGACAGAAACCACATGCTTATCTCAATAAATGCAAAAAAGGGTTTTGATAGAATTCAACATCCCTTCATGTTAAAAACTCTCAATAAACTAGATATTGAAAGAACATACCTCAAAATAATAAGAGTTACATATGACAAACCCACAGCCAACACCATACTGAATGGGCAAAAGCTGGAAGCATTCCCCTTGAAAACCAGCACAAGACAAGGATGCCCTCTCTCACCACTCCTGTTCGGTATAGTATTGGAAGTTCTGGCAAGGGCAATCAGGTAAGAGAAAGAAATAAAGGCATTTAGACAGGAAGAGAGGAAGTTAAACCATCCCTGCTTGCGGATGACATGATCCTATGTATACAAAAACCCATCATCTCAGCCCAAAAACTTCTTAAGCTGATAAGCAACTTCAGCAATGTCTCAGGACACAAAACCAATGTGCAAAAATTGCTAGCATTCCTATACACCAAGAACAGTCAAGCTGAGAGCCAAATCACAAACAAACTCCCACTCACAAGTTCCACAGAAAGAATAAAATACCTAGGAATACAGCTAACTAGGGGAGGGAAAGATATCCACAAGGAGAACTACAAACCACTGCTGAAAGAAATCAGAGATGACACAAACACATGGAAAACATTGCATATTCATGGATAGCAAGAATCAGTATCATTAAAATGGCCATACTGCCGAATCAATTTATGGATTCATTGCTATGCCCATTAAACAACCATTGACATTCTTCACAGAACTAGAAAATACTATTTTAAAATTCATATGGAAACAAAAAAATGGCCTGAAGAGCCAAGGCAATCCTAAGCAAAAAGAACAAAGCTGGAGGCATCACATGACCCAACTTCAAACTATACTACAGGGCTACAGTAATCAAAACAGCATGGTATTGGTACAAGAACAGACACATAGACCAATGATACAAGAACAGACACATAGAACAGACATAATTTCCCTAGAATAGGGAAACCAGAAACAAGAGCACACACCTACAACTATCTGATCTTTGAGAAATATGACCAAGAAAAAAAGCAGTGAGGAGAGGAAAGGATTCCCTATTCAATAAATGGCACTGGGATAACTGGCTAGTCACATGCAGCAGATTGAAACTGAATCCCTTCCTTACACCATATACAAAAATTAACTCAAGATGGATTAAAGACTTAAATGTAAAACCCAAAACTATAAAAACCCTGGAAGACAACCTAGGCAATTCCATTCAGGACATAAGCATGGGCAAAGATTTCATGATGAAGGCACCAATAGCAATTGCAACAAAAGCAAAAAATTGACAAATGGAATCTAATTAAACTACAGAGTATCTGCACAGCAAAAGAAACTACCAACAGAGTAAACAGACAACCTACAAAATGGGAGAAAATTTTTGCAGACTATGTATCTGACAAAGGCCTAATATCTGGCATCTATAAGGAACTTAAACAAATTTACAAGAAAAAAAAAATCCCCCTAAAAAAGTGGACAAATGACATGAACAGACACTATTTAAAAGAAGACATACATGTGGCCAACAATCATATGAAAAAAGGCTCAACAACACTGATCATTAGAGAAATGCAAATCAAAACCACAATGAGATACCATCTAACACCAGTCAGAATGGCTACTATTGAAAAGTCAAAAAATAACAGATGCTGCAGAGATTGTGGAGAAAAAGGAATGCGTATACACTGTTGGTAGGAGTGTAAATTAGTTCAGCCTTGTGGAAGACAATGTTGCATTCCTCAAAGACCTAAAGACAGAAATACTATTCAACCCAGCGATCCCATTACTGGGTACCTACCCAGAGGAATAGAATTCATTCTATTATCAAGATACATGCATGTGTATGTTCACTGAAGCACTATTCAGCAAATATATGGAATCAACCTAAATGTCCATCAGTGATATATTGGATAAAGAAAATTTGGTACATATATGCCATGGAATACTATGCACTCATTAAAAAGAACAAGATCATGGCCTTTGCAGGGATGGAGGATGGAGCTGGAGGCCATTATCCTTAGCAAACTACCACAGGAACATAAAACCAAATGCTTCATGTTCTCACTTATAAGTGGGAGCTAATGATGAGAACACATGAACACATGGAGGGAAACAACACACACTGGGGCCTTTTGGAGAACGGAGGGTGGGAGGAGGGAGAGGATCAAGAAGATCAACTAATGGGTACGAGGTTTAATACCTGGGTGATGAAATAATCTGTACAACAAATCCCCATGACACGAGTTCACCTATGTGACAAACCTGCACTTGTACCCCTGAACTTAAAAGTTAAAAAAAAAAAAATGGGACTTGAATAGAAATTTCTCCAAGAATACACACTAATGGCCAATACATACATGAAAAGAAGCTCAACATCATTAGTTATTAATGGGAAAACAAAACCCAATGGGATACCGCTTCTCATCTACTAGGATGGCTATAATAAAAAAGACAGATAATAAGTGTTGGCAAGAATGTGGAGAAATTGGAACCCTGAAAACATTGCTGGTGGGAGTGTAAAATGATGCAGCTGCTTTGGAAGACAGATAGGCAATTCCTTAAAAAGTTAAATGTAGAGGTTTCACATGGTCCAGCAATTCTACTGCTCAGTATTTACCCAAGAGAAATGGAAAAGCATATGTCCATACAAAAAACTTGTTCATAGCAGCATTATTCATAATAGCCAAAAACTGAATATAATTTAAATATTCATCAACTGATTAATGGTGTATAAACAAAATATGGTATATCCATTCAGTGCAATAGTATTCATTTTTGGAAAAATAAAATACTGCTACTGACTATAACATGGATGGAACCTTGAAAACTTCATGGCACATGAAAGAAGTCAAACACAAAAGTCATATGTTATATGATTCTATTGACATGAAAAACCCAGAAGAGGCAAATCTGTAGAGACAGAAAGGAGATTAATGGTTCCAGGGATTAGGCTGAGGAATGGGGAGTGACCGCTAAAGGGTACAGGTTTCGTTCTGCAGAGAAGTAAATGTTCTGGAATTAGGTAATGGTGATAGTTGCATGACTTTGTGAATATACTTTAAAAAGCCACTGAATTGTACACTTAAAAAATAAAAATTTTGGGAATTTTTTAAGAAACCATTTGTTTTTTTAATTGCACAAATACTTTATATCTTTTTAAAAACCCAGAAAATATAGTATGCAAAGAAGTTAATGATCAATTATGCTACCACTCCGAGATAATGGGCTGTTAATATTTTGTCTTACATCCTTCTGTATTTTTAAAATTTCTTTTTACAAAAATGAAGTACACAGAGAATTAAATATCAAATATTTCTCTTTAAGCCATTGTTCAATTGTTGTCCCGAACTTCCCTCTGTTGTTATCCTTGCCATTCCCTTTGCCATTTTCATGGCTATGTTCTCTGTGTTCTTGGTTTCACATCTTCTCTCTTGCTTTAATCACTTTTTTGGAGGGTAGGAGGGAATGGGTGACAGTCTGAGCAACATGCCTGTCTCAGGTCACACTGCTGTAGTTTGGGTTGGTGGCCCTCAGACTCCAGTGCTCAGTGGATGTCCTGGGATCTTGCTTTACCATCATCCTGGAGAGCCCCTTGTTTCTCTCCTGTGGTGGATTTCCAATTTATTTTATACCAAGTCTTCCTCTGTCTGAGTTTAATCCTTTATTTTGATGTAACTATCCTCCACTAGAATCCTGAAAAAAAAGATGCTTGGAAGGTAACTTCTTTGAGGCCTTGCATGTTTCAAAATGCGTCTAATCTATGCTCATGTTGAATACTAGTAAGGATAGATTGCAAATGCTGGTTCAGGGTGGTAAAAGTGCTGCTTATTACTGTCTGGCTTCTAGTGCTGGCATATGATGCGCCATCCAATCTGGAAAATCATGTGCTTTAGTCTGGGAACTTTCACTGAATCATTTCATCGGCAATTTTCTCCCCTCCCCTCTGTTTTCTCAGTTTTTCTGTTTTTTTTTTGTTGTTGTTGTTGTTGTTGTTGTTTTTCTTTTTGGAATTTCTATTCTTTTGCTTTTGGACCTCCTAGACTAATCCTTTAAACTTTCTCCTTTTTTGTGTGTGTATTTCTGCTGGGGTTCAACTTTATCTTCCAACCCTTCTAATGACTTTTCTTCTTCATTTTGCTGTCACCTTTTTAATTTCTGGGAGCTGTTTTGTTCTCTGAATATTCCTTTGCCAGGAGTGAGGGTGGGGTTGGACACATATAATGTCCTGTTCTAATTTTATGAATGCAGTATCTTCTCTTAGCTCTCTGATGATATTACTCAAAATTGCTTGTTTTTTAGTACTCAAATTACTTATCAGATACAATGTCCACTATTTGGGTAATGGGTACACTAGAAGCCCAGTCCCCACCACTATGCAATATACTCGTGTTACAAACATGCACATGCACCCCCTGAATCTAAAATAAAATAAAAAGTATTCTTCTCCCCATTTTTTAAGTTGCTTTTTCTCTTTTTGTTTGTTTGTATCTATATCTTCCAAATTAAGGACTTTCCTTAGAAGTCTAGTATTCTTCAATTGACTGCTTATAATCTAGAGTTGAGGACTGACCTGGTTTGGATGTGTGTCCCCTCCAAATCTCATGTTGAAATGTAATCCTCAATGTTGGAATCACTGGTGGGAAGTGATTGGATCACAGGGCTGGATTCCTCATGAATGGCTTGGTGCCATCTCATTGGTGATGAGTGAGTTCTTGCTCTGAGTTCACACAAGATCTGGTTGTTTAAACGAGTCTGGGACCTCTCCCTTCTCTCTCTTCCTGCTGCTCTCACAAGGCGACCTGCTGGCTCCCCTTCATCTCCCACCATGATTACAAGTTTCCCGAAGCCCTCACTAGAATCAGATGCCAGCTCTATGCTTCATGTACATCCTGCAGAACTGTGAGTCAATAAACCTTTTTCCTTTATAAATTACTCAGTCTCAGGTATTTCTTTATAGCAACACAAAAACAGACTAACACAAAAACTAAAAGTCTGCTTGGGAGCTCTGAGTACGTAGTTTGAACTTGAGAAAACTACACTTTACTGTAGGGTGATGTGAGTAACCCATCTGTTGGGGAAGACCTATCTTAGGTCTTTCCTTTGGACTGGCCAAATGAGCCAGAGAGTTTTCTATCTCCTTCCAAGAAGGTAAAGGTCTGAGTGCCATCATTCTGGCACTGAGTGAGGGAAGGGCTGGGAGTTTTTACGTTCAGCACTGAGAAAATATACAGTCACTTAATTCCCTGTTTCAGGTACTCACTGTGCCTGTCAATCCATTAACGCCTCCAGTTCCAGAAGAGTCTGGTACTGCTTGTTCCTGTGACTTTCGGTTTAATTCTAAGCTTATACCAGCTCTGGTTTAAGATTATTCTTTCCTAGGTTTAAGAAGGAAGAGTTATTATGACAGAAAAGCTGAGAGCAAGAATCAAATCTTAGCTTTGACATTTCAAAAATATAAACCCTAAAGGACTCAGGACATAAAGTTTATGACACTATGCAGGAAAAACTATCTAAAACTTAGAAATAAGGTAAATGTAATGGCTGCATGTCCTTTCTAAATAGTCTGTGAAGGGTCATCTGATTCACTCAGGGAATGTGCCTTTGACCATGTCTTAATCCTGAAAAGTCAGAGATGAACTTGTAGAAAAATGATACGGTGTGGTGATTTTTGAGGGGGGAGAAGGGAACTTGCTAGAGAAGATAACTCCAATGCCTGCATTCCTGTGTGTGTGTGTTTTAAATCTATAGAGTATTAACTTCTCTTGTATCTATTTAGCAATCTTATTTCTATATTCCTTTCCCCACTAGCTATATAATCCCTGTTCCTCAAATTTTTTTCAAACTAGCTCTTATTTTGTTACTGGTTCCTTCACGAGCTTGTCATCTATATGTATGAGAATTATGTTTCTTAACAGTTTGATAATTATGCTTTAACACCATGTCTTAATCCATTTTGTGTAGCTATAATAGAGTACCTGAGACTACATAATTTGTAAACAAGCAATAGAAGTTTGTTTGGCTCATGGTTCTGGAGGCTGGGAAGTCCAACAGCATGGCACTGGCATCTGGCAATGACCTTTGTGCTGCAGCGTTCCATGGCAAAAAATGGAATGGCAAGCATGTGCCCAAGACAGAGAGGGAATGAGGCCAAACGTTCACAGTAACTAGCCCACTCCTAAGATAATAGCATTAATCCATTCAAGAGGATGGAGCTCTCATGGCCTAATTACTTCTTAAAGACCCCACCTGTCAACACTGTTATAATAGCAATGAAATTTCAACAAGAGTATTGGAGGGGAAGTAGAAGAGAGATGTCTACATGGAGTGCCTGGGGAAATGGGTCTAACCCAGCATCCCAGAGTTTCTGTGGAGCCCAGTATGCTTAAGGGATCAGTCAAATGCTTCCCACGTGTAGAAGTAGCTAAAGGAGAACTGACCTGATGCAGCCTTGTGGTCATAATAAGGAAGACAACCTGTGTGGACCCAACAACTAAGACAAAGCTGGAATAAAGACAAGTCAACACCTGTCTGTGTAGATTAATGATGGGAAACCAGATATCCCACAACCTGGCCTCATGCCAATATGATCTGTAAGTGTCTGGGAACTTAGATGTGAATCCAGGAAATGAGAAGAAACCATAGATTCACTGTGATGAAGTTTGCTTCAGTCAGAAGAATGGGAGCTTTAAATAGAAATTGAATTACAATGTATAAATAATTTACTTTTTTTCAAAAGTGGATTATACTGTACTTACTATTGCATATTTCACTCAATAGTATAGCATGACTAGCTTAATAGGTCAATAAATCATCTATTACATCATTTTTCTTGTCTTTTTCTTTTTCTCCTTTGAGACAGGGTTCTTGCTCTCTTGTCCAAACAGGAGTGCAGTGGTGCAAACATGGCTCACTGAGGGCTTGATCTGAGCTCAAGCAGTCCTCCTACCTCAGCCTCCCAAGTAACTTGAAGTACAGGTCATCTCTCTATTTTTTGTAGAGAGGTTGGGGTCTCAGAATATTTCCCAGGCTGGTCTCAAACTCCTGGTCTCAAACAATCCTCCCGCCTTGGCCTCCCCAAGTCCTGGGATTACAGGTGTAAGCCACTGCGCCAGACCGACAACACAATTTTTCATTGCTACATAGCATTCTACCATGCAAACTAGTTTAATAATTTAGAAAAACTATACACATTTCTCCTTCCTACTGGTAGGCACAATCAGTCTCAATTATTTTGGTTATTAAGTACTTAGTTAAAAGAACATAGACTTGGTGGAAAGAACCCTAGACTGGATGGACCCCACTGTTAGTCAAGGATCTGGTGACCAGAGTTGGCAAAACCAAGTTAACTTTTTTTTCAGAAAGCCCCTTAATGAAGCTGGTCATATTTAATCTTGGCTGGCCATTCCAGAGCAACACTGATTCAGCTCCTTACAAGAAGAGCTCTAGGAGTGGGGAACACCTGTTAGGGGATGTTCCATAATGTGTGTCTTAAGTGTAATAGCAAAAAGCAACTGTCTACCCACCCCAAGTTCTGTGTTCATGCAGCCAGCCACTGGGAGGCAGAGATGTGCCTGCTGGCTGCAGGCTGGTGCTGGGCTCCTTTTAGCCTGTAACACAAACTAGTAAATGGGCTTGCTTTAAAAGACATGAGGGAGACTGATGTGGTTTTCCATATTTGAAGAAAGTACTTTTCTCCTGATGTAGACAGAGATACCAGTGTCTAAAGAGCTTCCATTCCATGGTGGTACTTGCAATGCCCTCAGCAACCCCTGCAATTACACAGGGGAGCAGAGGTCTCAGAGTTGATCAGTTACCTGTCAATTACCCCAGGATGCTGGTTTTCATCATTTCCTATTTTTTTGCAGGGGGCATGGGGAGCTTGTATTTACCACAAATCAAAGCTCCTCCAATTGAGATTGATTATATATTGGGGTATTGTTATTATTGTGTTGTTGTCGTCACTGTTCATTTGCTTGTTTTTGTGCCTGTAGCTTTGAGAAACCACAGTGTGTTTGTGTCAAACAGCAGCATCTTAATCAATATGATCTGGTCAAAAGAGATTTCTATTGTTCTTGCTATTTTGTACATTTTATTCCAAGGATCAAAGAGAGATAATCTATTCAACAAGGTCACAAGAAAGTTTTTGAAGGCTTGTTCCAGTGATAGAAACAAAATACAAATGCCTGGGTTTCTTTTTATAAGAGAAACAAATGTCATTTTCCCCGCAAGTGTTGAGAGAAAAAAAAAGAATATTTACAATATAAATTCTGATACTAAACCAATTACAGGCAAAAATGTGACTATTGCACTGCTATTTTATTGTTTTAATAGTGTTATGTTATATTCAGGGCACATTATCTTCATTAGTTGGAAGAATAAAATTAGAATCATATGCAGACTTTCTCAGTAATTCATGTAATTTCCTGTTTTCTATCTTTTTGGTGACTTCTGTAGAAGGACCACTTTAAAAGTTTCCCCTTTGAAAATGGCCCAACCAGGAAAGAAAACTTCTATTTTAATGCTTTGTGAGTCGGTGAGAAGAATGCATTTCATGAAGTCTAACTTCCATTCCAAACAGTGACCAAAGTGGACTGGGGTGAGAGAAGGTAGTAAGGGCAAGGTGGTGGGTGTGAGGGGCAGAGGTTGGGACTCATGTGCTTCATAAAACATAGTGACAATGTGTTTTCCATGTGTTAAAGGCTAAAATGAGTGAAGTGAAGCCCAGTTGTCTTAACGGGGTCAGAAAAATAGCATCAACTTTAGAAACTGAACAGTAGTAGGCAACTCATACACATCAGAATATGAAAATTATCACGCCACTAAGGATTTTAGAAAATAAGATAGCTCTTCCCTTGCTTGGAACAGAATACCTAGGCTGGCCAGAAGAACAGATTTCAACTTTCCAATCCTTCCCTTCCTGCCCCGCTGACCACACAGATCCCATAGCCTGGGACAATTGGCATTGGTAACCAAGGTAGTTGAAATGAATAAAACAGCTTTATCTTGGATACCTATGCCAGGCATTCCCAGAAGACTCTGGCCTTTCCAGGCTGTACGACCCACCTCTTTCCCCCTACTTTGCTGCAGGAAAAAAGGAAGAATCCAGATAGGTGAACAGTGGGCTGCTGAGAATATTGTCTCCTTTTACAAAGCAGAAACCCTTCAAGAGATGACCTTCGGTGACCTTATTGTTAAATGTATTATACCTTGTGGGAGACATTGGTGGTGTCTGGGTTTGAAGTACAAATGTTGTTGATTCCAAGGGGACGGGCATCTTTGCTAAGAATAAGACAAGGAGCTATATCTACGCTTCATCCTTACCCCTCCCCCTTAAAAAAGAACTGGAATACAATTAAAGGGTACATGTCATAAAATCTGATTTGGAGAATACATGATGAAATTTTATCCTCAAGAAAAGAAAATGTTCTGTTTTTCCCATTATAAATGCCTTTAGTTCCTGCCAAACCTCTTCTTTCCTGAATGTCTTAGAATAACTTGGTATAACACAGCACAGATAGGGCAGCACAAACACTGAGTTATAATTTAATTCAATATATACTGATGGAGAAGAGTTATACTAAGAATACCTCCCTCAAATCCCTTCCCCTGCCACCCATAAAATAGCTCATGATATTAGGACTCTTTTAAAAAAATTATCCCGTTAAAAATGTTTCCATTTGGACTTTGCCACAGGCACACTGGACTGGAAGTGGAAAATGTGGTCAGTCTTTCTCATGATGGGGCAGATTCTCATGGCCAGTCTGGGGCCTCGAAGTGATATTAGGGACATGCAGAGGGGCCAGCCTGGCCATGTCACTTCCTCAGGCCAGGTGGTTGTGAAAGACCTAGAGGGCAGGACTATTGGTACCTGTCATGACATAGGCCGTTAATAAATGTTCAATGTTGAGATAAGCCCTTAGGATCTGAAATCTCAAAATCTGAATAATCAATATTCACTTTATTGGCCTATAAAAATAAACTCATGGAGGGGGGTTGGGGAGAGATTGGTCAAAGGATACGAAATTTCAGTTAGAAGGAAAAAGTTCAAGAGCTCTATTGTACAGTATGGTGACTATAGTCAAGAACATGTTGAAAATTGCTAAGAGAGTAGATTTTAAGTGTTCCCACCACAAAAAAATATATAAGTATATGAGGGAATATATATGTTAATTAGCATGTTTTAGCCACTCCACAAGGTATACGTATTTCAGAACATCATGGTGTTTACCATCCACATATATGTATAATTTTTATTTGTCAATTAGAAAAAAAAACAAACTCATCCCTTCATGAACTGGTTCAGAGACATTTGAGGACTTGAATATTCATGTAGTAGAGGAGGTTTAAATCAAGCAAAGCTCTGTTCTTTTTTAAACATGCAGTCGTTTTATTGTGCTGTTCTTTTTTTTTTTTTTTATGACTTTGATTTCTCCTTGCATTGCCTTAGTCATTTGAACAGAAGGGCTCCTCTCTGAGGCTCTTTGAGTCTCATGCAGAAGACTCCATTCAGCACCTCTACTTTGCACAGAGGCAAGGATATCTCTGTCACTCCACGATCTGTGTCTGTGTCCAAAATTCTCATAGCAACTCATGGGAATGGCATTGGTTTCCATTTCTATCTTTCAGGCAACCAAGGAAGAAATTACTTTTTTCCCCCAAACTCATTTTTAAAGTTTATACTTTGTCTAGTACTTCTTTACATGTGCTGTGGGAGGGGGCATATCTACATCAGCTCAGGCTCTCTTTACTGAAGGAAGTTGTTTCCAACTCCTTGACATCATGAAAAAGATTCCACTGAATTCAGAGACCTTGTTAGGTGCAAAGTCTGGTCTTTAAGGAATGAATTGCAACAAAATCAATACACTTAAGGTATAACAGACTAAGTTGATATTGATCATATTAACTCTTCTGCATTCTAGATTCCAAAAGCTAGATTCTCACACCATCATCTGCTAGGTACCATGACTTCCAGGAAGAATTCTATTTCTTAGAACCATTAGAAAGACTTTCATCACTGGAAGGGAAACTTAGCAGCCTTCAAGGTCAGACAAGTAACACAGATGAGTGGGTCTGGCCGGGTGTACCACAACAAGGAGTGGTACCGACTGTAGTAAAATAGAAACCTCAAGCCCCTTCTAAGAGGTATTCAGGTTCCATTTTAAAAATTACTGAGGTCCAAAAAAATCATGTGCAGGCTGAATTCAACACAAAGCACACCAGCTTACCAGCACTAATTAGTCTGATGTTCTTCATTATGTAGGAGGAAATGAAATTTAGACAGAGTGAATAAATTGCTCAAGGTCATACTACGACTTATTAAAAAGCCAGGACTAGCCTGGCCTCAGGTTTCTAATTCCCAGATGCAGTCCTTTCCCCTGCCCCATGCTGTCTCTGGCTCCTAAAACGCCCCTTTAAAAATTAAAAAAAAAACCCACTTGCATGTTTCTCTCATTAAATTAAATGTCGTCGAACTCCTTTCTCCCAGATTTCCTTTAACAACAAATTCTGAATAGCATGAAAATATGGATAAGTTGATCAAAAGCCTGAGCAGAAGGGAAGGCCAGGCCTGTTTGAATGAAAAGGTTGATGGCTGTTACGTAAGTGTGCAGCTCAGATTTCCCCAACTTAGCAATGAACCTGAACAACCACAGAAAGCCTTGTAAATCACTGAGCAAGTCAGAAACTCATACCTGTCTCACTTGGAGAGGGCTCCAGAAGCCCTGACACCATCACTTTGCAGTCACGGTGTGGCTAGGGGCCAGACTTTCTCCTACAGAGCACCCTGAGTAATGATTTTGGTCTGATCGGTGAAGCCTGGCCAGAATCACTTCTGACATATAGACCCTAGTTGGCCACACCGTGTGACCTGGTGCGGGGCCAAAATTGGCTTTTAGCCTCTCAGAGGCATTACGTCTGTCCTGAAAGAGTTTGAGTTGCCAGGAAAGGGTCAGGTGGTGTAGTGGCAAGAACATACTTTTGGAACAAGAGAGATGCACTTCTGAATGCCCTCTCTGCTGCTTCTTTCAGTCAGTCAACCAACCTTTCCTGTGTGCCCACTGTGTGCCAGGCACTGTTCTATACCCTGAAGAGACAATGATGAACCAAACAGAAAGTCCCTGCCTTCTGGAAATTTACATTTCAGTGGTGGGGGGAGATGGATAATAAATAAATGGTTCAGTGATCTAGTGCGTCAGAGGGTGATGGGTGCGGTGGATGAAACTAAGAAGCGATGGAGAATGGAGAGTGTAGTGTAAATGGTGTGCTCAGGGAAGGCTCACTGAGCAAGAACTTGAAGGAGGTGAAGGAGTGAGCTATGGAGACATGCAGAGGAAGGGCTCCATGCAAAGACCCTGAGGTGGGAGCATCCATGGAGTGTTCAGGGAACAAGGAAGCCAATGTGTCTGGAGGGGGCCAGGTGGCTTGCAAGTGGCAAAAGATAGTTGACAGAGACAATGAAAGGTGATCAGGCCACTGCAAGCACTTACCTTGAGTGAAATGGGCAGCTGCTGTGGAAAATATCTGGAAGAATTTTCTGATGGATTGAATGAGGGATCAGAGAAAAAGAATCACCAAGAATGACCCAAAAATTTTTGGCTTAAGCAACTGGAAGAATGGAGGTGCCATTGACTGAGCTGGGAAGGCTGTGAGAGGAACTGGTTGTGGGGAGGGGTAGGGAGAGGACCAGGAGTTCATTTTTGGAAACATTAAATGAAGATGATGAATAAACAATCATGTATGAGTCTGAAGCACATGAGACAGGCCTAGATGGAGGATATAAATTTAAATGGTATTTAAAACTGTTGAACTCAATGGCATCACCAAGACTTATGGTAGACAGGGAAGAGAAGAGGTTCCAGGACCCAACCCTGGGACACTTCACCTTGAAGGTGCAAGCTGCCATGTGGGAGCTGGGTGGCCACAGTGGGTGCCCAGGTCAGAACCAAGGCTGAGGTCACAGTTGAACCCCCCCTCCAGGGACAGCTCTCAGTAGAAGGGGCTATCTTGTTTCAGGGACAGTATATAGGCAGTGACTGGTCCATCTGGGGTGCAAAGCCTAACCCCCTTATCTCGATTTACAACAACTGTGAGGGGCTTCCCTAGATTCAGAGTGCCCCATGGTATCAGCTGAGGCCACTGTTTCACCTGCCTTGCTGTTCACCTCTCCCTTGGCCTGCCCCTCACAGGGATGTGTTTTTAAGAGCATTCCCACACACAGATTTCCATTGCAGTCAATTTCCCAGGGAATCTGTCCTGAACAGTGGCTTTGAGCATAGCACTTACTTTATGGTTTGCTAATTTGTCACATGATAATTCTATCCACCTGGTAGGATTGTTGTAGGGATAAGAGACTGATATGTGGAGTAGCTAGAGCAGGGCCTGGTTAATCATAAGCCTCAAACAGGAGCTACTCTCTGAGAACCAGATTTTCATTATTCCACCTTCTTAAACTTGGAAGATGAGAAAAGGTGGCATCATAGTGCTCAGGAAGGCAGCCTGTCTTCTCCCTGACTCCCTTGACTACATGCAGATGCTCCTTGTATGTGCTCTGACAGTACCCTCCACTTCTCATATCATAATTATATGGTATGCTATTCTAAACTGCAGTTGTGTATTTCATTTTCTTCCGCTCCTCTTTCCTGTAAGCTCCTTGCCTGCCTTTTCCGTGGTTGTAGCTCCAGGGACAAGGACATTGTAGGTATTCCACAAATATTTATTGAATTGAACTGACATCTGCCTGAGTGTATGGACTGAGGCCTGGTTTGACCCTGTTCTGGGAATTATGTATAGACTGAGGCCTGACACAGTTTGACTCTCTTCTGGGAATTATGTATAGACTGAGGCCTGGCACAGTTTGACTCTGCTCTGGGAATTATACACGCAAATGACCTAATGAGAAATTTGGTCTGGTATTCTAAAGTCCCAAGAAGACTACACATCTAACAATCCATCCATCTATCCATCACCCCCCAAATTATTATATGATAAAGCATATATTATTATAGAGCATTGCTCTGTCAGGCACTAGAAAGGCAATAGAGAACTAAATTGTATAGTTAAGCAATAAGATAAGCAATGAACAATAAACCCAAATAATTAAACAACCATCAAACCTTCTGTGGAGAAAAAACAAACAAAAAAACAGGGAGAGAATGGGCAGGAAACCTCATTTAGGCAGAGTCATCAGAGACTTCTAGGAAGAGAAGAAACTTAAGATGAGACCTGGAAAATGGGTAGAAGCCAGCCATGGGAAAGGCAAAACTGTTTCACACCAAGAAAGATCTTGAGAGGGGGAAAGAGGTTGATGCATTAAGAAAAGGAGAGAAAGCCAATGTGCACGGAACAGAGTGAGGGAGGTGGCGGCTAAGCAGGGCAGGAGTAGTTCACGCTGAGCCTTGGACATTCCACGCAGAGCAGACACAGCCTAAGTGAGTCATTCTTGGTCCTGCCTAAGAGAACGAATGATAGGGGAGCAAGGGTGTGGATGGGAGGAACTAGCTAGAGGTTGTTGGAAGAAATGATGACCATGCAGATAGAGGAAAGGACATCTCTTCTATGTGTATTTTGAAGGAGGACATGATGGGGCTTATTAACGTGGGAGATCAGGGAAAAGAATGACTCAAGATTGGCCTTAGGTTTGGGGCTTGGCCAACCAAGTGAATGGTGATGCCAGTTGCAGAACTGGGGGAGGCTGACAGAAGAGGGCAGGACGTTAGGAGGGAACTAAGAGTTCCTCTTTGGAAATGCTACATTTCGGAAACTCCAAAGCCTGAAATGGGACAGCCGGCTACAGTCATCTCCCTTCCTGGTTCTGTCCCAGACAAGAACAGAGACCAGGCTCTCTTGAGATTTCCTGAAGTTCTTGGGGCCCCAGGGAATCCTGAGAAGAAAAGGCCTGCAGTGCTGGTGGTAAGTACCTAGAGAAGAGAGTGTACAGCAGCATAGTCTCCAGCAAAGACCAATACTCAGTGTTCTTGGGAACCAAAGCGCAGGAACTTCAGCGCTGATGGCCAATGACCAGGAGGAGAGGTGTTACCCAACCAGGAAAGCAGCACCCATCCAGCTCTTGGCATGTTGCCCTCAGTTCCATGAAGAAGGGTCCTTCATCCCACACGCCACTGGAATGGAAAGCAGATTTAAAAGCAAGCACAGGCCTGCCAGCTGGGTACCATTCAGACATCTGCCTACAATCAGGAGCCTCCCGCTCATGACTGGCTTAATGCTAAGAAAAGCACATTTCTTCAGTGGCCACTGGTGTGTCACATCCACGAAGTATGTGATGGGGCTTGCTGAGCTTGTGGGGTTTTAGGATGGATGAGGAGAATGGCTAGAGCGCTGTCCCCTAGCTCAAGTCTGGCAGATACAAGAGCACTGAGACCACCAGCCACTTGTTTTTAGGCAAGTGTCAGGAGCCACTCACATCCTAAATGCCCTTTGGCTGTGAGCACCAAAGAAATCTTGTCACTGGTCAGCCTGGGTCATAGAGCCCTGGGGGGCTCTCTTCTTACCACTGTGTTTTGGCTGGTTCTCAGTGCAGCTCAAGAGTGCAGGGATAAATGAAATCTTCTATTTATTTCCACTCTACTGTGCTGGTGAGATTGTCTTCAAATACTACCCAACCATCACTGTTTGCCCCTGTGTTAGGACTGTTCTCATTAGCCATGAGAGACTTCGTGGCAAATGGACAATGGCAAAACCATATATAGAAATCGAACTCTGGCCCACAACCTGCAGCAACCTCGCCAAGAAATCTACCCCTTATCTACAATAAACAGCCCAGGAAGCCAGCCTGCTGTAGGTCAAGCCTTACAGGAAGCCAGATTGCTGTCTCAAGTGGTAATCCACGAAGCTAAACAATAACCTCTGTAACAATAAGCCCCAAATGGCTAGGATTTGATGAATAACCAACAGGTTTTCTAATTTTTATCCCTGCTTCCAACTCAGGACCAAACAGGGAAAGCCAAATAGGCACCCCTAACCAACCGCATAGGATACCTCCCTTATAGTTGGCCTACCTGCAGTTTTGCCATGCCAACAGCCTCCAATCATTCCTGCAGCTTTCCCTTTTTTCCACTCTCAAGCTTTCCTACTCTTCTTCCCGCCTTTGAGTCTTTGCCCAAACATAAGTAATGGTTGCTGATTCCCTTGCTATAGCAAACTCTGAGTAAATTGTCTTTGCTTTTCTCATTCGATTGGTCTGCATTTACTTACACAGCCATTTATTGACTTTTCCTTTATGAATTTCCAAAGATGATTTAATAGTGCATTTGGGCAACCATATTGAGCCCCAGTGTAATGGGTACAAATTAAACTGATGTATCAAAAAGACCCCACACCATGGCCCAAATATAACAGAAGTTCAATTCTCTCCCGCATGCCTGTCTGCAGATAAGGGGTGGTCGAGGGTGGGGAGGGGAACACTGTTCCTGAGGCCAGTCAGGGACCCAGACTTCCTTTTCCTGGTTGCTCTACTGCTCCCTGGGATGTTGTGCTTACCCGTATGGTGGGAGCTGACTCCACCCCACCACGTCTGTGTTCTGGTTACAGGAAGGAGGAAAAGAGGACGAGCAGCTTCCCTTTGAAAGATGATCTGGAAGTTGTACACGTTGCTTTCTCTTACAACTGGCCAGACTTAGCCAAATGACTTCAACCCGCTGCCACGGGGGCTGTGAAATGGAATCTCTACAGCCGCCTTGCTGAAACTTGGTCTTATTACTAAAGCAGAAGGAGAGAAAGTAGATATCGGAGTGCAGTTGATGGGCTTCGCCACACCCACATGATGCTGGGTACTAAAAGATGCAAATTATACATCCTTTTTGCCCTTGGAGGTTACCGGTCAATGATGATTCATGTGTAGTGTGAAGACTAGCTCTTCTAGCCAGGCATTTGAGGCCTGCCATGCTAATTACCACACTTACCCTTTCTCCAAAGATCCCCCTTCCCTCCCATATACTCCTGCCAAATACAGCCATCCTGCCCTGCCTGCCTCCAACCCAAGCCATCTTGCTCCTTGTGCTGTGGATAAGAGCCACTTCCAAATTCAAATTAACTCTTTCACAACTGTATTCCATCCAATTATTTAAAGAGTTTTAAAGCCCTGCCCCTCCACGCTGGTGAGGAATAGGGAGAGGGTGGCGGAGGATTTCCCCACCATGGCACTGACCGCACGGTGTTGTCATTAACTCTTCATAGCCTGCTCTTTTGCCTAACTGTGAAGTCAGCCAGAAACAACAGCCTGGATTTTCCAGGTGCTGTCATTGGAGAAAAGTCTCTCCATACAATGTGGACTGCTCTTACCTAACCCTATTATTTCACCTGAGGGCAGCCCCTGAGAGTCCAGACAGAGCACTTTGGAGGAATGATGGAGAGGTTTAAAGTCATCACATCACAATCTACGTGAACCAACTAGAATATCACAATCTCCAAGAAGCTCCTGGGGTGCCCATACATGAATTAAAGCTTTTCCCCTGTAGAAAGGGGGCAGCTCTCAGGCCTGTGAGGTCTGGCCACTGGCATGTGACTTTGATGTGTTAAGCCTGTTCCTTGGAACAGCTTGTTCTGTAGCTTATTTTGACTTGGCACAGACTAATCCCCTCTCTTTAGATCCTGTCTCTGAATTCACAGCCATTCTGGGGATTCAGTGGTCTCTGCTCATCCCACCACCACAGAACCTCAGGCCAGGGCATCTCAGGCCTGTGTGGGTCCTGGGCAGTTTGGGATCTCTTCAAATCAATGAAAGATTTATTCAACATCTTTTTAGAGGAAGAACACTAATTAGCAGCTCTGTGTGGCAGACTGGTGAATATAGAGGCTTCCTGGTGGTGGCATTCTGCCTCTCATCTCTTGGTGTGAGCGATTCAGCTCTGGCCTCAGCTTGCATCCTCTGCTCAGGCAATAAGCCCTTCATGTAACTTTTACTTGAAAAAGTCCCTTAACTGTCTTAACATCTCCCCTTTAATTACCCTCCAGCAGCTGATCAAGTGATTGTTCCATTTCTCTTCCTGAAAAAGAGCTATGATAAATACCATTTTCTCCATCCCATTCCATTTCCAGGAAACTTTTAACATATTTTATAGATTGCTGCCAGGCCCCTAACCCAGATCTCACCTCAGACAGCTTAGCTCTGCTACTGTTCCCTCAGGCTGGCTGCGCAACCCTACCCCACCAGCGCCAGCCAGAGCTAATGCCTCTCTGTCTCTCCTACTCCCAGCCCAGCCTGGGAGCCTAAACTTGCAATTGTCTTCCTTCCGTCATGTACTACCGTGGCAGATTGGTGGAAAAACTGAGCAGCAAAAAGTCACCTGTATATTATGCCTCCCGGCCTCCAAAGAGGCAAATTAGGGTTTTAATATAAGACAAACAGGGCTTGAGTAGGAGTGGGAAGACTGCCAATTACAATCTCTCAACTCAAGGTTGCTCGTTAAAAACAAAAAAAACAAAAAAAAAAACTGGAACTGTTTCCATTTTTAAACAAAGTGAACTTTTGATGTTAATTCTGACCTTAAAAAAAAAAAAAGGAAAAAGAGATGCCTTTCTCCTCATGATTTCAATTTCAAGAGTTGTGTGAAATCAAGCCCTTGGTAGTGCTAGGGTGTAGGGTGGAGGTATTTTCTGATTCACATTAGCCCCCAGCTGCTTGAGGATTGTGAAACCCTGCATGAGTTTCCACAGCACACCAAATCCATGGACTTCCTCGGCTCTCCCTTCAAGCTCTCCGGAGTTCTATCTATGTAGTCTCAGTAGTCACAGTAATTCAGGGTGGAAGTTATTTAGCAGTTTCTTTACAATTAAATAATTACATTGTTCACGTTTCCACACCTGCAAATACACAAGAGAATCCCAATCTATTTCAATTATCTCGCTTATTAACATTTCCAGCTTCTCCCATTTGCTAATAAGAACCAGAGCTCTGGGTTGAGGTAATCCCTTCAGAAGTTAAATTATTTTGTATATTCAGTAACCATTCTGGGATTATGACCACACTCCACTGACATAACAGAAACATAAAGATGATGAATAGAAGTCACATGCTTTGCAACTGCAGAAAATAATTTGGCTTATCCCTCTCTCTAAACAGGCTATATATAATTTTTAATATCTGAATTTTAAAGGCAAAGACCAAGATGGTAGAGGATTTGTTAATGACTTAAGATATTTAGTATAAATACTGCTCTATGAATCACTATACTGGTAGGAGCAGGAAGAAGTGGGGAGATGGATAAGAGAAAATTGGGGAGTAGGTGGGAGAAAAAGAGGAATGTGTGGGCTGTTTGAGAATGTTTCAGGCAAGTACCTGGGATAAGGTGCATCTCAAACCCATGCTGATTCTTCATCATGGTGAGTAGGGTGCTAGCATTTCCCCCTTGTCCACCCCCTTCCCCACCCCACCCACCACCACACAGAGATGTCAGACTTCCATCGAGGCGGGGGTGTGCTATGTCTTCTGGCTCTTCCAGGAGCCCATGAAATTATATACCTTTCAACACTAGTGCTGCAGGGATATGCACCCAGCAAAGAGGAAGGCGGGAGTAGTGACTCATTCATGATGAAATTTTCACAAGTCTAAAGTAAAGTGAGAAAAACAAGAATAATTATTTATATGTGGATAGATAGATGGATAGATGGATGAAAGGATAGGTAGATGGATGGATCGATGGGGGGGAAGAGAGAGAGAATAAAATTACTAACTCATTTTGGGAAAAAAACAATTGAGGTTATGCTTTTTTCTTTCTCTTTTCTCTCTCTCTCTCTCTCTTTTTTTTTTTTTTTTGAGATGGAATCTCATTCCATCACCCAGGCTGGAGTGCAGTAGCGCGATCTCGGCTCACTGCAACCTCCGCCTCTTGGGTTCAAGTGATTCTCCTGCCTCAGCCTCCCGAGTAGCTGGGATTACAGGGGCACACCATGCCTGGCTAATTTTTGTATGTTTAGAAGAGATGGGATTTCACCATATTGGCCAGGCTGGTCTTGAACTCATGACCTTGTGATCTACCCGCCTTGGCCTCCCAAAGTGAGATTATGTTTTTATCACTTATTTGGGGTCAACAAGTTCTGCTATAATAAAGATGTGACAAAGAGGGGCTTTTGGTTTTTGTTTTTAGTTAATCTGTCATTTGGCAAAATTAAAAGTTGACTCCCTATGTAGGTCTCCTCTCGACTTTTTTTTTGTTGTTGTTGTTTTTGAGACAGTTTCAGTCTATCTCCCAGGCTAGAGTGCAGTGGCATGATCTTGACTCACCGCAACCTCTGTCTCCCGGGTTCAAGTGATTCTCATGTCTCATCCTCCTGAATAGCTAAGATTACAAGTGTGCGCCACCACGCCTGGCTAATTTTTGTATTTTTTGTAGAGATGGGGTTTGCCATTTTGGCCAGGCTGGTCTCGAACTCTTGACCTCAAGCGATTCGCCCACCTTAGCCTACCAAAGTGCTGGGATTACCGGCATGAGCCACTGTGCGCAGCCTCGACTTGTTTTTTAAATTTTACTAATTTAGGTCTGAGAAACCACTGGCCTAGAGTTCCATTTATCAGTGGGCTCAGTGGGCCTGGGCCCTCCAGAGGGCACAAACACCCAGATGTCCTCTGAGCTTGCTTGGAGGATGCCTCACCCTGCCTTTGATCTCTTTCTTTGGTGAAGGCAGCCATTTGGCATTCTTTGAAAATGAAGTTTATAAAAAGACTAATTAAGCTCCAGGGAAGCGAAGGGACCTCAACCACAAAGCGCAGCTGAATGCTTCTGCCATCCATTACAATATTAGAGAAAAGTGAGGATTTAGAAAGTTCCCTTTCTTACAGAATGATGATGAGGCCAGGTCGATGGGGGAATTGCTTTTATATTTGATTTCCTTGGTGGGCTGCCTAAACTGTTTGAATGCTTAACTAGATAATTGTCCAAGAAATGTATCACAAAAAGGTGTTTCTCTTTTATTGTTTGTGTGTCTCACAGTGGCCTATGCAGATATACCCTTAGCCATATGAATCCAGTATCTACCGCCACAATAGCAACTACATAACAACCAACCACAGAACCTCAGTGGGGACACAATGATAAGCACAGGTTTGCTCACAAGTTTGCAGATAGGTGATTTAGGTTGGGCTCAGATGGGCAGTTCTTCTGATCTCCGCTGAGCTTGCTCACCTAGCTCTGACTGAGAAGACTCAGCTCTGCTGCCCCTAGGTCTTGCTCCTTGAGGTTAGCTTGGGCATACTCTGGTAATGACTGCTGAGGAGCAAGGGAGTGAGTGCAAAGGCACAGACACTTTTGCCAGCCTCCACTAGTCTCCCATTTGCTAACATTCCACCAGCTAAAGCAAGCTATAAAACTTGGTCCAGAACAGAGGGAGGGGGTGCTATGGAGTTACCTGGCAAAAGAGGTGGACACAGGGAGGGGTGAGGAATCGGGATTATTATTATTTTTTTCTTTTGAGACAGAGTTTCACTCTTCTTGCCCAGGCTGGAGTGCAATGGTGCAATCTTGGCTCACCGCACCCTCTGCCTCCCGGGTTCAAGTGATTCTCCTGCCTCAGCCTTCCTAGTGGCTGGGATTATAGGCATGCATCACCACGCCCAGCTAATTTTGTTTTTTTTGTTGTTGTTGTTTGTTTGTTTGTTTTTGAGACAGAGTCTCGCTGTGTCGCCCAGGCTGGAGTGCAGTGGCGTGATCTCGGCTCACTGCAAGCTCCGCCTCCCGGGTTCACGCCATTCTACCGCCTCAGCCTCCGAGTAGCTGGGACTACAGGCGCCGGTCACCTCGCCCGGCTAGTTTTTTGTATTTTTAGTAGAGCGGGGTTTCACCGTGTTAACCAGGATGGTCTCGATCTCCTGACCTTGTGATCCACCCGCCTCGGCCTCCCAAAGTGCTGGGATTACAGGCTTGAGCCACCGCGCCCGGCTTAATTTTGTATTTTTAGTAGAGATGGGGTTTCTCCATGTTGGTCAGGCTGGTCTTGAACTCCCGACCTCAGGTGATCCACCCACCTCAACCTCCCACAGTGCTAGGATTACAGTTGTGAGCCACTGCACCCAGCCAGAATTGGGACTATTAGAGCAATCAATCTTGCTACACTAGTTAGGTTCCTATTAAGTGTGAATCTAAATTTGGGAAGGCACAGAAGTCTTAAAAACAACACTTTTTTTCTTTTCACGTCTCTGCCACCCACTGTGCTTCCCTAACAGGCAGAACCATGAAGGCTACATAAGGTGATGGATGTGTTTGTGGATAATTATTCATCAATAACAACCACAGACACCTCCCTGGGATCCCCCAAGATATGGAGAGGACATGCAACCTACGGTTGCTGTTTCTGTGAAATAAAGGTGTCCTTCCCATCCCTACACACCAACATTTGCAAAGTGTTTACACACAAATCTGACTCAAGCAGCACATCTGTTGCCAGTCTTCCGCAGCTGTATTACTGTAGCAGCACTGTTGCCTCTCCGGCTTCCACCACCCTCAGCAGAATTCTTGAGTGCCTGCAGGCTGGGCGATGGCATTGTTGAATGGAGATGCTACTCCAGGGGTGGAGGAAACAGCGTGGAGGGGACGGGGCCTCATGGAGCAATGCGCCATTTGGATTTGGTCTCAGGTTCTGTCACTTCCTGGCTCAGGGTCTTGGGTCTCTTTGATTTCTAGTAACTGTAGCCAACCTCAAACAAGGTTGAGATAAGGGAGTGTCTCATAGGATTCAAGAGTGGGACCACAGGCCGGGTGTGGTGCCTCGCGCCTGTAATCCCAGCACTTTGGGATGCCAAGGTGGGCGGATCACCCGAGGTCAGGAGTTCAAGACCAGCCTGGCCAATACGGTGAAACCCTATCTCTACTAAAAAATACAAAAATTAGGCATGTTGATGAGCACCTGTAGTCCCAGCTACTTGGGAAGCTGAGGCAGGAGAATTGCTTGAACCCGGGAGCCGACATGGTGCCACTGTACTCCAGCCTGGGCGACAGAGTGAGACTCTGTCTTAAAAAAAAAGAGTAGGACCACAGCTGAGCCTGAGGAAGGAAGCTTATCAGGAAATGACAGGAAAGAGCAGGGCATGCTCTTGGCTTTTGTTCACCACCTTCCTTTGGGCCTTCTTCACTAGCTCCTGTCCTCATGGCAGGCAGGCAGGCAGGCAGGAGACGGTGGCCTCACAACTCCTGGACATGTGCATTATAGGTCCAGCTCCATGTGAATTGTGATGATCAGTCCCAAATCCAATTTCTTGGGGAAGAGAATCTGACTGTCTTCACTTGGGCCAAGTTTCCACTCCTGCACCAAGAGGCCCCGACATGGGACAAGCAGTGCTGCTATGGACCCAACCAGTTTCCAAAGAGGGTAGATTCACTGTTAGCAGCACAGATGACCCCAGGTATGCCATAATCCTGAGCAAGTGATTTAGCCCCTCAGAGCCTGTTTCCTATGTATGTTGGGGCTCACAAAAGGCTACCCCAAAATACGGCACCCTGGAAATTTAGAAAACAGCAGGGGCAGAAAGACCACTCTGATATTCCCCACCATTCTGTGTGAGAGCAGGCCATAAAGGAATTCTTTGACCTACCTTCCCTGAAAGTAGGGTGATAAGCCCCTCATATGATAAGTGTCTTGCCTTATACTCAAAGGATAGCCTGTCTGCTACACAGGGAGGCCAAGAAGATTCTGAACGAACAGGATTTGTTAGGTTCCCCCCAGCTTATTACCATTAGATCATACTCTTCTAGTCTAACCATATTTCCATATGATTGTCCATTTTCCACCAAACCTAAGTGTACAGATTTCCCTGGACCTTTGGGTCTTCATTTCTGAAGTTTCTGTGTTGACAAAACTTTGTTTAAATAAGTTTGTTATGCTTTTCTCTTGTTAATCTCACTTTTATTATGGAAGTGTTAGCTATGACCTTTGCAATGGGGGAAGAAAACGTATTACTTTTTCTCCCTTTCATCTGTAAAATGGAGGAGATGTTAGAAGCTATCTCTCTAGACTGTTGTGAAAATTAAATAATTTCAAAACATCAACAAAAGGAAATCAAATAATAAAACAATAAAGACAAACACCTCTTCGTGAACTACAAAACACTACAAAATGTTGATATAATATATCTTTTATATAAGTCCTTTTTTCAGATTCTGTGAAACTACTGAAAATATAAGAATGGATAGGTCTAAGATCAGGCAGGAATACCCAGAGGGACTTGTTGCTGCTTCGAGATCCTTGCTACATTTATTCCAGCCATTCCCAAAAACAAAAGTGACTTATCCAAAGTTATAGAAAATATGTTTAAATTATCTTTAGTTTTTTCAAACTATAGAATAGTATGTTTTTACTGTAAGCATCAAATAATATAGAAAATATTGAAATGTACTCAAATATAAGTAAAATATCTCTCATTATTCACTCCTGCCCCAATCATGAGAAACTCCAACAACAACACTGCTATAGTTTGGCATTTATCCTTATATGTGGTTTTTATGCAAGTGCACACACACACACACACACTCAGGGATGCTGTTTTCCTGTACAAATGAAGTCATACAATACATACTTTTCTGAACTTGCTTTTTATTATCTCTTCCCATGTCAGTATATATAGGGTCTAGTAATCTATAACCACTGCTTAGTACTACTTTGAATGACTGTACCTCAAAGTATCTGTTGTTAGATAGATACTGCTAGAGGACATTAAAGTCAAAACCAAAACTTGTTTTGTTTTTTTTTTTAAAAAAAAAAAAAACTTTTTGTTTTTTCAGAACATTCCAAAAGATTGTGGAAAATAGGGAAGTGGTAGGAAACCCCCCTTAGAGGCAAAGGCAAAATCAAATGCAATCCCTCACCTGGTAAGTGGCTGAGCCATGACAGGATGCCTGGCCCATTGCAGTGCTGGTTGACCCCGTTAGAACTTCAGGGCTCAATGAATTCATGTTGAAAATATAGTGGCTTCAATGTATCTTCACATGTCAGAGTTTAATATCAAGACATGTTTAAAGACACAGTGCAAATGACTAGACTGGAGGTTTCCACACATTGGGATATCTTTTTTCTGATATCGACAAATCCATCCAGAATTCACACTCTGAATCAGATGGGCTATAAAGAAAGACAACTTTGCACTGTGACAAGATGGGCCTTCTCTCCACCTGCCAGGACCCTTCCCAGGAAGCAGAGCATTTACTCAATTTCCCTCTGGCACCTTTTCTTTATCAAACCCTGATAACAGAAGAGGTTTCTGGCAAGGCAGAGAAAAGTGAGTGATGCTGTTAACATTCTACCCACCAGAGTGATGCTAAAAGAGAAGCAACCTCATCCACAGCCAATATGTGTCGACTGCCTGCCGTATTCTTAGCCCTGCTCTAGGCACTTGGGATTCAGCTTCCCAACTTACGGAGTTTCCATTCTATTGGGGAATATAGACAAAAGAGAAATTAAAAGATATGTTATATGGTATGTTTTAAATGATACATGTTATGAATAAATCAGGAAAGGGGTAGAGAACACTGAGGTTGGGGGTTCCCTATTTTCCATAGATGGTATATTCATTTCCAAGGGGTGCCTTAAAGTACCACCAACAGGGTGGCTTAAAACCACAGAAAGGTATTCCCTCACAGTTCTGGAAGCTAGGAGTCAGAAATGATGTGTTCAAAGGCCACGCTCCCTCCAAAAGCTCTAGGGGAGAATCTTTCTCTGCCTCCTCTAGCTTCTGGAGGTTGCAGTAGCCCTAGATATTCCTGGCTTGTTGACAGAGTAACTCCAGTCTCTGCCTCCACTGTCACATGGCCTTCATCCCTTTGTGTCTGTGTCCAAATTTCCCCCTTTTTAGAAGGATCCCAGTCATTAGATTTAGGGCTCACCCTAATCCAATGACTTCAACTTAATTACATCTCCAAAGACCCTATTTTTTTTATTTTTATTTATTTATTTTTTTTGAGACAGAGTCTCTCTCTCTCACCCAGGCTGGAACAGTGGCATGATCTGGGCTCCCTGCAACCTACACCTCCTGGGTTTGTGCCTCAGCCTCCCGAGTAGCTGGGATTACAGGTGTGCACCACCATCTCTGACTAATTTTGGTATTTTTAGTAGAGACCATGTTTTACCATGTGGGTTAGGCTGGTCTTGAACTCTTGACCTCAGGTGATCTGCCCACCTTGGCCTCCCAAAGTGCTGGGATTACAGGCCTGAGCCACTGCTCCTGGCTAAAAACCCTATTTCAAATAAGTTCGTATCTACAGGTACTGAGTATTAGGACTTGGACACATCTTTTGGCGGAGGCGGGGACACGTTCAACCCACAACTATTGTTAGGACTGTGTCACTGAGAGGGTGACAGCTGAACAAAGTCAAATGAAGTGAGGGAATAAATCATGCAGCTATCATGAAGGAAAGAACTCCAGGCAGAGAGAATAGCAAGTGCACAGGCTTGGAGTCGGGATGGTGACTGGAATGTTCGCAGAGGAGCTCGTTGGCCATGGTGGCTAGAACAGCATGGACATGGACAAGAGGAAAAGTGGCGAGTTCAAAGAGGAAACTGGGTGGCACTGGCTTATGCTGGGTAAGGTTTTGGGCCGAGTGACAGGATCTGACGTACTTTTTAAAAGGCTCTCTTGGCCAGGCGTGGTGGCTCACGCCTGTAATCCCAGCACTTTGGGAGGCCGAGGCAGGCAGATCACTTGATGTCAGGAGTTCAAGACCAGCCTGGCCAACACATAGTGAAACCCTGTCTCTACTAAAAAATACAAAAATTAGCTGGATATGGTGGCACATGCCTGTAGTCCCAGCTACTTGGGAAGCTGAGGAAGGAGAATCGCTTGAACCCGGGAGGCAGAGGTTGCAGTGAGCCAAGATTGTACCACTGTACTCCAGCCTGGGTGACAGAGCGAGACTCCATGTCTCAGAATGTTTCAAACAACAACAACAAACTCTCTTGCTGCTGTGTTAAGAGTAATTGAAGGGGGAGAGAATGGAAACAGGGAGACCAGTAATTAATGGAAAGGTTGGTTTGCCTTTAGTTATTTCGCTTGGAGGCACCTGAAGAAGCTAAAGCTGCTCTCAATATTCTGATCCACTGAGGGAAAATATAAACAATCTCAGTAACATCTCCAAAGATGTGATCCCTGAGAACCAAGATCTTGGACACTAGAGAACTTGACCCACAGACCACAGACAGAAGTAAGACAGGGTGACCGGGGTTCCCAGGTGTCTGTCCAGGGGAGATTCAATGCCCATTCACTGAGACAAATGAGAGAGGTCTGTAGTAGAATGTCTGTTCCACAAGGACAGGAATCTTTGTTTTTATTCTAACTCAGAGCCAAGTACCTGACACATGGTAGGCACTTAACAAATATTTGTTGACTGACTGAATCAATGGGAAGTAAAGAAGTCTTTTTTCTCTCCTATCCCTGGAATCCATATGTGCTTAATTAATAACAGTAAAGTTTTTTTTCTAGAATGGACAGTTAAAGGTAACTAAGACCTGGCCGGATGCAGTGGCTCAAGCAGCCTGTAATCCCAGCACTCTGGGAGGCTGAGGTGGCTGAATCGCTTGAGACCAGGAGTTTGAGACCTGCCTGGGCAACATGGTGAAACCCCATCTCTACTAGAAATACAAAAAAAATTAGCCGAGCATGGTGGCATGTGCCTGTAGTCCCAGCGACTCAGGAGGTTGAGGCAGGACAATCAATTAAACTCAGGCGGCAGAGGCTGCAGTGAGCGGAGACTGAGCCACTGCACCCCAGCTTGCGTGACAGAGTGAGACTCTGTCTTAGGAAAAAAAAAGAGAGAACTAAGACCTTACAATAAGAAATGTCTACAACCATAAGTAATTCCAAACCCAGTCAAAGGCCTACTTATTTTCAACAATAATTGGTTTTGCATAATGCCCTAGCAAGGGAAGAATTGGTGCTGGTCACTGCAGTTGGCTTAAGGACGTTTAAGGGACATGTCTAGGGCAGTGGCCTACCCAGTCTCCCCAGGACCTCACTGCATGTGCACTCCAAGATTAGCAAGGACGTGCTGGGTGCAGTGACTCACCCCAGTAATCCCAGCCCTTTAGGAGGTCAAGACAGGAGGATCGCTGAGGCCAGGAGTTTGACACCAGACTGGTCAACATAGCAAGACCTTATCTCTACAAAATATTTTAAAAATTAGCTGGGCCAGGCACAGTGGCTCACGCCTGTAATCCCAGCACTTTGGGAGGCTGAAGTAGGTGGATCACTTGATGCCAGGGGTTCAAGACTAGCCTGGCCAATATGGTGAAACCCCATCTCTACTAAAAACACAAAAATTAGCTGGGCATGGTGGTGGGTGCCTGTAATCCCAGTTACTTGGGAGGCTGAGGCAGGAGAATCACTTGAATCTGGGAGGACGAGGTTGCAGTGAGCCAAGATTGCGCCATTGCACTCCAGCCTGGGTGACAGAGTGAGACTCTGTCTCTAAATAAATAAAATAAAATAAAATAAAAATAAAGAATTAGCCAGGCATTGGTGGTACACGCCTGTAGTCCTAGCTCCTCTGGGAACTGAAGTATGAAGATCGCTTGAGCCCAGGAGTTCAAGGTTACAGTGAGCTGCGAGTTACCACTATACTCCAGCCTGGGCCACAGAGCAAGACCCTGTCTCTTAAAAGACAAAAACAGCCGGGCATGGTGGCTCAAGCCTGTAATCCCAGCACTTTGGGAGGCCGAGGCGGGTGGATCACGAGGTCAGGAGATCGAGACCACCCTAGCTAACATTGTGAAACCCCGTCTCTACTACAAAAACACAAAAAACTAGCTGGGCACGGTGGCGGGCGCCTGTAGTCCCAGCTACTTGGGAGGCTGAGGCAGGAGAATGGCGTGAACCCAGGAGGCAGAGCTTGCAGTGAGCTGAGATCCGGCCACTGC
>NW_012114422.1:2268864-2310139 GCF_000951035.1 Colobus angolensis palliatus
CCAGCTACTTGGGAGGCTGAGGCAGGAGAATGGCGTGAACCCAGGAGGCAGAGCTTGCAGTGAGCTGAGATCCGGCCACTGCACTCCAGCCTGGGGGCAGAGTGAGACTCCGTCTCAAAAAAAAAAAAAAAAGACAAAAACAAGATTAGTGAGGTATAGTAGGCATGAAAAGCTGAGAAAAAAAAGACAAAAATATGCAAATCTGCAAAAGAAATGAATGCATATAGGAAATGATGATTAAGTTTGGCTCCATTAAAACACACACACACACACACACACACACACACACACTTCTGTACCACAAAATACATTATTTACAAAGTTAAAAAACAAGGCAAAGCCTGTGGGAAAATTTTAGCAATGCATATAAATGACTAAGGTTTATTACCTAGAACATAAGGTAATGGCTCCTAAACCTCCCCTCCAAAAAAAGAAAAATAAAATAATATGAATAGGCAATTTACATAAGAGAAAATACAAATAAACTTAAGAAACCTTGCTGAGTCTCACTGATATTTATGGAAAAAATTAAAACAATAATATGTATACCCCTCAGATTGGCAATAATTTAAACATTTGATACTATTTTGATATGGCCAGGTTGTGAGGAAACGGGTATGGCTCACACAATCCCAGCAGAAATGTATATTAGCATAGCCCCTTTGGAGACCAGTCTGGTAGTGTCTAAAACAAAATTTAAAAATTTGCATACTACCTGACCCAGCAGTTTCACTTGTCAGTAACTATTCTCAAAATATACTCATCCTTATCCACAAGGAAGCATGCCCAAGATGTTCACTGCTTGTAACAATAAAAGGCAGGAAACAATGGAAACATTCAGCAACAGGGAATTACAGAATATGCTTTAGAATACTGTGCCACATTAAAAAGAAAAAGATACTGAATGGATAGGTCTTCAAGATATATTATTGAGCAAAAAAGGAAGATTGCAGAGCCTGAAAATATGATACTATTAATAAAAATAGAAAAGAAAGCAAAAGTAAACACTATATAGTATCTATGAGTGCATATGAGTAAGTGCATAACAAAAATATCTTTAAAGAAACACACCAACTGGTAATAGTGATTTAACTCTGGGAAGGAAGGGAGAAGACTAGGGGTGATTTTGCTTTTACAAGGAGAATTTATTCACGTTATCACTGGAGTGTTTGAACATAAATTATTCAAGAATCCAAAAATCAGTTATAAAAGTTATAAAGAGATCGATACAAGAATATGGGCCAGTTTTGGTCCGACGGTGTTGCTGAGTTTGATGAGAGGGAAAAATACCAGCGTGGGTCGTCAGGAGCGCTCTGCAGAGGGGTGGGACCTGAGGCCCAGGGGGGTCACTGAGGGCAAGAAGGAACAGGAGGGAGAGACAGCTGCCTTAAACAGGATGTATTTGGAAAACATAAAAGGGCCCTGCCTCGCTGGGCTTTCCTAAAAATGACTGTGTAATTTTTCTGATTATTAAATAATCCGTGTTTATTGTCCAAAAATTCAATTGACACAGAAAAATGTAAAGAAGAATTAAATATCCTTCAGCATGCCACATCCTAGAGAGAATCACCACAGACATTTGGGTGTATACACTTTCCATGACTGCTCAAGCACTGCCCATCAGCTAATGCCTCTCTCTGCACAGCCCTACCAACAGAATGAGCAGCCCCAGGGCTCAACCAAGTCAGGGTGGAAGCAAAGCCAGTCTTCAATTGTATCCCTAATTAGGCTCCAGCCAGGAAGAAGCTGCCTGAAAATTCACAGGGTAGGGATGAAGGTGAAAATCTATCTTCTAGACAAGAATAAATGTCATTTCTTTTTTCATAAAGAGAAAGAAAGATTTATTCCTCAAAACTACATTTTACCCCATTAAAATGTCCAGTTTGTATTGCCAGTCAGCAAAAGACCAGTCTTCAGCACCTTCTCCTGGAGGGGAAGAAGACAGCTTTATGGTGACTCAGGGCGTGGGCTGAACCTCCTGGGCTTGTCTCAAAGTCATCCCAAGGTTCTTGGCCAATAGTCCAAAAGCAGCTGAATTTGAAATGCTTGGATGAAAAAGTGCTCTTCCTCATTCCCATTGATAACTCCTGAGCCTTTTCTGGCCAGATGCTTGTCAACAAGAGATAAATGTGTGCAGTAGTTTAGAAGGGAGGGGGAGCAGTTGCGAAGATGTCCAGAATTGGGGCAGGCCCTGGAACTGCTTAACAAGCCTACATTTAGGGCAGACACCTCTCTCTCCTCCTTAGAAAGACAGAGGACCATTTGATGGTCATGGACCTGAGTCATGGTGCTCAGATAGAGCTCCATTTCTGAAGCCTGCGCAATTGAGGACAGTGTAAGGAGCTGGCTATAGTTTGCATCATGTGGTCAAAAGAGAACTGAGATCTTACAACAATAAATGTCTACAACCATAAATAAGTCCAAACCCAGCTAAAGGCCTATGTATTTCCAACAATAATTGGTTTTGCATAATGCCCTAGCAAGGGAAGAATTGGTGCTGGTCACTGGAGTTGGCTTAAGGACACTTAAGAGACATGTCTAGGACAGTAGCCTACCCAGTCTCCTCAGGACTTCACTGCATGTGCAGTCAAGATTAGTAAGGATGTGCTGGGTGCAGTGACTCACCCCTGTAATTCCAGCCCCTTGGGAGGCCAAGACAGGAGAATCGCGGAGGCCAGGAGTTTGACACCAGCCTGGTCAACATAGCAAGACTTTGTCTCTACAAAATATTTTAAAAATTAGCTGGGCTGGGCACAGTGGCTCATGCCTGTAATCCCAGCACTTTGGGAGGCCGAGGTAGGTAGGTCACTTGAGGCCAGGATTTCAAGACCAGCCTGACCAATATGGTGAAACCCCATCTCTACTAAAAATACAAAAACTAGCTGGGCATGGTAGTGCATGCCTGTAAGCCCAGCTACTCAGGTGGCTGAGACAACGAGAACTGATTGAACCTGGGAGGTGGAGGTTCAAGCTACAGTGAGCTGAGATAGCCTCACTGCACTCCAGGTTCTAACTTTCCTAGGTTCTAACTCAGCACAGGTGGAGACAATGGTACCTTTTGTAGCAGCCCCATGTCCATGCCGCTTTCCATCAAACAGCCACAATGACTGAGGTCCGACAGTATGGAGAGGATGGTGCCAGATTCTGGGGACGCCAGGATGAATGAGACAGCATCCTCCACCTCAACGAGCTTCTAATCCAGTGGCCCAGATAGAAATGAATGGCATGGACATTAATACAGATGAAATGACATAAGGCCATTGTAACTAAAGACCAGAAAAACAGCAAGATGGAAAAGGCTTATAGGAAGTCTACCAGTCTACAAAAGACGTTCACATACATATATGGACTTAGCAGAGTTAATGTAAGTGTATGATTAGCAGTATGGGCCTCTTGTGCTCAGCCAGCCAACTTGTCACTTGATGTATTACAGGGTGTATTCACTGTTTCCACAGCATTAACTCCACCTCCTGGCTTCTTTCCACTTCTTTCCTCTGGACCAAGTTTCAAGTCCCACCTATTTGGTTCTCTCTTCTCATCCTGACTGATCCTAGGCATGTCCAAAGACATCCTTGGGTGTTGGGTCAAGATGTAGTGTCTCTTCACCAAATTGAACGAAGTGTTGGGCAAAGATGTGCATAAGAATTATTGCCCGGGTGCAGTGGCTCACGCCTGTAATCCCAGCACTTTGGGAGGCCAAGGTAGGTGGATCACGAGGTCAGGAGATCGAGACCATACTGGCTAACATGGTGAAACCCCATCTCTACTAAAAATACAAAAATTAGCTGGGCATGGTGATGTGTGACTATAGTCCCAGCTACTTAGAAGGCTGAGAGGCAGGAGAATTACTTGAACCTGGGAGGCGGAGGTTGCACTGATTCGAGATCGTGCCACTGCACTCCAGCCTGGTGACAGAGTGAGACTCCATCTCAAAAAAAAAAAAGAAAAGAATTATTGATTGAGGGTAGAGAAGACTTACCCCTTACCTGATGAAGAGAACCTGCAGGATCCCTTTTCACTATGGTGACATCCCATGGCAGCTTCACATTTGGCCTCTGCTGGTGAGTAGAGGGGTCAGGGTGGGTGCATTGAAGTTCTTCAGCCCCATCCTTGCTCCCCTTCTTCCTAGCTACACTGGGAGTCACTACCCTGCTACCTGTTTCCTCTACCATATTTCCCAATTTAGGCCTTAGCTTGAGTCTGTTCCCAGGTTTGAGCAGCCCTGGATAGTCTCTGTCTTTTGAATCCGTCAGAAACAGTGTTGGGTGGGACTCAGGTTATGATGTTGCCCTGTCTAACCTTGGAATTGTAGGCCTGGATCAATAGCATGTGGTGATTAAAATGACCCTCTGCATGTCCCCAGCTGTGCCTGGCACCAGAGCCCACATTTCAGTCCTGGGCTTGAAGCTTCTTTGGAAGCCCACAAAGACTCTTCCCTTCAGAACTGTGAATAATTCTTGATTTCATGCTTGTCCTCAAAAGAACTCAGCTTCCTATTGTCAATGTGTCATAGGCTCCAATTTTAGTTATTTTTTTAAAACTTTTTTCCCAAGAATTTGAAGACTTTTTCTGGGGGATCCTCCCCCAGAGTCCTCTGAAAATATTAGCTCCTTGGCCCCTTTCCCCGTCAAGCTTCGTACAGGCTGTCAGATGCAGGGACTCCAAGGAAAGTTTTTGGAATGACCTCTAATTCTCTGACCTTGGAAGAAAAAAGATCCAGAGACAATTTCACAATGCCTCCACGAAGACTGCAGCCCTTGATTCAAGGAAGGTGCCCTAGTAGAGGCAAGAAAGATCCCTCTAGAACCCCTCAAGCTGTGGCCATTCCTCCTCTAGCCCCTCTCCTGTTCACCCCTCACTACCCACCACCCTTCCACCCAACTGGAGAGAGGGAAGAGTCTATGGTCCACAATTATGAGGTTCCATCCATGGCCCACGGCCCACTGGCATGCTAGAGGTTACTAGAGGAACATGTTTCAACAGCCTTCTCCCAGGCCTCCCTGCCTCCCATTCTTTCTTATTCCCTCCACACTCCCATGCTGGCAGGTGATTGGCAGGACTTTAGTGCTCCATAGAAACCTCCAGCTTAAAAAGCACTTTGACCACTCAGCACACATTTTATCTTCTTGGGGTTGCACCAACCAATTTTCTTAGGGAACCACCTTTCTTCCCATCATGCGTGGCTGGGAAAAAAATGTCAACCAGTGAGCCCTTATCTACCTTCCTCAAGGGGTGGCATGTGATGCGGGCTAGACCAGTTAGATTGGGAATGGTAATAGGAGGAAAACAAGGAGTGGGGAGGCAGTGGGAGCTCATTCCTTACAGAGGTGCCCACCACTGTCCCCCAACAGACCACTGATTATAAATCCTGTCAACTGGACCCTGATGCTGTCCTGGTTCTGGTCCTTTTTCAAACCCAGTTCTCCAGTCTTTCCTTCAATTCTGTGAAGTACTAGGTATTATAGGAATCTATCATTGATCTCTTGTTTTTGCTTTTTTTTTTTTTTCTTTTGAGATGGAGTCTCACTCTGTCACCCAGGCTAGAGTGCAATGGCACTATCTGGGCTCACTGCAATCTCCGCCTCCCATGTTCAAGCAATTCTCCAGCCTCAGCCTCCTGAGTAGCTGAGACTACAGGCATGTGCCACCACACCTAGCTAATTTTTGTATTTTTAGTAGAGCAGGGGTTTCATCATGTTGGTCAGGCTGATCTCGAACTCCTGACCTCGTGATCCGCCCACCCAAACTGCTGGGATTACAGGCGTGAGCCACCACACCCAGTCAACCAAAGCATTTTAACAAAGGATTTCTCTGATTCCACCCTTTCACTCCATGAGAAAACTGGAGGACCAGATTAGGTCTTGCCTGGAGTCACACAGCAGAAGAGAACAGAGCTAGAAAGAACTTAACCCGCCCAGTCTCTCTCTCTTCCTGCTTCACCAGGCTGCTCGTGTGTCTTTGGCATTCAAGGCAAGGTTCAGACAGAGGAGCTCTGCCCCTCTGTCGCTGGGCAATGGTGGCTCCATAGCTCTGGAAGTTTGTCTCTTCGTCTCAGGTGCTGAAAGCTAAGGAGAATCTTCAGTGTCTCTGATGTAATCCATTTTCTTCCTGCTCCTCTTTGAACCCAGGTTACTAAGCACTCATTGAGAAAATAGCTCTGCACCAGACTCTGAGGGAAGATGTGAGGGGTCATGGCACAGGGGAAAATGCTGCCTTATTGCCTAGAGACACAGAGACAAACCTGGGCTTTCACCTCTGCCATTGATTGCTGTGTGGAAGTTCAGCTGCCATGATGGCTGGCCCCTCGCAGGAGCGAAGCCTTCAGGGTGATGGTGACACCCCACTCCTCTCACCTCTATGGGTCCTCGTTTGTGTCCCCACCTTTCCATTTCTGGAGCCACCCTCTGAGCAGAGGCATGCACCATTTGTCATCTGGACATGTTTCAACAGCCTTCTCCCAGGCCTCCCTGCCTCCCATTCTTTCTTATTCCCTCCACACTCCCATGCTGGCAGGTGATTGGCAGGGCCGATCACACTGCACTCCCCAACCTCTCCAGCAATTAGGGGCTTCCCATGTCTGTGGAAGGAAGTCAAAGCTGGAAAGGTAGACAGAGCCTTCTCAACCCCTTCCATCCGGCCTTAATTTCTATTCTGTGATGCTGCTCTCTCTCTCTCTTTGTCTCTCTCCAACCCTCCAGCTCTGCTTTCTGCCCACCCTCAGCACACCATGTCCTTTTCACCCAGGCTGTGCTTAGCTCAACCCCCTCAGGATTCCCTGGGTTGAACCCTTTCCTTATCTCTTCCTTTAGAGAGTCTTTCCTGTCTCATAGCTGAGTCCACACTTCTTGCTTAAAGAATCTTCTGATCCCATCCTCCTCCTCCCATGTGTGTGGTCTCTCCCCTGGTGCTCCCCACAGTACTTTGCTAATGCTTGCATTTGTGCTAGTGTTCCCATTCTACTTTGCATGGTCATCTGTTGTTGGCATAAACTATCTTTCAGGGGGTCATAAGTACCTTGAAGACACAAACGAAAGATCTTTATCATCCCTGTGTCCCACCCATAGTGTCTGGCATATAATGCTCCGTAAAAAAATGTACTGAATTTTTCCATTCAACAAGTATTTGTCGAATAGTGAATAGTAGACATATCAACCTAGACTGAGTGCTAGCTCCCACCATTCTCTTCTCCCCACAACAGATTTTTTCTCATTTTTCACCAAGAAACTCTGGTTCTCCTCTACCCACCAGCTTCCTTCTGCCCTGTAGACTTACTCATTGCCTGCTCCCAACTTAAGTCGTAACATTTTGTCACATTTGTGTCATATGTTTTAAAGAAATAAAACATTATAGGTACAATTATTGCCCACTGGGATGCCCTCTTGATCCCCTTCTTTTCTCTTCCTCCCAGAGATAACTACTCTTCTGAATTTAATATTTATTGACATATTGTACATGTATTATCCTACACATGGTCAGGCCTATTAAACTGGAATCTTGAAGAGGACTGATGCTGAAACCACCTCTGCAAAATGATAACTGAGGAAATATTGACAGTGAGAGAAATCAGACCTCACTGACTCCGTCTTGCTTCTAACCTTCAAGCTGTCCTTCTTCATTCCTGGGTGTAGGCAGGACTAACTTTGGGGAGAAATTCAGTTCATGGTGTGACTCTGAAACAAAATTGATAATAGCCCTATCCCGAAAAGACCCCCTTTTTGCCTGGGGACCAGCTGCCTTTGCAGGATTAACAAACTAGCTACAAGCTTAGAATTTACAATTTAGGGGTCATGCAGCCTCCGGCTCCAAGAGTTTGAACCTCCCCAAATTGCTCCTGGGGATGACATCACTATTGTAAAGCCTAAGATCGGTGCTTGAGATATTTTGCAGACCCTGTACTCGATGGATCAGCTGACATCAACCAGATCTGCAATCTGGCCCAGTCAGTGCTGCCGTCACACCCAGGAACAGAAGACATTAAGAAAACCTAACTTCAACTTCCAACCTGACCAATCAGCACTTCCTAAGCCCCTAGTCACCAAATTATATTTAAAAACTCTGATCCCTGAATGCTTGGGAAGACTGATTTGAGTAATAATAAAATTCCAGTATCCCACACAGTCGGCTCTGTGTGAATTACTCTTTCTCCATTGCAATGCACCTGTCTTGATAAATCAGCTCTACGCAGGCAGCAGGCAAGGTGAATCCACTGGGCAGTTACAATGCTTCAGCAAATAAATAAAATGTGAGTGTTGACAACTGTGGTGTAGCAAGAAATCCCTGTATGACAATTCATTGGCCCCCAGCCAATGTATGAAAGCCAGTGGGCCCACAGGTAAGAGACCCTATTGTCAGGGGTTTCTTCTCTCCATGAGGGCTGTTGAGACCACAGAGATTCGGGCATGCATCCCTGAGGAGCAAGGGAGGTCCGAGCAAGATGACTCCCCGTTCTCACCTCCACACGGGTCTAGCAGTAAACCAATGTGGGAGTCCTCCCAGCCAGCCCTCCAGAGTCAGCCTGGACCAGTCTTTGTAGTGTGGTCTAGCTCACTGTGTATCCTTAATCTCAATACAGTGGATTACGTTTGCATATTTTCAAATTTTATATAAACAGTGTGCTATTATTGTACGTATCACTCTGTAGCTTGCTTTTTTTCTTTTTTGCTCAACTTTGTTTTGAAAGCTTATAACCATGTTAAATCTTTAAAAAGTATTCCAGTGTTTGTATATAGAAAAATTTGTAGCGTTTTTTCCTAGTGAAAATTGCCCGCTTTTTAAATTCTGACAAACAATCCTGCAGGGAATGTGCTTGTGTGTGTCTCTCTGTTGGTATGTCTGGGTGTTTCTCTCTTCTCACTTTATGCTCTATGACAATCTGCTGGGTGTATGAAGTGCTATCTTCTTGGGGATGTAAGTTATGTTGTTTTATCAGTAGAAAGAGTTGGACCATTGAGGCAGGGGACAACAAACTTTTTCTGTAAAGAGCCAGATGGTAAATATTTTAGACCATACAGCCTCTGTTGCAATACTTGACCCTGCCCTAGTAGCAGAGAAAGAAACCACAGACAATACGTAAGCTAATGGGCATGTTCCAATAAAGTATTATTTACCCAAATAGGCAGCCAACCAGCAGGCTACGGTTGTCCAGCCCTGTTCGAGATGAGCTATCTGAAAAACAAACAATAGAAAAATAGGCAGGATCTTAATAAGCAACATGAAGAAGATAATGCCCAAATGACTGGTAAATATACAAACAGTTCAGCCTTCCTAGTCGTCAGGGAGTTTGTGACCAAATTTCCTCCCTAACACAGCCCCAGAGAGCCTTCAGGTACCTCTCCTAGAGTGTCAGGAGGCATCCGTGTAAAGGAGACCAACGATCAGAGCATGCTGAGGCAGCTCTCCCTGCCTGGAATGAGGGGGACGGGCCCTGCCTCTTCTCTGTTTACACCACAAGTGTCCAGGAACTTCCTGGCACCCTGAGACACACGTAAAAAATGCATCCCCTGCCGTTGAACAAGTGGAGAGGGCAAGGACAGCATCTGGTGAAGTTGTTGATAAGGGACAGAGATCATTTCCAAACTAACCTTCTTGAAGGTTAAATTCTTTCTTTGTGAAGGGAGAATAGGACAATGGGATCACAGAGCAGAGGCAAAGAGATTTCCAGAGGTCTTTTTGCTTGGTCAGCTGAAATACGTTTCCTCTGAACACTGCTGATAGCATACATTTTCAATGACTCCAGCTTAAGGAGAGTTTACCATTTGAAAAACATCCCACAACCCTGAAGTGTGATCAGTAGGGAAACTAATAGCTGCAGAGTTTGCAAAACATTCCATTTTCCCTGGATTAAGTTTGCAACCTGGGAAAACACGAGGAACAGATGGTTCGTGATCTGCGTTTAACAACCTGAGAGGAGCTGAATTTCTGCCTATGACAACCTAATGGAGGAAGCCTGTGCACTGCCCGACTGGGTGCCTAGGAGGGCCCTGATTATGTGGGTCCTAAAGTCAGGAAGGACCCCAAGAATTGCAGCTTTAAAATTTTAAATACAAGATTATCTAGCCAGTTGGACAAAACTAGTCCCACTCTAAGCTATCCAGAATGAAGGTTTCATTACTGCAAATGTCAAACAGTTCCTAGCTGGGTGACATGGCAGATGCCAGGGGCCACATCTGACTTAAGATTTGCACATAGGCCGCTCTCTTTCCCCAAGAAACCCCAAACCATATGCCATTCCAGAAACACCACTGTGAGACAATCCTCTCATCCTCACCCCTCCCCATACTGCAAACTGAGCCCGGGAGCAAACTGCCCGAAAAACATCCATCTGCTGACTCCACAGCAAAGGCCTTGGGGAGACGAACCAGCCAGGGCTTCAGTTCTCTGTGTTACTTAAATCTCATTCCCTAATTAGCTACTCTAGTCAAAATTCCCTGATACAGAACATTTACTGTATGACATCAATTCAATTCACCGAGGAAGGCAATAGAAGGATATGCTGTAGCCCTGACAACTGCTTCTAAATAAGCGTCTTCCTCAGGAACTGTTTTCCTTAAAGCTTTTGACCCAAGTCATGCCTAAGATCTCATCAGAATGTAGGAATAAAGGGTGTCAAAGCGCTAGTACTAACTTGGATTACACAGTCTTTTATCCATTCCTGACTTGCCTCAAATGAGTGTCCCACAACCGGTACTGACATTCCCCAGAGGTGACTCAGTCATGCTCCCAAACAAGTCTTTTTCTACTCCTGGCATGACTACCATGCCTGCCAGGAACTCACCATCTCTCACTGGGCAGCATCTCAGCCATGGCCCCACTCTGCCAGGGGTGCACTCATACACATCCCACCAGGCCCCATGGGCATAGTGGTCCCCTGCTGACTCTTCAGGGGATGCACATGCCCAGACACATCCTGCCTGGGCCCTTCACAGTGCTGAGCAGTGGTTAGCCCATTCCCTGACTCTGTGTCTCACTCTACTTCTTGTACTAAAGTAACGCCACTTGTACCCTCACGTCTCACTGACCCTTTCATAAAAACATCTCCTTCAGCACGTAAGATATGGCTGATACCATAGGGTCACCATTGTACAGTCCCTTTTCTATTCTCTCTCTCCTGCATCCCACATCAGCTCTCCAACCTGCCCAGGGGCCACCATCAGAAGCCCTCTTGCAAACTACCTCATACAAAGTGATGCCCTCCAGGGCTGCCTCCCAGCTTGAGATGCACCCACATTTGCCAGAACATCAATTTGAGCTCAAGGTTAAATACTCATGTCACTTATGGAAATTGAACCAGCAAAAGCTCACTAGACTGAAGAAAAAGGTTGTCTGGACTACTAAAGCCTAAATCTCATAATTTTAAAGAAATGTATTCACTCATGTATTCACCAGCAAAACATTATTGTGCATTTGCTGCCAGGAGGACAGACACGTAGCAAGGCACGTCTTCACTCCCACACTCCTGTGGCCAACACTTAGTCAATCAATTACTTTCCCACTGAGTCTAGATCAGTCAGAGTCTTTCTCAAGATAGCATTCCAGGCAACTACTACCAACCCATAGGAATTGGCCTGTGAAATACAATCCATTTACCACTTCTAATCAACTGCACGTTGATGACATTAGATCCTGGAGATATCAAGATGAGTAAAAATACAATGCCAACTTTGAGCAACAGCTGGGTAGCCAGACACATGGCATCTAACAATCGATGCAGAGTTTGAGGGAGAGGGGCTTCGGTAGCCAGAGGGGGCTTCACTGTGGAGGGAATAGCCACACACACAAAAACAATAAACTAGCACAGTGGAAAGGAGGAAGTAGGGCAGTCCAGGCAGACAGCAGCATGATCAAAAGCAAGCAGACATGAATGTCTATGGTGGGTTGGGGAAAGTCTCAGGGGAACAGAGTGTGGCACCAGAAGGGAAGGTGGGAAATGTAGGCTGGATCCAAACTTTGAAGGGCTTAAGAAGGGAGAATGTCAATCAGAAGACAATGAGGAGATAATGGATATTCCTGAAAAGGGTAGTGATCAGATCAGAGCTGAGTCTTAAAAAATTATTTATATTATCATAATGGATAGTAGATTATAAAGACATAGGACTGGAGCCAGGAGACCCAATCAGGAAGTTAAGTTGACAGGCTAGGGCTTCAGTTAATATGTATCGAATGAATAAACGAATGAATGAATGAATGAGGGAGGCAGGGGGTGAGCCAGCAGGGATCCAGCCTCAGCCCTGTTCCAACTAAAGCAGCTCTCTTTTATGTATAATCTGGAGTTTCTTATAGATTTTCTTTGAAGAAAGTATTCTGTAATTTTTTAAAAAGAAGTCTGAAAACCATGCTTTGACCAGGGGGAGAGGAGGGCCTGGTTGAAGGCAGCACTCACGAGAGAACTGGGACTGAAGGTGTTTACGAGAGATTTCCAGGAGCGCACAAGGGAGGTGGTGACTAACAGAAGATGAACGTGGGCTCATTTTATTTCTTTTATTTTTTACTCTCAAGACCAGAATAACACAAACAAGAGTGCGAAATAAGATCTACCTGAATCTGTCTCAAAAACATTTACAGTTTTAATGCAAATTTATAGTTAAGCGTTATTTTGAAGATCATATTGTTAAGTAGATTGAACATTTCCTTGTAAATTGGTTGTTAGTTTTGATTTGCTTAGTTGACCCCCACAACCTCTACTCATACCTCAGGAGATAGTCATTCCCAACAGAATTACTAGTCTCTACCTGAAATAGCCTATATATCTTATTACACCCAGTTAATAAACTCTAAGAGGGGTATTCTTGGCTCACCCAGAATTTGTCTTCTAAATCATTAGAGAAAGTTAACAATTCCAGTTGTTAAAAAGATGAGTGTCTTTTTATTGCTAAAAAGACGAGTGTCATAGAATGAATGTTTGTGCCCACCATCCCCCAAAATTCCTATGTTGAAATCCTAACCCCCAATGTGATGGTATTAGCAGGTTGAACCTTTGGGAGTTAATTAGGTCATGAGGGTGGAGTCCTCATGAATGGGATTAGTGCTCTCACAAAAGGTATCCCTGAGAGATCCCTCTGCTCTTCACCACGTGAGGATACAAAGACAGCCTCTGTCAACCTAGAAGTGGGTCCTCACCAGACACCAGATCTGTCGGCATTTTGATCTTGGACTTCCCAGCCTCCAACACTGTGAGAAATAAATTTCTGTTGTTTAAGCCACCCAGTCTGTGGTATTCTGTTACAGCAGCCTGAACTAAAACAACTAGGGACCTCCAGTTCCCATCTGCTTCCTCAGTTCCCCTTTCATCCCTTCCAAAGCCCCAAGGAGTGAACATTACAGCAAATTGCCTTCTGCCACTCATCAGAGAAATGGGCAGGTGTTGAGCAGTGGTTCTCAGAACTGGCATTCTCAAAATTTTGGAATGCAGTTCTGTGGACCAGCCATATAGGATTGCCACTATGTTATTTTTTCCAAGAAAGAATACTAAGAAAACAAATAGCATTTACTACAATCCATTTCCAAAAAGACAATGAGCACTATTAAAGTGAACTAAATATGGCCTGAGAAGGATTCCATACTTCTATATTTGAGTCCTCATGGATGAACCGCAACCTAACTTAATAGGTAGATAAGGTTGAAAACCTAACTCAGGAGTATGGGCCTGTAACCATAGCTAAGGGTTGGCCAATCCTGGCAGATGTACTTCAACCATTCATACACTGCTGAGTGTTCAAATTGTATTCAAATAAGGCAAACGCTGAGCTGTAACCAATCCAGTCATTCTGTACCTCACTTCCGATTTCCATATGTCATTTCCCCTCTTTTGTCTATAAATCTTCTTCTAACACGTGGCTGTGCTGGAGTCTCTGTGAATCTGCTGCCCGATTCGTGAATCATTCATTGCTCAGTTAAACTCCTTTACATTTAATTTGGCTGAAGTTTTTATTTTATCAACACCAAAAAGTGAGAAAAGTATCTCCAGAATCAAGGGTGGTTCTTTAAATGGAATATACTTTGCTTTGTGAAAAACTTTCTGAACTAGACTTACATGTTGTATTTCACTTTGGACCAGTGAGACCATTGCCAGTGACCAGTGCAATCCAAGGGCTGGGTTTAGAGGCAGCAGAGTAGATCTTTAGCAAGGTCCCAGAGTTCCCACTCATTCCCCTGATTCCAAGACCCTGGAATCCAGGAAACTGCAAGGGAAACTGTGATCACTTGAGGAAGAAGCTTTGTTGCTGCCATCTGAGTGCCTTCGGAGCCTGGAATTTGTCTGTCTTTGAATGAAAGAGTTACAAATCGTGGTTTGTTGCAATTGGAATATCAGGAATAGTCAGGTACTTCAGGCAAAATTGTATGTTAAATAAGCTTCTCTAAACTGACCTTGGAACTTGAACCACCATTTATATACCATCATTTCTGCGTGGAAGTGTAATGTGATTTCTAAGCAAATGACTTGGAGATGAATTGTGAGCAAAGTCTGAACAGAAGTTGGAGGCAGCCTAGATTCCTTTGGCCTCCTGGTCCCTTTGGCCTGAACGTGCATTGTTATCCTCATTCCTAATCCCCAGATACAAATATTGATTGATGTTTAAATGGCAACTTTTCATTAATGAGCTTAGAGCACTTTCTGCAAATGTGTGCTCTTGCCATCTCTGGGACATCTGCCTAAGTTGTGGTAAGGGTTCTGGCTAGGAGTTAAGAGCTCTGGTTCTAGTTCTGAAGCTGCCATACATTAGCTTAAAGCCTTTAGGCAAGAGAGAGGAGAAGAGCAATACTTTTGAGGTCCTTGCATTGCCAATGTTCTATGATTTATGATTTTATGGTGAGTAGATCAGAGACAGTGACAGGATCTTTCCATAGCTCCCTTTTCTGGTGAAAATGCAGCACGAATAGTCCAACCACTTTATTAGGATGTCTTTATTTTTATGGCTTTTCCACCAAATGCATTGCTTTCCTTAGCTGGCCTGGGTTTTTGGGGACAGAGATTTGGCAATTATGTCCACAAATGCTCTTGACAACAGGCAACGGAGGAGGTAGGAGCCAGAAGCTTTGTAAGTTTCATAACTTACAGTTCCTGCTGGGATTTTGATTTGATGAACCTGTGTCACCTTAATAAATTATGAAGGCTTCTCTTTTCCTTGACTCTTTCCTTGCGTTTTTGTTCCAAAACGGGCCAAAGAATGTGCTCTAGAAATTGGCCATCTCTCTGTTTTGAAGGTGAAAGATTGCTGGGTGTCACCCCCAAAAGGAGACCTCTCTATTATATGTTTCTGTGGTTCCAAGCTCACTGTGAGTTGTGCCTTTGACTTGGCAAAGGAATTCATTGTTTGAAAAGCTATTTCTAGCCCAGCACAGCTGTTCACTGCTTAAGTTCAGCAAATGCCACCATTTTTGCAGACTGTCCTAATACCCCTAGAGAAATTATGGCAACCTAAATGTGTGACTTTGATGAGTGAACAAAGAATGACCACTTGTCCAAGGTCTTGCAGAAGTCATCCATTGTACATTTGATTATATTCTGTCTTCTCTTATCTGGTGCAGAGTAGGCTCTTAAAAGCAAAAACTCAAAGAGGTTTTTTGCACTAGGTTCCTTCCCTGATCTTTGTGAAATCAAGGAATCGGATGATAATAGTGATAATACTAATAACAGCAACAGCAATTCTGATTTATTTGGTGCTTCTATGTGGCAGGTCATATACTAGATACTTTATAAAAATTATCATGCTCATTTACAGATGAGAGAAAAGAGGCATAGCAAGATCATGTAATTTGCCAGAGAAACTTCTTAACTAGGAAATATCAGATGTGGAATTTAAACCTGGGTTCACCTTGGTAAAAGGCTCATCGTATTCCACTATGGCACGTGGATTAAAATATGGATGTGGAGATATGGATGTGGATGGGGAACTCTATAACTGCCCTGGCTCCATTTAGCTTACAGATCTTTGTTAAGGTTCTTTAACAGCTTGCTCCTAATTCTGCTAAAATAAGAGCCACCTCTCTATCCCATTCCCAACCTACACAATGACAGAATTTCTTCCCTCAGCCTTTCTTCTGTATCTCTGGGAATACCTCAGTGGCAGTGGCAGGAGGTTGCAGCACACATAACTCATGCCACTGCTTGCCCTTCCCTCTGCTGGCCCCCTGATCACCTAGATGATGCTGTCTGGAGCTCCCACTCCAGAGCTCCCACCAACCTGCTAAAGCTCTGGGACCACCTGTGACCTCTAGTTGACCTTGGGCCATCTCTCCTCCCTTCTCCGGCTGCTTACAAGCCCTTGATGTCCCTGCTTATCCCAGGTCTCTCTCTGGCTGGAGGGGAAAGAACTCAACCTTCTATACTCTGCCCTTACGTGTGTTTCATTTTGTGTGTGGATGGCAAGGTGCAGGCCAGCAGCGGCCTTCCCGGGGCCCACTCTGGGGTTCCAGTTTGTTCTGTTTCTCCCTGTACTCCTCCCGTCCAGTGCATGTAAGCCCTGGGGGTACTGGATCAGAATGGTTCACACAGTGGAGCGCTGTGCTCAGATGTGTGGTCTTTTTTTGGTCCTGCTGCTGAGTGACTCTCCAGCGCTCCTTCTCCTTTCTCAGTTAAAGGTAAGTTTCTCTCCCAGGGCTCCATGGTGTACATGTCTGTATATGAAAATCCACAGACTCCTGGAACCACAGAATCAGGAAATGTGGCTCAAGGGAGTGAGGTGGCATTTCCTCACAGACACTGGGTGTCCAAATCCCGGGGGAAGTCAGGGGAGGTGTATGTGCGTGGAGTGCTAGCTGGATCATATTTTGAGCTAGCTAGCTATTGTGATTTTATCCATTTAATCCCTGTTTTCTCTCTTGCCCTCCTGCACTGGCCCCCACCCCCACCTCCCATTCAAGCAGATAATAGCTGACTTTGTGCTCAGGCCTCACAGGATGTTTGTAGCAAGGCACAAAGCAAAGACTTTGCTTCTAAGCTTTGGAAACAAAAGCCTAAGCCCTTAGCAGAAGAGGATTCAATGGAAAAAAAAAAAGCAAAAGACAGATTATCCTGAAGAAACATGGAAGGAAAGAAGCAGTTTCCCCAAACTAGAAAGAGATCCCATTTGGTTAGCAGGAGGTGAAGGCAGAGGCGACAGAGAGACAGATGGGGCTCCAGGAGCACAGAACCGAGCATGCTCCCTGGGAGAGTGACGTCAGCATGATTCAAAGGCGGCCTCAGCAGAGATGCTTGGGGACCGGGAGTCACAGCACAGAGGAGTGACTCGGCCTGAGGGGTCAGGCCGGCCAGGCAAGGACAAGGCTGTCTCAGGGACTCAGGGATCTGTAGACAGAGAAGCGAGGACCAAGTGGGCCTCATCCCAGAGGCCTTGGTGCTGCGTAAGCTCCAGAAACACTGGCATTAATAACCATGGACGAGGGACTCCTGGGAAGGCTAAGGTTGTGCACTTTTTGTTTATTTTTTATTTTTTCTGCCAGCCGGAAGAAATAAGAGCTTGGCATTAGAAATTAAGTTGTTACAGAAAACAAAAGAAAACTCTTAAACCTTTTGTTTGTGGACTGGGATTCATGCCCTCTGTCACCTGCCCTTCTACCCCTTGTGTTCGCCCAGAAGGGGAGAGGAGAGCCCGTGCTCATACTCTATCCTGGGCATTTGGCTAGACTCAGGCCTTCTGTCCTGGACCCAGGAAGGGGTAGCCTTGACCACAAATGCTTCATATTCCACTTTCTTCTCCATTTCAGTAATGATTCAACAAAACAGTTTTAAATGAAAAACATTCGGTGAATATTGTTCAGTTTTTCCAGGACCTTAAACTTCAGAGGGATGCCACAAAATTATCTTCAGAGAAGTTTATGGTGCTTGTAAGGCTGAGAAAACAAGAGTCCTTAAGAAAAGCTCTAATTAAACATTGTAGACCATTGTATTTCCTGCCTTGTAATTGTGATGGATGGTATGGCTTTGTTTTTAAACAATACCTCATCTTTAAAATGACTCTGCTGAGAAACCTAGCATTTTTTTTTTTCAGAATATGTCCACTGTGTATATTAAATTGCTAAACATTCAGAAGAAGGAGCGCAAATCAGACCCAGGAGAGTCTGTTGCAAAGTATAAGTAGGAGAGAGAAGATGTTACCAATACTGAAAATACACTAAAATTCTGATGAAAGTACCAGATTCAATCCCATTCAAGCCTCTTAGGAACACTCAAACTGTTGAAAATAAAATGGAAAAAAGTGATTACACACTGGCATCAGCATCTAATTGTTTAATGAACATTACATGGCCTGGATCCTATTACTGATGTTTCTCTTCTTTGACATATGTCCACTGATGAAGGAAAGTTCTTTTTGGGTTGCAAAGTGGCTTTCAGAAGTTGGACGCTCTGAAAGATGACAAACAGGCAACATCTTTTACTTCTTGCTCACAAGTAAATTTCTGGCAGTTTTTGACAGGTCATAAACACACATGAAATGCTAAACTTAGTGGGTTGTTAGATGCTTTCCTTAAAGTTGAAAAACATTTTTAAAATAAATTTCCTTATGTCTACTTTTTTCCACATTCTCAACTCTGACATTCAAATGCACTTCACGAACCAACATGTAATAACATTTGAAAACCAAATTTGGGAAACCTTCATGAATTCAGACTTCACTCTTAGAGAATTTTCAAAGCATTCTTGAGACAAGCAAATGGAGGCTGTGAATAAGATTATTGAGAATAATGCTTACTTAAGAGAAATATTCATGTTTGTTACATATTCACAAGCAGTTAATTACATTTGGAGTTGTGCTTGTTTGGGTCCTTTTGTGAGAGCACTGACATTGGTTAGAACTTTCTAGAAAAGCTTTCATCCATTGGTTTCTGTGACTTCACTCTTCCTTGTTTTTCCAGTGGGCTCCCTGGACTCATCTTCTCAAGCTCTTTTTTGGGCTGTTCTTCCTCACCCAGCTACTTAAAAGGTGGAGTTACTTAGGGTTCCATCTATAAACCTTTTGTTTTCTCACTATACAAACTCACCCAAAGGTTTGAATTAATTATATGCAGACAATGCTCATGTTTATGTCTCCAGCCTCAGTCTCTTCCTTGAGCTCCCTCATGTGTATCCTATCTTAGTGGGTGACTCCTCTATCTATTGCTAGTCTAAGCCTTAAACCTGGAAATTATGCTTAATTCCTCTCTCCTTTCCCATCATTGTCCTAAATATCACTTTAACCATCCACTCTGTCTCTTCCCACTGTCATCAACTTATTCCTGCCATCATCCTTTCTTGTCCAAATTTCTATAGCAATCTCTTAATTGACCCATCTGCTTCTAAAACCTTTCTCCTGCTAAGACCACAGGGATTTTTCTAGAATGCAAATCTGAACGTGTCACTCCTCTGCTAAAAACCTTGTTCGTGGTCAGGCATGATGGCTCACGCCCGTAATCTCAGCACTTTGGGAAGCTGAGATGGGTGGATCACCTGAGGTCAGGAGTTCAAGACCAACCTGGCCAACATGGTGAAACCCCGTCTCTACTAAAAATACAAAAAAAAAAAAAAAAATTTAGCCAGGCATGGTGGTGGGTGCCTGTAATCCCAGCTACTTGGGAGGCTGAGGCAGGAGAATTGCTTGAACCCAGGAGGTAGAGGTTGCAGTGAGCTGAGATCACGCCATTGCATTCCAGCCTGGCGACAGAGTGAGACTCTGTCTCAAAAAAAAAAAAAAAAAAAAATTGTTCAGGACTCTCATTGCCCTCAAGGTAAAGCCCACACTTTGCTTAGGCTGACAGGCGCCTTCATGATGGAGACCACATTCCACCCTCAGCATAACCCTTGCACACCAGACTGAATGCATTGTTGGCATTTTCTGTTCCATCTGTTTAGAATGCCATCCCCCTCACCTCCAGTCTCTCCTGGATCTATAAAGCTTTCTTCCATCTAAGACATCACCTCTCCTGGGAAGCTTCTCTGCCTTCCCAAGATTGAATAAGGGACTCTCCTATGTGCTTCTATAGTACTTACATCCTATATTATCTATATCACAGCACTCAATACTCTGAATTGCAGCGGCACCTTTACTCATCAGTTTTCTCAGATGATTGTAAAAACCTTCAAGGAAAGATGTGTCTTGCTCATCATATCTCCAATAATCAGCTCTTTCTAGATTCTGAAAAAACATTTGACAGATAGATTAATGCAGTTACTTTACAGACCTGTTTCTCAGTTTCCTGATTCTAAATTCTAAACAGGGAGAATCTAATTTGCCCAGCTTGGGTCAGTTTCCATCCCTGGTCCAATGAGCTGAGCGAGGGGTGTGAGAGTATGGATGGAATCTCTTAGAAAGGGGTGTGGGGTTAGAAGCAATGGGTGGCATGCATACCCGAATTATACCTTCATTGAAACAATAAAACTGCATTTTAGTTTTTAAAAGTCATACATTATATATTTTTCATTAATTCATGAGCCTCCTTTCATTAGTTAATTATAAAAAGATATCACTGTACCCTTATTTTAATACATAAAATAAAAATCATACAGTCACTTCTTATTTATTATTACGGACTCATTCATCCAACTGTTCACAAATATTACTAAGTACCTACTATGTGCGAAGCTCTGCACTAGGGACTCGGTAGATAGCAGAAAATAAAATGAAATCCCTGCTGTCATGGTGCTTACTTTAAGAAATGTAAAACACAGATGTAGCATTTTAAATTAGAAAACTTAATATGAAAGAAGACAATAGGATGCTATGCAGAAAATAACTGGGGGGATGTGATTTAGTTATGAGAGCCAAGGAAGGATTCCCAGTCTGGGAAAAAATTATGTCAAAGCTAAAATCTGGCTTCTCTGGGAAGAATGACTGGAAGCAGAGAGTTGAGGGAGGACAAGGATGGAACTGGAGATCCCTGTGGAGCTATTATGATAGTCTCAGCAAAAGACTATGATGCCTATGACTGCTGATGATTTCAGAAGATTTTGGGAGCCAGAACTGATTGCACTTTGATTGTTTCCATGTAGGGTGAATTAAAGGGTGGTGCTAAGAATAACAGTTGGGGTAGAGGTTAGGCACATGAACGCTGAAGCTAGATTGTCTGAGTTTAAATTCCAGTTCCATTAGTAAGCTATGTGACTTGGGCAAATTACTTAACCTCATTGTGCCTTGGTTTCCTCATCTAAAAAGTGAGTGATAATAATAGTAGCTACCTTGAAGATTTCTTGTGAGGATTAAACAAGTTAACATGCATAAAACATTTCAAACATTGCCTGCATGTCAGTTTACTTACAAACTGAAAAAGAGAGGTAAGTTTCCATGCTTCTGGCTTGAGCAATGGAGCCATACAGGTGACATTTATTGAGACGGGAAAGACTGGCAGTAAAAGAGTCTTTGACGGACTGAAGATCAGAGTTTAGCCTTAGATACAGGCTTGAGATTGCGCAGACCTCTTGGACATCTCTCTTTGGGCAGGTGTCTGATCTCAGAAGAGATCCCTGGGCTGGAGATGTCAATCTGTAAGACTTCCAAATACAGGCAACATTTGAAGCCCAGGAACAGAAAAGACAAGCAAGGAAGAGTGTGTAGAGTGAGCAAAGTGTGAATACAGGGCCAAGGACTGACCATGAGAGTTCTGAAAGCCAAGTAGAGAAGGAGGGGCCAACTACTGGTTTATGTGCAGTGCTGTTATACACATGCATTAGATAAGTGGAAATAGAAACATCTGGTATAATTTGAATATAAGGAATATTAAAACAAAGGACATCCTTGTATTTCTATTTTAATGGAGCTTAAAACTCTAATTTTCTGTTTAGGCCTGTTACATTGATTTTGTGACTTCTCCTATCCCTCACTGGAATCTCTAATCCAAAGATTTAAAAGAAAGTCTGGAGAATTTGGAGATATGAGTAGTGTCATGGCTGGATCTTCAATGGCGAAGACAGAAGGTGGGGCATAAACTAGAACCAGGTGATGAAATGTCTTATAAGCTGTCATAGAGTTTGAACTTGATAGCAATAAAGAGCCATTCAAAGTGTTAAGCAACAGTGAAGCATGATTATTTCGTATTTGAGAAAGATCTCTGCTGAACAAGGTAGAAAATGCATTGAAAAGGAGCAAATTCAGAAGCTGAGAGGCCAGTGGTGCATCTTTAACAGTAACCCAGGAAAGAAAAGGCAAGACAAAGGCAAAGAAAAGACAAACCAGGACTGTGGGGGAGGCCAGTGGTTCCAATTCAAGTAATGACCACAGCAAGAAGCAGATAGGACGAGGCGACTGACTAGTTAGAGAAAGTAAGAGAGAGGATGATGCCATAGCCTCTGCTTTTGTTCAGACTATTCTGTGCCTTTAAAATATTACATTTTTCCTAACCCATCCTTATGCTCCATGCAGCACCCTCAATGTCTTCTGTAGGGATAACCCTTTAATTTTCAAATATGTTCTCATCCTGTCTCCTGGTGAATGCACGCAGTCATTAATGAGCTCAAGTGGAAAATAAAGATGCAGACTTACTTCATATGCACTCTAGGTCCCAGGCCTGGGTAGAAAAAAATACATATGACCTAAACCACAGAAGCTAAAATCCTCCAGAAAGAAGAAAATACCCCAGTGATTGACTTGGCCTCCACATCATGTGGCTTCACTAAGTATGGAAATACAAATATGCTAGACCTTATTTATTAAAATAATTTAGCTCATCATTGTGAGAGAAAGCCCATGTTTCAAACAGCAATCTTTTTGTAATAAATAAGAAGTCCCTCGACAAAGTCTGTTAAACCCCATGTGGATTTCTGTTAATGGGGAAGTTTTCCCAATGACCTAGCTTAACACTGCTGCTGCACATTAATTTGCTTTCCAGCTATACATAAATAAATAAGTGGCTGCCTCCTTGATGTGAGCTCGAGGACCCAGGGGAAGGCATTTTTACCTCTAGATATCTTCCCCAGACTTTTTATGCTGTTTATAATTATCATATTCATCATTTTTTTCTTCTCCCTCTTCCCAATTTCTTTCTTCCTAATCTCCCTTGAACCTATTCCTATCAGACTTATGCCCCCACTATTCCATTAAAACTGTTTGTCAAGGTCACCAATGACCTCCATTTTGCTGAATCCAATGGTCAGGTGTCAGTCCTCATTTAACATGATCCATCAACTGCATTCAGTGCAGCAAATCGCTACCTCTTCCTTGACACACATTCTTCATTTGGCATCAAGAATAACACATTATTTCCATTTTTTCCTACCTCATTGGGCTTAGCCTTTCTTGCTGGTGTTCTCCATGGTTTCTTAGTGTTCAGAATACCCCAGGGCTCAGTTCCTAGTCCTCTTCTCTGTAACTTAAACCCTTGATGGTCTCATCCAGTCTCGTGGTATTAAATAACACCTTTACCCTGACCACTCTTCATTTGGTACCTCCTGTTCTCTAGCCTTACTCAGCATCTCCACTTGGATGTCCAATAGACATCTCAAACTCAATGTGTCAAAAGTGGAACTCCTCATCTCCCTTTAAAAACTGTTCTACTCATAGCCTTCCTTATCTCAGTTGATGGCAACTTGATTAAGCCAGTACTCATGCCAAAAATCTTGAAGTCATCTTTCTTTCCTTCTCTCACAATCCACATCTAATCTTGTTGCCAGTGTCTGCAGGGTATACCCAGAATCCATTCTCTTCCTAACTTTCCACTGCAACCATCCTGATCCACCATCTCTTGGCTCAAAGTCACTGCCATATACTTCCAGCTTCTCTTCCTGCTTATACGCCCTTGTCTAGTGCCAGCACCATAGCTCGAGCAATCCTTCTTAAAAAGTAATCAGTGGCATCACTTCTTTATTCAAAAACTGCAGTGACACAGAGTAAAAGCCAAAGCCTTACAAATGCCTTCAAGCTTCTACCTGGTCTGCTCCTTCCCCTGAATTTCAACCTCATCTCGTGCTCTCTACCTGTACCCTCTGCCTTGAATGCTGTTGGATACTACAGGCCAGCCCCACACTTCTTTCATGCCTTTGTTCAAATGCCATCTTCCCAATGCCACCTATGCTGCCATATTTCATACTGTCACTTGCCCCAGCCCCAATGGTCCCAACCTCCTTGCCCTGCTTTACTTTTTTCTTTTCCCATGGAACAAATACTTATTGAGTTAATGGATACATCGTTTTAGGCTTCAATCACAGGGGGCTCCTACTATAAGGCAAATATTATTGGGCAGGTGATACATTCAGCTTCAGGCTTCCAATCTGAGCCATTAACATCTCTTACAAGCTTGAACGAACTACAAGTGAGATGTCTTTGATCCATTTCCTTTCTAGCTCACTTCTTCAACACATTTTTCATCCCAGTGCACTGGTCCTCTCCTCAGGATAGGGAATAGATACAGTCAATAGTATCTGCTCTTTCTCCTTATCCCCATGGAATCCTCACTGTGATCCAATGTCTCACTAAAAAATGAGAACTAGTGGCTCCATTGAAAAAAGTATTGCAGATTGTAAATTAAGCCAATGCTGCTGTTGAACCAGATTTAGCTCATTGACCTCTAGAGGAAATACAAACGATCGCCAGAACTTTATAGCAAGACAGAAGGATATGGTATAGTGGGAAACCCAAGAAAAGGGCTGGGTTGGGAGCTCTACGTTCCTAGAGGCTAACATGAATGTCCCAGAGGAGCGAGGAAGAGGGGCATGACTGGAAGGGACAGATCATGGGGCACACATCTTATTTTTGCCTAAGGTGGACAACTGGGCTGACTCACCAAAGGTTTTGTGAGCCCCCCATCGTGCTGCAGGCACCCAGAATAGCCGGGTGGAGGCTTCCCCAAGAATTCTAATACCCATGGAATCAAAAATGCCCATGCAGATATGTGGCGAGTGATATCTCCCACTGGAGCTCTTCTGGAGACCCTGGGCCACTTCCACAATGCTTTCTACACTGAGAACACTCTACAACATTAGGATCAACTAGAGGTGGGTTGAGTTTTTATTTCACTAAGTACCCAAGCTCTTGTGCACAATTAATCCTCAAAAAACTCTAATTTCTTTCATAGCACTGGATTAACCTTAGTCAAAAAGAAATCAACATGATAAATACTAGGCACATAGTGGGCATTTGACATCCTTCTTCCTATGTCTCTCATTTTCCTCTAGTACCCACCCTCCCAACCTCCTCTGAGATGACTGTTTTCCATATTTGTCTCTTTCATGGCATATCTGTATTTCTTCATATCTGGCCCCAGATGTCAGATTGGCTTGCATTACTCCAGGCTGAATCACTTGATTTCCTGTCCATGTTCCTAACCTTTCCAGATCCTCTTGTATCATTTCTCAGTCACTCCCGCTGTTTACAATACCTCTCAATTTAAAGCCATCTGCAAATCTCATTAACAAACCACTGACTCCTTCTCCCTCACGATCGTAGGACATGTTGAATGAAACAAGACCTGACAGCAATCCTCTCCATTTGAGGCATCACTTCTCTGGGTTACTTTAACTTATTATCATTTTTTATATTATATTATTATTACACATATACTCCCAGTCTAGGCAAATCTAATATGTGAAAATCAGTATTCATCATTTTTTGAAATTCAGTTATTCACAGGCTGGGCATGGTGGCTCATGCTTGTAATCCCAGAACTTTGGGAGGTCGAGAAGAGTGGATCATTTGAGGCCAGGAGTTCCAAGGCCAGCCTGGCCAACATGGTGAAACCCCATCTTTACTAAAAATACAAATGTAGCCAGGTGTGGTGGCACATGCCTGTGGTCCCAGCTTCTTGGGAGGCTGAGGCATGAGAATCGTTTGAACCCAGGTGGTGGAGGTTACAGTGAGCTGAGATCTTGCCACTGCACTCTAGCCTGGGTGACAGAGCAAGACCCTGTCTCAAAAAAAATTAAAAAAAAAAAAAGTTATTCACCTTACAAAAACGTCTTAATCCCTTTACTAGTGACCTGTCCTAGTATATTTAAAATATTTTGCTTACAAAGTAGTAATTACCCAACTTTTCAAGGCTGGTTACAGCCTTGAATATAGGTGTTTAATACACTTTAGCTACATCTGTCTGTAAGAAATTTTTTCCTAGTAGAGTTTTTGAATAAGATTCAAATTCTTCCATATCAATATTAGTAAGCATCTGAGGAACACACCAGTTTTCTCACACAAGATTCATTGGATCTTGGCTTCAACTTTTCTCACCCCTTTTCCTGATATACTCAAAATATTTCCAAATCTCACTATTCTTCCTTCCTTAAAATTTTTTGTGTCCCTTCTATGTGCCAAGCACTGTGCTCAGTGCTAGGGTACAATAAAGAAAAGAGTCTCCATCCTCTGGAGCTGTTAATCTAAGAAAAAACATGAAGGGAAATAGTACTTTTGAGTACCTGCCATATTCTGGACCTGCAACGTGTATAATCCCTTTTAGACCCCACAGAAACCCCATCTGATAGCTAAGAAAACAGGAATTCAGATAAGTTAATTAATTTGCCTGCAATGCAGAATACAAATAGACAGTTTACAGAAGAAATACAAATGGACGATAGATATATGGAAAAAATACTCAACCATACTAGTTATTAAGTAACTGCTTTATTACGTAAATAAAATGTTACTTTTTTACCTATCAAGGTGGTAAAGAGAAAAATAATACTCTATGCTGGTGGGGTTGCAGTAATACAGGCTCTCCTGCATAGGGCTGCAGGGAACATAAAGGGGCATAATCCTCCTGAGAAACTGTATGATAATATGTAACAAGGACCATTATAAGAAGAACTCACCTTAATGTCCATCGCAAGGGAAAGAAATAAACGATGTTACATCCATCCAGTGAAATTGTAGATAGTCACTAAAAATCATATGGAATATGTAATGACCTAGAAAGATTTACCAAATATTAAATAAAAAGGCATATTATAGTAGATACTATTGGATGACAATATATACAGGATTGTGTGTGAGCATGGAGAAAATAAAAGACTGCAAGAATGGATAATATGTTAACGGGTTATTCATAAAAGATGGGACAGAGTTCTTTCTATTGGTTGTCTTCTACATTTCGATAATTTAAAAAACCCAAACATAAAAATGTTCATACATTCAGATCTAGTTATGCAACTGTATTGCAATAAACAGCAATGCAGACTAAGAGTCAAGTAACTTGCTTAGGACCACCCATCTGGTATATTACATTAAGTCTTGCTTTCTAAGTCTGAAATCCATTGTCTTTCTACAACCTGCTCATTCAGCTCCATAACCCCAATTATAGCCTAACTAGAGTAATCCCTTGATGCCCTTTCTAGTTTCTAGGCTTTTTTGTCATGAGATTAATTTCTCCTACCAAAATAGTTTGCTGTTCTAAAATCTTTACACTGGCACTCTTTCTGCATTAAGCAACCCTTTCTTTTTTCAAAGCCCGCTTGCTGGCAGGTCATCCCGATTTTCATCATCTGCTTTTGTTCTGTGAAACCTGATGAGGGCTTATGAGGTCTTCAGCATCTCTCAACAGCAAACATTGGTATTTGGGTTTGAATAATTCTTTGTTGAGCAGGGCTTTGTTAGCCCTGGCCAGTTTAAATGCCTTCAGGGCTTCACTGTGACAACAGAACTGCCACCATACATTTCCAAACACATCCCAAGGGTGGGCAATTGAGAACCACCCTATGATCGGCCACAGCTAACCCTCTGATCTCATCTTTCTCTACTCCCTGGCTCTCTGGCTCCATTCCAGCCACCCTGGGCTCCTTGTTGCCCTTTTCATAAGCCCACAAAGGCAGGGATTTGGTGGTGGGGAGTGGGGTGGAGGGGTGTTCCTTTCATCTGCACAACCAGTTCCTGTATTCAATTCCCTCTCTTTTAAGCGCTTGATTGTTTTTTGATCCCTTTTAAATTTGATTCAGCTTCCCCAACTGTAAATGAACTAACCAATGAAACTAATCACTGATTCCACACGTTCCCAAGCTGTGCACCTCTACCGCAGGATCTCAGGGTCTTCCAAGGTCTGAACTGAAAACTGCGTCTGCATTTCCTTTTGCCTTCTATGTTTTGGGAAGGTATCTCTAAACTATCTCTTTGGGACAGAAGAGAAAAACCACATGGATGCAAATCAGTCGTATTGCATTTAAATTATGTGCATCTCTCTTATATTTTTAGCTCCTTGAGGGCAGTCTTTGTAACCTTCTCTTGATATTCTTCCCAAATAAATGAGTGCCTGGAAATCACAGGTACTCAAGATCTCCACAGCAGCCTCCTCCCTGAGAGGTTAGGTGGCTGGAATGTAATTATTTAGACACGTGGGCATCTCCAGGCTTCCACACAGCAGTCATTACTGAGTGATGGATGTCAATCTTAGCATAAACGTGATTTGCAAGGCTCCAAAACCAGAGATTGGATTAAATTTGCTTAAATTTCCATTAGGCTGTGTGTGTGTGTTCCTTATTTTTACTTCCTTTTTGGTCTTTTTCCTCTTAATTTCTACATCTGCTATATACACTCCCCACTCCCCACCATTTTCTAAACCATTTTAACAGTAGTCAACCTTGTGAATTGGATGTCATATGCAATACAAAATGTAAATCATGTTCATTAGATGAAAAATGCAATTTCCCCCTCACGGAGAAAACTGGGACAACACATATCAGAAGGGGGCACAATATGACAGTCTTTAAACAAGTCAGTGTGCTTCCTGCATTTAAAACTGAAATCTGTTTGGTCTTAATTGTGATATTTGCAAAGTGTCATGCAAATCTTCTACACCAAAAGATTTCTTAGCTTCTTCAAAATGTGAATTCGAGAGCAGACTACCTTCTCCAAACTAGGATCTGGGGAACCAATCCTAATTGTATTTATACATGTTAAAGTTCCCCTGTTCTTCCCACTCACTCAAGACGCAGGATAAATAAAATAACTTCTCTTCTACTTGGAAAAGCACAAGTTTTGAAGCCTTGAGTTGGCTGCACTGGAAATTAGAAATATCTTTGATGATGCACAGCTGTCTTCATTTCTTAGTCACAGATGTCTAAAGCATTCCAGGAGGCTGACTCATATACCTGGAGAGAGGGACCACGGTTTCTTATTCTTTCTCCTGAAGTCCTTGTCTGGTCAAGAAGAGACCAGTTTCTCCTTTGTTCTACAGCTAGGAACTTAACTACAGGATAATCTTGAGTAAGACAAAACCTGACGTTTCTTCACCACCATTTCCTTTTTGTTCTCTTACATTTGTCTCAAACATAATTTGCAACACTTAGTGATCTTTCTGCTATGGAGGCTCACTGAAGACAAGACCCCAACATGGCAAAATGCAAGAGTTTTCCCACCAATCGCTGCTATATGCAGCAAAGGAAAGAGAGCACCTTGTATTGTAGCTTACCATTCACCGAAGGAGATCAGTATGGACATCCAGGAGTTTCTGAGCTCCCCAGATAGTCTCAGACGAAAATCAAGCCTCTAAGATGAGCAAATAAGAACAAAATTTCTGAAGCTCTTTGTCATACGGTTCCCAGCTTTGTGACTCTAAATAGTGTCTCTCCGCAAAAGAATTCCATTATTCCACAACAGCAACTCCTCTTTTCTGTTCTTTTGCAGCAAGCAAGTGATCATTACTCACCACCTCAATCCACCCAACGGCTTTCACCTGGAATCCAAAGTGCATCAGTAATTAAGATTTGTGTTCTTTAGGGAAAGGAATATTGACAAAGATGTAGGTGGCTTCTCATGTGAGAAAAGTACTTACATACCTGCACAGTTCTACTTGGAAGGTCTATGCATTTTACTATAGGTAAATTACACCTCAATTTTTAAAAATTCTACTAGTGAAGATATCCATTCTCTCAGGGAACTTGCCCTGTTTAACTTATAGCTATAAATAACAGGGTTCTCTATAAGCATATACTTTGTCCCATAAACACAAAGCAGTAAAAAAAACCTGAATATCTTCCCTCCAACTAAAATTAGATTATTTTTCTCAGTTAAATCTTCCATTCAATTACAATGAACTATCACTGTACTGTCTGGGTGAGCAAAAGGTATAATTTACAAGAAACTTACAGAGCTGAAGGGATGACAAAACTATAACTCTGCAAAGTTGCGTGAGCATCTGAGGGCCTACACAAACCGGTGGCCTAGAGAACAGACCTCTAACCTCCCTTAGCCTGGAGTGGCAAGAGCACAAGTGGTCTCAATGCATAACAGAAAGAATGGACATTTTTTGGCCAGGCACGGTGGCTCACGCCTGTAATCCCAGCACTTTGGGAGACCAAGACGAGTGGATCACCTGAGCTTCAGGAGTTCAAGATCAGCCTGGCCAACATGGTGAAACACCTAAAAAAACAAACAAACAAACAAAAAAGCCAGGTATGGTGGCAGGTGCCTGTAATCCCAGCTACTTGGGAGACTAAGGCAGGAGAATTGCTTGAACCTGGGTGGCGGAGGCTGCAGTGAGCTGAGACCGCACAATTGCACTCCAGCCTGGGTGGTAACAGCAAAACTGTCTCAAAAAAAAAAAAAAAAAAAAGAATAGACATTTTTAAAAAGACCCGCTATGTCTATAGCTCAGTCCCAGCCATGAACAACTACATTCAACCACCAAAAAATTCTTCCCGATGAAAAGATTTACCTCAAAGAATAAATAACATAAAATCAAGAATTAATAAGCAGTCAGATTTGAGATTTTTATTGAGAAAATAGCTATTTTGGCATTATATCCAGTTTCTCATTTATCAGAATAAATTCTTTACAATATTGATCACCATCACCACTTTAGTGTATTTATACATAGTCTCTGAGTAAAATATATTCACACTCGGCAAGGCTAGAATGTTGAAATTATGGCCAACATTGCTTACTTTAAGATTGTTTACTTTACAATGAAGCTAGAGTAGTTGTGCAAGTAGAACAGATGTTTTAAAAATGTTTGCCATTCAAAGATAGGCTTGATGGGACAAAACTAATATGCATACTACATACATATATTACTTGTCTTCTTTACTGTCAATCTTTCAGAACAATAACGTGACATTACAAACACCTCAAATTCCCACTTCAAAATGAATAGAAAAATGGAAAAACATCTCCCATTTCATAAAATTAAAAATCAAGTTAGAAGAGAAAGAAAACTCATTTTTATGCATTTAACTTAAAAGCTTGAGTACACGACTCCTCCTAGAGAGAAGCCAGAACTGCAGAAGTAGCCAACAGTCCAAAGAACGAAGGGCCCCATGACCTTCTCTATGGTTCATGACTTATTGAGGGCTGATGCAAACTCTGGCAAGTTATTTTTCATGATTTCCAAGGATCTGGGATATGTAAACGAAATGATTAAAAGACATTTCTCTGAATTTGCGAGAAGACTGAAGAATCAGAACAAAGATCCAACGGCCTTTCATGTGGCTACATGTTCACCATTACATCACAACTCAAAACCCACAGGCGAGCTTTCTCTCAAATACACACTCAAAACGGTGTTCCAAATAATGCAATTGTATACATTGCAAAGACACACAAAATGCTTCCTTACACATGATTAGTAATCTGAATCTGGTTTTAGACTCTGAAGTGATATCAAACATATTTAGCTAACCCTCTCGAACTTGCAGACCTAGTGACGTTTAGATGTTTTAGGATACAGAATCTGCTTAGAATTTAGTGAAAACTATGAACCTTAGACTGTCTTCAGTAATGAACAAAACTGGAAAATATTAAACTTCTTTTGCTTTGTCACTGAAGCAACTATAGGCTTTCTATGATGTATGTATCATACTAGCTTGTATGTGACTTTAATGTCATAAACATCCTTTGCCTTTTTGTCACTTTTAAAGCACAGCCAGAAAAGGTTTGTAAAGTTGTTCTGGAAATACAAGTTGGTTCCCTCTGCCTCATGGATGCCTAGGAACTGGGTAGTCCTCAAACCACCAGTTCAGACACCTGTACAGCTGCTCCCGGCCAACTAGGATTCTAAGGAAAGGGGCTGGAATAATAGCCAGGCGCCTCCCTCACAAATGCCTAAATAACCAAGGTATCTATGCTGACAGCCATCCCTCTCTCAATACCATGGTCCAAGGAAATCTTGACCTATCTCTTCCCATTTTACTACCACTGGCTAGAGGGGCACCCAACAATAAGAAACCTTTGCAATGAGTATAAACTAGCAAAAACACCGTAGGGGAGCATTTCCTTAGGTATATCTCTCAGAACATAAATCCCACAAGATACCTACTTTAAAAAAAGTCCGGCAGGGGGCAGTGGCTCATGCCTGTAATTCCAGCACTTTGGGAGGGTGAGGCAGGCAGAATCACCTGAGGTCAGGAGTTCAAAATCAGCCTGGTCAACATGGTGAAACCCCATCTCTACTAAAAATACAAAAATTAGCTGGGCGTGGTGGCAGGCACCTGTAATCCCAGTTACTTGGGAGGCTGAGGCAGGAGAATCGCTTGAACCTGGGAGGCGGAAGTTGTACTGAGCCGAAATTGCACCACTGCACTCCAGCCTGAGCGACAAGAGCAAGACTCCATCTCAAGAAAACAAAAACAAAAAAATCCGTATTAAAATAAATTAGGGAAATGATGTATAAAATAGAGGTGCTTCTTGGAGATTTAAAATGCATATTAGAATATCAAAGGTCTGAAAGGCCAACAGTAACTCAACTTTGTCTAACCCACTATTTCCCAAACTTACTTGGCCACAGAACCCTCTATTCACCTAACAGTATATTCTGACAAAACACTCTGTTAGGAACTGCTTCACCCAGAACCAAAAAGGTGATTTTTAAAAAATATTATAGCATAATTTCAAATGATTAATAAGGATACAAAGAGACTTATTTTCCCGTCTCTTGTTATTTTGTCTATTTTGTTCTGAATAATCTTCTATCACATTTCCCTTTCTATTCACAAACCTTCAACTCAAGATACCCTTTCTGATACCTTTGTTCAAGAATGTTAATTCTTATCAGAATTAACTAGTCTGGAAAAAAATAATTTTGTGTCTTTTTAAACTCCTAGAGTACCTCTCCACTTCAATCACAATTTAAGTCCAGGGCCGGTAACCTGGGCTCCTAGCAAACACTATACCCCAACAAGAGTTTGGGAGCCAAAACAAAACTAAAACAAATTTATCCTTATATCTCTGTGAAAATTCGCATTTTGAACATCTAATGAAACTTCAAGTTTGAGGATAATGGGATTACTGACCTACTGACCTTTGACTTCACGTAACTAACAACAAAATTTCTTTAAAATCTGGTGAAGCAATATGAAAACATTGAAAAGTAAACATAAATTCCACAAAGTTGAATGGCAGCAAAAAACATTTAACATCAAGAACATCCACAAAAGACTATCATTACCACCCAAATTATCTCTGTTGCTCAGGATTTCAGTTATAAAAATAGCCAAATCAAGACAAAGACAATTACAGCTTAAAACGAAAAGCTACACCTTCTTCATTAAAGGTGAGCATCTTGTGAAACTGTGCATCTGGAGAGAGAACAAGTAGAGAGAATAAGTACAAGGCACGGGAGAACTACCATGTCAAGGGACAGAACTTTTTCAAAATATTTTATCCTCAGAAGTAAACCCCGCTACCATAGAAAGAAAAAAATATAATTAGATATTTTAAGTCACAGCATTTTTGACATCCTAGGGAAAAGGAGTTTTTGGTTTTAGGTTGTTTTTTTCTTTTCTGGTAAGGCAAAATAGATCTTTAGATAAAATCATTTGTTACAAACATGAGTTTTTCTTAACGAAATAAAAATTCTATTTAACTTCTATCATATATTTATTCAACTAAGTTGAATACTATGTTTGGAAAATTAAAGTTTTAAATCATAGTTCATATAGATAATGATACATTTAATCTATGAATTTACTTTAAAAGCACTTTTATTTTGAAATACTTAGACTCACAAGAAGTTATAAAAATAGTTCAGAGAGATTCCAGGTATCCATTTCTTAGCTTCCTGTCTTTACATGTAAGCATTTATATCTAGGTTTTAAAAGGGTTAAAGTTTTTGACAGTTGATGAAAAACTGTCAAAAAAAATGTAACAAGCCTGGTAAATGCATATTTTTGGAGGAGGTTGTAAGAAAGCACTACCAAGTTCAAATACTACTTTTATTACTGCCTTAACCAACAGGTTTTCTAAGATACTATCTCCGTTACCTATTTCTGCCTCTTTCAATGGTGTTTTTCCATTTTTACAGCCTTCTGAAAGTTTTAGCTTTGATTGAAATAAGTTTCCCCATTCCTTCACATTAATATATCTAGCAATATTGAATGAATACGAATTATAAATGGAAATAAAAATGCTTGCTTTTATAAAATCTCCAGTCTTGCAGCACCCCCAAAATAATAAGTTGAAATTTGGTTTGTTAATGCCCACCTTTTGTGTGGTCAAAACAGTTTTGAAGGAATGACCACCTTCAATGTTCTTTACAGCTTCTTTAGTGTTTCTTAAAAAAAAAAAATCAGTCTTATGGATGATTGATGGCAGTTTGTTCGTGGAAGATCTTCATCTTATGGGAATTATCGGACCAGTTTTTCTAATCATATACTACCAACAAAAATAAACATAAGCATGTTCTCTTTAATCATATTATCCTCCACCATCACTTCCAAAAGGCATTGGCTCACAGTATTCTGTTTAAGATTGGGACCATTTATCCCAATGAACTCAAACTTTATCCAAAACAGGCTGGTCTAGCAGTCTGTTTAGTCTGAAAAAATGTTCTGTGCTCTGTTCAGATTGACAAAATGTTCTTTATTGGCCAGGCGCAGTGGCTCATGCCTATAATCCCAGCACTTTGGAAGGCTGCGGTGGGTGGATCACTTGAGGTCAGGAGTTCGAGACCAGCCTGACCAACATGGTGAAACGCCATCTCTACTAAAAAAAAACAAAATTAGCTGGGTGTGGTGGCACATGCCTGTAATCCCAGCTACTTGGGAGGCTGAGACAGGAGATTTGCTTGAACCCAGGAGGCGGAGGTTGCAGTGAGCCGAGATCGCACCACTGCACTCCAGCCTGGGCAACAAGAGCGAAACTCTGCCTCAAAAAAAAAAAAAAAAGTTCCTTTCTAAGAGCTTCCTATATGTGTGGTTGGTCCCTAAAGTACTTTGTGCTCAGTTACAGCTTCCTGTCATCTCATCTGCTTATACACAAATAGCTGAACTAAGTAACCCAACATACAAACTCTCACTAAAATCGCATGTTGCATCTTAGGAAAGGTGATCTGGAAGCATTATGGACTATAGTGAGAATGTAAGGCTTACGGCAGTTCGAAGTAGGGAATGACACAAAAGCAAATAAATCATATTGACAGTCATTCCCTCTACTAAAAAAGACAAATACTTGTTATGCTAAAATGACCTCTTTTGATTAAAATTTCAGTTTATGAAACATTACAGTATGCTTCTTTATCAAAGTCTACATATCAGAAGAACATGAGCTCCACGTTCCTGTAAAACTTTAAACACATTTTTCTTCCTAATGGACATTAGCAGTTTTATTGAAAGAAAAATTGACATAACCTAGCATTATCTTTTGACTTTGCCCATGGAGAAACTTGGAGTTAAATTTACCACTTAATTTTAGAATCTGTCAGTGTTGATATTGTTCTGCAAATTTTTAATTTTTTTAATTTAAATTTTTTAATGTTTTAATTCTTTAAAATTTAAAAATTTTAAATTATAATTGTCCTGTTTTACATGTAATATGCTTGTAATATACATGTTATGTATGTTATAACTGTAATATATTTCAAATACTTTTTGAAGGGTCTGATATAAATCATAATTAAAAATGGCCTTGACCAAAGCATAAACAGATGTCTGATGAATGTGCTAATCACCCTTCTCCAATATACATCCATCCCAGAGGACAATAAAGTCTCACAGTCATGATTTCCAATATAAAATATTTAGATTTCAGACTGCTGGAATCAGATTTTAGACTGCTAGAATCTAATAATCTGCCTTTGAAGATGCCTAATACACACACACGCGCGCACATACATACATACACACACACACACACACACCCTGTTGTAGAAGTAATGTGCAACTCATGAGGTACTTTCCCTAAATACATCCAAACAGATGACCAAGATTTTGAAGACTACCTTATTTCTCATTTAGTTAAAACTTTCAAGAAAAAATATTTACAATGACTTAAAGACTCCTGTATAAATAACTACCTAAATACAGAACAAATTGGGAGGATGTGGGTCAAACATAGTTGAGCTCCACTCAGCTCAAATTAGATGAGTCTTTTGACTACAAAGCTTGTTTTCTTAACATATGGGTTCCTACAGGACTTGATAAGATTTGCTGAGCACCACAATAATCTTTTAAGACACTAATCAAAAACATGGTTCTACATTTTGAAAACCTCAGAAGTGGTTTTAGGACAACAGAAGCACCTCAACCACTAAAATAAGCAAGTTTCTATTATAAGTAAAATTACCACACAGCAAATCCCTTAACAGTTCAGCAACCAATAAATAGAAAATATTTGTTAAAAGCTGCTATTTCTGATTGTTCCTTTGTATTCTTTGACTGTAAGTGAAACATATGGAAAATAATTGGTTGTCAGAAAGCTTCTGACTACATGATATGCATTTTATGAAAGAATATTAGCCTGAGCCAAGCATGAAAAACTTGGACCAGATGCACAGTAAGTATTTCTACTACCCTGGCCATGGGCTCCTCCTGAGTAGTGTCTACCAAGAGGGCAATTTCAGTAAGATTTTACAGCCTAGCATAGTAATGATGACCAGTACTTTCACTTCTCCTGGAATTAATACAAGAAATACAACTAAAGATGCACTACAAAGACACAGGTCTAAAACTGCCACATTCGCCCAACTAAACTAAAAGAACCCTTCCTAACCTATATCGAACACATCAGCAAAGACCAATGTTATACTTAAATCAGTATGATCAGATGTTACTATACGTAACCACCTTTAATATTTATCTATGTGCTACTAAACCCCCAAAAGATTAGACTTATGAGAGCATAATTAAAAAGCACGTTCCTGATCACTTTTTAAAGCTAAATATGGTCTCTTCTACTGAAGCAATTTATCTTTTTCTGGTTCCTAAAATAGGCATCAAATTTCTAAGCAGAAGTAAAAAGCCTCAGCCAAAGAGCCACATATTAGGTATTCAGCCTGGTCTAAGAAAACTAAGTTAATAAACTGAATAAATTAACTCAAATAAATTAGGAGTGCACATTCAGAACAGAACTGTAGCTTTTGGTCAGCAACATATGAACCAAAGGCAAAAATCTGCCATGATTAAGGCAGTTTTTTGTATACAGTACGATGTGTTTTTCTTCCCCCCACCCACCGAGTTCAATTAGCATTCTCTTTGATGTTATTAAAAACGCAGTGCCAAGCTAGAATACAAGCTTCCTAATAATAATAGTAATAAAAATAGATGTCATAGAAAGTTCCTTTTGGCTTACAGTCTTCCTTAATACCTATTATGGTATCTTCTTTTTGCCTTCACACACTTGGTGTAAGAGATTACTGCAACGATCATTTGACTTTGGCCACAAACCATGACTACTGTCAGGGTGAAAGCCGTTGGAAGGAATTATTTTCTTCTTCTGCTGGAGTCAATTTAAGTGTTGGTAGTTTCCGAGGAGGAAGCTGAGGGCTTTGGCGAAGATTGTCATCCATCTGTAGAAAGTACAGAAGATACATCTGACTAATGCTGTGGCACCACTTATGTGGACTGTGGCCTCCCCATCCAAACTACAGCCTAGAAGAGTACAGAGCCATATGTTTCCTGGGCTGCTAGAGAAACCTTTTTCTTACAAATAATCTCAAGAATTCTAAATGTCATACCTCAAATACCAGCTGACTCAGTTTCTGTAAACAGCAATGTGGCTCATTCCTGATACCTTCACAGAATTACAGTAATTCCAAAAAATAAATATTTTACTGAACTCAACCATAGCATAACTTAAAGAGATCTTCTGATAGTAAGTGTAAAAGCGGTACTGTTACACTAAGCTCCAGTTTGCAAACTATGTTCACATACAATATCTTATTTGATCTTCCCAATACACTATGAAGAAAATGCAGACACAGACCTTCCCTGTTGTACAGATAAGCAAAATGAGACTCCGTAAGGCTAAGTGATTTGCCCCATGTCACAAGCTAGTATAAGCTGAAACTTGAACCCAGGTCTTCTGATTCCAAAACTATTATTCTTTCAACCATACTTCTTTGCCTCAATGAAAATGACCTGTATTCCAATCAAAAAAGACCAGCTTTTTAAAGCTGAGAGTATGTAGACCAAAGGAAGCTAGGACATTAGGCAAAAAGAAAGATAAATTCTTTAAATCTAATCCAGTGGTTTTCTAAACACTGGATCAGTTCTAAATGTGGTAACCCACATCAAGCTCAAATAACACAGTGCTGGACCTCAAAAACTGTTAGCCAGTATCATCAGGCCTCAGGCCTCACTGCCCTATGAATTTGTAAAATAATAAGTATTACTATTTGTATCAGGAAAAAAAAAAAAAGGCAAGCTTATCAGTTACTGGGGAAAAAATATGTAACCTCTTTGTATTTTTCCTACTAGAATCGCCCTTGAAATTCCCTTTGTTGGCTCTCTCCCCTACCCAGTTTCTCAACGTTTCTCTCATGAAAAGAACACCCCAAGTGGCAAAATATCTACACTGGTGAAAAACTATATACTGTATCTACAGCAGAGAAGAACAAGAAGGAGAAAAAATAAAACTTTCATGTGGAAAGAAGAAAAGAACATTACGGTGCTGTTAATGAGAAAGGATAAGGCCGGCGCTTACAATCTTAAGAAACATTAACTTAAGAGACAGAGAGGCAGACATGCAAGCAAGAAGTGTTTTTGCTTTGTTTTCTTAAAGCAAATCTTTTGGATTTCCTAGCTTAAAGGGTACTAATTGTGTGGCAAAAGTAAACCCAATACTCTTATCTGATCTTTCCCCAATCAGGCCACTACTGGCTTCAAAACACTATGTTACATACAACTTTAGTGAAAGTATAGTTAAACAGTTTTCTGAAAAATAAACTCTCTAAAAAAACTAAAAGGGTACAGTTAATGTGTGACCCAAATGACAATATTAGCTACAGAAAGGAAAATACTAAGCTATGATAAAATGATTGAAGTAGACTTGACCTTTTCAATCAAGTTGGATTCCTTATTTACAAGTTGTGTGAGTTTCTGAAGATTTGCATCTACCGTTTCTTGTCCAGCTGGAGAGATGCCTAAGAAGCCAGGACAGAAATCAGAGAAAGACAGGAAATTTTTAAAGCCTTTAAAGCTATTTAGATTGAAAGAATTTTGAGTTTACCCACCCTGTCCGGTGCCCCACCCTCCCCAAAAAAGGCAAAGAGGAAAACCACTCTGGGTTTAAAGGCGAAGAGAGGGATTTGAATGCTCCAAAACTAAACCCTGAGCAAAACGGACGAAAATTTGTCCACTAAGTACACAATGCTAACCAAGTGTTCTGCAACTGGCCACAATAATTAGTATTTTAAAAAAAAAAAAAAAAAAGGCACAGTAGTCCTCATTTCCTTCTCAAGTTTAAGCCATTCCTTTCTTGCACCCATTTCAAATAGGTCTTTGGTCACAACTATCTGGATAGTTTTCCAAGGCAGTAACTCCCAAAAAGTTGCCCAACAGACATCCAAAGTATTTAGAAGAACTTAAAAATACAAATTCCTAGGATTGATGCCTAAAAGATTCTAATTTAGCAAGTCTGGAATAGGACCCAAGATTTTTTATCTGTCAAATAATCAGGTTTGCTAACCACTGCTCCCAAGTTAACAAGGTTGAACATTACTTAATTTCATGACTCCCAAACTACTAACCCCTTCCTGTATACAGAACACACAACCCACCATAAAATAATAAACTGTCCACCTAAGCCAGCTATCTTTATAACCTGTTTCTTAAAAGGACAATTTCAGCCCACCCTCCCAATAGAAATTTAGTATCTGAATCACTTAAGCACAAGGCCCCACTCTCTCAACGAAGCACATCCTAAGTAACAGGTGCCCTCTATTTACTATACCTCCATTCTGATGCAATCAGTTTTCAAGTAGTGGAATCATGGGAGTGTACCTCACCAAAATCAATCTGCTGCTGATTTCTGTTCATGCAGGAAAATGCTAGAAGCAGCAGGTAAGAATCATTTAAAGTATTTGTCCATTTGCATTAGGATAAATACTCTTTTTCAGTAAAGACTTAATACCTGTGGTTTTAACCTTTTAGAAGAAAATGACCCACTTCAAAGGGGTAATATTTAAAGAACAAGAAGCAAGAAATGTAAAAATCCAGAGGAATAGATAAAAGGCAAATATCTATTTCTCTATTTAAATAAAAACTTACGTGAGAATAAAAATGAAGTCAGAAAAATATAAATCCTTGAAGTGCTATAAACCACTATTTAAAGACAATACACAAACTTTTAAAATTAAAATAAGTAGTGGATTTTGCGTATACATACATAGGAGAATAAGCAAACAAATATTAGCTGAAGAAGAGCCAGCTTACCTCCAAGACTAAGCCTAAAATAACTGCTCAGGATGTCATCACAAAAGCGACAAAGGTTGGAGAGCTGTTTCAGATGTTCTTGTAGCTGAACTTTAGGAAACCGTACTTTGTAAAGAGGTGCAAGAAAACCAAAAACATAGGCATCCAAGGTAGAAGGCCTAGAAATAAATTAAGGATATTTTTAAGCACATAAGACAATATTAACCAAAGGCTGGATGCAGTGGCTCAACACCTGTAATCCCAGCACTTTGGGAGATGAAGGCGGGCAGATCACTTGAGGTCAGGAGTTTGAGATAGGCCTGGCCAACATGGTGAAACCCTGTCTCTACTAAAAATACAAAAAAGCCGTGCATAGTGGCGAGGACCTGTAAACCCAGCTACTTGGGAGGATGAGGCAGGAGATTTGCTTGAACCCAGGAGGCAGAGGTTGCAATGAGCTAAGATCATGCCACTGCACTCTAGCCTGGGTGACAACAGTGAGACTCCGTCTCAAAAAAATAATAATAATAAAATAAATAAATAAAAGAAAATATTAAATTAAGGATTTTTTCAAGCATATAAGAAAATATTAACTTGGGATGGTGTTTAATTTTTTTCAAAATTCTCAATTCTGAATTACACAATATAGTCTCTTAAACGGTTTACTGTCCATTTTAGTTTATAAAAATGATGCAGGCCGGGCTCGGTGGCTCAAGCCTGTAATCCCAGCACTTTGGGAGGCCAAGACGGGCAGATCACGAGGTCAGGAGATCGAGACCATCCTGGCTAACCCGGTGAAACCCCGTCTCTACTAAAAAATACAAAAAACTAGCCGGG
>NW_012114422.1:2310189-2318693 GCF_000951035.1 Colobus angolensis palliatus
AAAAAAAAAAAAAAAAAAAATTTTGGATACATAACTCTCTACTGTTAAAACATTTAGACACATTATTCCATAAAACTGCTATAAGAGCTTTTTAAAAATAATATAGTTGCTAGTTGGTGAGAACTCAGTGTCATGCTCAGCACAAAATGTGTACCAACTATGTGACAAAATAGACAATCCTATCAATAAGTGTAATAGTGACAATGGCTACATTAAATCTACTTACATATAAATTTCAATAAAATTCAAAGTTTATTAAAATATAAATTGACTACCTCTTCATATGACTTTCAAATCACAGAACTCATGCTTTAGAGCAGTGATTCTCAAATCTATTTTTAAATCTTATCCCAGGTATCTCCAATTGTCTAATGAGTTGGCACACACACACACAAAAAAGCCCAACATGCAGGCATCAACAATCTACTCATCTACTTCTTCAAAGTGAACCACCCACCTGTTTTCTTAAAAAGTTTAGTATTTTTGCTGGCTGAGAAACCATGTTGTCTTCAGTTGTCAAAATTGGTACATCGCCTATAATCAAAAAACAGTTTACATACAAGGACACAGTGTGATTTCCTCTGAAGGGATTCCAATACCCTAAAAACTATAGCAGTTGCACATTTAGAGGGGAAAAAATGAGTAAGCTTGTCTTGGTTTTTTTGCTGTTTCACAAAGAGCGGTTCTAGAGAACATTTTCATTTCTCATAATTTCCAGTGATTTGGCTTGCACTTTGAGGTATTACTCAGAACGATCAAATCATAAACAACACAGAGCCAAGGTCACGGTAAGAAACTAAATCCTCAATATTATAGCTATATACCTCACAGCTTTAAATACAAGAAGAAAAAAAAACAGTGCAGAAAGGGGAGTGTAAAGGTTTACACTATACCTCTTGAACCTCTCCAGGTGTTATCTATCACATTGACTTTCAAGGGTGCACCACAAAATTTGGCATAAGCCTGAAACAGAGTTTGCAATCAAACATTTTAGACCAAGTGCGTAACGCAAAGCTGCAGAGCAGCTTTACTTCACAGCCCCATCCCCCAAAGGCAGAAGGCGACTGATACTGAGGCCGCATCCCTCCCCGTGATCTCAAGTAGGCACGCGGGCGCCAGCCACCCGGCTTTCGGGGACTTTGCTCCCCAAAAGGTCCTGGGGACGCAGAGTAGGGAGGGCGCGCCCCCTTCTTTGGCGTTTCACTCCACCGCCCAGACAGCTTTGTGAGGCAGACAAAACTCGGAGCCAAGCGGAGAAGCCTTGACGTTGCCGCCGGCCTTCGGCGAAGGTACAGGCCAGGTTGGGACTCGCCGGTGGGAGGGAGCCCGGGACGATGCAGCGTGCAGAGGCCCGGCCCTCCTGGACCCCGCAGCGCAGCGGGAAACCAGGGCAAGTCAGCCTCTCGCCTCTAGCCCCGCCCCTTCTTCCCGCGCCCTGGCCCGCGAGGCGGCCTCACCATCACCACCAGGGACTCGCTGTGAACCGATGGGAGCCCCCAACCACCTGCCCAGCAACTGAGTTCCAAGGGGGCCGCCATCTTGCGGGGGGCCGACCTTTACTATCCCGGAAGTAATTTGCAACCTAATTTCCGGCACGTGGAAACGCGGGGGCGTGGCGAAGGGAGAGAAGGGCATTTTGGGGGCTCTTGAGAGAGAGGGGCGAGAGTGACTGGAGGGATTAAAAAGAACTCTTAGGAGCAGCTTGGCCTAAAGGGTAAGAGTTCTGCGCCTTAAGTCAGACAGACCCACCAGTAATTCTTCAAATATTAATATTTATTAGATCCCTAGAGTGTTCCAAACCCTTTGAACATTAAATCTGTGTGATGCCTAAATTAACTTTGTAAAATAGGGATGACTTAGTATTTACAAGATTGTGGTGTTTAAAATGTCATGGAGGGAAAGAACTTGGCACACAGGAGGCACTCAGTAATTGTTCCAACCCCTTTTCCCATAGATATGGCCTCTGCCTACCTTTCCAGCCTCAATCTGTTCTCACCCTCATGTTCACTGGCACCATCCTGCTTAAAAGTTACAGTATTTCTGAACGTCAGGTAAATTCTGCCCACCTTCAGTGCAGATCCTTCTGTCTGGAATATCTGTCTTCCCTATGCAACTTCTCCCTCAAAAATGAGCTTAACTCACATTCCCAGTGATGCTTTTACAAAGTTAGGAGCTCTGGGTTCCTGCAGCCCCTTGTGCATACTTGAATTGTAGCTTCTCTCCCTAGCTACAAACCTTTTGTCTTTCACAAAAGAGGGCTAGCTTCATAGGTGTGGGACCTGTGCAGCCACACAAGGCTCCATGCTTAAAAGTACTCCTCATTTGGCTAATGCTCTTCAGTCACTGTCTTGAAATTCTTAAGTTTTGGACAAGGGGCTCTGCATTTTTATTCTGGGCTGAGCCCCGCGAATCATGTAGCTAGTCATGTCTGTGGGCCTAATGAGCATGGACTAAGTGTTTCTTGACGTTAAACCTGACAATTTCTCAGAAAAACTATTAAAGAGGAAATTTTGGTCTTGGAAATGCTATGATCCAAATGTATGACTGGGTCTCAGAGTTAGAACTTGGGTGCTGGGTCTTTTTTCTAGAAAGCACAGTAGTCTTTCTTTGATACCCTCCCAGTCATGCCTCTGAGTTCTTTCCTCTATCCCACTGAGATGGTCGAGTCTTCTTAAACAACTAAAACTCAGAAGAAACCTCTGCAACTTTTCATAAAATTACTATTCAACAAATAATTGCTAGGCACTCCCTTACTGTTTACATAGTCATCTAAATTACAGTGCCAGCCTGCTAAAGTCTTTTTTACATGTTTCAAAAACAAGAGTTCTCAGAAATGAAAAAGAGATATATCAGAAATGAGAATTAATTAATAATAACTGTATAACTGGAAAATGTTATATGTACCATTAAAACGATTGAAACATTTATTGAGCAGGCCCTATGTCTTAGACATCATAAGGCTCTGAAACAATACAGAAATATATAAAACATGAATTCTGTCCTCAGGAGTTTACAGTGCACAAAGGAGACATACACACACCAAGGTGTAACAAGTCAGATAATCACGAGTAGGGTTAGAAATATAAGCAAAATACTACAGAAACACAAAGGAGGGACAATACATCCTCCGTGTGATCAGTGGAGACTATCTGTTGAGTCTTCAGTATAAAGAAAGTAAAATAATTCAACTTTTAGATTGTAATGGAACCTCCCTGTTTTGAGGGTTAAAAATGCCAAGCCATAGACTGACAAAGGCAAAGCAGGGAAAAAGAAAAAAAAATCCTAAGCCATAAAGCTTAAGGTCCATATACTACAATGAGACATTTAAAACAATCATACAGAAAGAATGTGGATTTCCTGAGCCTTATTTGTAGCAGGACTGAGAGGAGTGTATGAACATTCTTAGTAGACACGTAACACAGTTACTCAGTTTGGCCTTCGTCTGTACTGCTGCTGCTACATACAGTGATTTCATTTGCATTGAAGAGAAATCTCTTAGTGTCAAATTGAGACCAGAATAGCATGTCATTGCATCTGATGAAAGAATCCTTACACACATGTTTATTAGTGCATAGATAATAGCAATCTTTTATTGCTGCAGTTCCTCTTGAGAGTCTGTATCTGTTAGATTGAATTTAAAAACTCTAACATAGCTAATTGCACAAACAGGCTGAATACTGTTGCAGAGAACCGCACAGAAAATTGAAACCTTCAGAAATTATGCCTGGTATGGTCAGTTGGCTCCTGTGCCTTTTCCTGGCTGCTTTACAGTATTGTTCAGAGTTCATCAAAATCATAATTTCAGATTCCTACTGGGAAGAATACTATCTGCAAAACATCCATGTTTGTGTGGGATGGCCTGAATCACAGCTTTATAATGAGTATCCCAGACAATGTTTTCCCCAAAAAAGAAATCTTATTTTTCAAAAGATGATCATTAAAAATGGTTTCATGTGGTGATAGTCATCTGAACTTAGGCAACCTGACCTTGGCATCCATACCCATCCTTCGTGTTTCTTAACTTGGGGGCCACCGTGCAAGGTTTGTTAGGCTCTTTTTGTCTGAATAATTAAGAATCTGGGAAATGGTGCTGTTGGGAAAGATGAAAGGTTTGTGACAAGTGATGGTGCAGTATATGGTCCCTTATGGGAAAATTAAATTGTAAAGTCTTAAATATCCCTTTGAACTTGAAGATTCTGTAGTTTGTGTTCAGATATAAAATCCTTAAGGAGGGTAAAGAACAAACACTGAATGGAAATCAGGAGAGGTGAGTTCTTGACTTGGCCTCTGATTAGCCATATGCACTTGAGCCAGCCATTTTGCATTGATACCTCTGCTCATTCATTTATAAGGCAAAAGCTCTTTTATCTCTGAGATGCTATCATTTTATGTGTAATGAACATTTAATAATTTCTGACATTTATGGAGCAATTTCTACATGCCAGAAGTTGTTTCAAGTATCTAACATAACTCACTTGATCTCCATAATGATTTCATGACACAGGTACCTTCCTAAGGTTAACTAACATCTTTGTGTCCCTCCTTGAAAACAGAAGAAAATATCAGCACCCATATAGCCAGTAGGTGGTAGAACCAAGATTTGAACCCAGGCAGTTTTGGCTTCAGAGTTTTTACTCCTAACCACTGTGTCATACTGCCTCATGCAGCCTCCTGTGTAGTCCATTAAAAAGCCCAGTTTCACTCAAAGTGGAGATATCAATGCCATGATATACTGTTATTATTTATGTAAATAATATTTGTTTAGTATTACACCGTTAAACAAATTTATTAAGCAGCTTCTGTATGCCTAGCACACTGCAAGGCTGTCAGGGAATAAAAACTCATGTTCACCTGTAATCCTAGAACTTTGGGAGGAGGATTGCTTGAACCCAGAAGTTCAAGACAAGCCTGGACAACATGATGAGACCTTGTCTCAACAGAAACACAAAAATTATAGCTGGGCATGATGGTGTGTGCCTATAGTCTCAGCTACTTGGGAGGCTGAGGTGGGAGGATCGCTTGAACCCAGGAGGAGAAGATTGCCATGAGCTGTGATTGTGCAAAAACTTACGTTCAAGCTTTAAGAGGCACAGTTGATGAAACAAGGCCCACATATTTGAACTAACTAGAGACTATTAGGAAGTACCATTTTTGTCAAGAAGACAAGTCTAATATGGTTTTAGACAAAGACCTGAATGTACTGCAATGCTTGGCAAAGGTCTAATGAGAGAAGTAAGATGCTAGCTGATCTCGAAGGGTGGGTACATTGCATTTAGATTGGCACAGAGTAAGGCATTGCATGTGGGCTGTGCTATATGAGTGAAGGTATAGAAATGGGACTGACTATGGCAAGGAATCTGAAGATGAGTAAATGAATGCTGGGTTTGGTTATAAGCTGGAGACTGCTCAGGGAGAGTATTGATTGACTAATTTGAGAACCAGAATTGGAAGGCGTGGGAATTTGTAGTTTTGAGAAAGTAAAGACAAGTAAAAGTCCAAATACAATATTAGTGGATTTATGTAGTCAAGGATGGGAGGTAGACAGCTATTGTTACATGGGCATTATAAGAAGCAGCATTTTATAAACCCATAAACTGTATTACATAAAGTAAAAGTGTTATGGAAAATGTTGCTGAATATTATTGGAGGAAGGTCACTTGGCACCCTTCTGCTGAGCATATTTGATAGAGGAGGTTGTTAGAAATCCAGTGGCAAGGGATTACTGGAGAAAAGGGTATAAACAATAAGGACAGGTCTAAAAGCATCAGGAATATGACTGATAAAGGAAAAAGAGAAATGGGACAGGAGTGAAAGACTCAAAGTTTTTGAAAGAGATGATATGGTGAATCTACACACATATGAGGACAAAATTGGCTATTAGTGAGTAAAAGTCTGAAGATGCTGGAGAGAAGAAGGATGAGATCCTAGGAATTGCCCTAAGAGTTGAGGCTGAGATCCGGAGCTTGAGCAGTGGGGCTGGCATTGAAAATGAGAGACATGCTCTCTTTCTGACACTGGAGGAAGTTTCAAGGGGAACTATGGGGTGCTGAGTAGATCAAATCAGTTACCTTCAAATTTCCCTATTACATTAGAAAACAAATAAAAAGTGCCTGAGAGAAGGAGATTGGGGATTTAAAAAGACAGCTGGGCACAGTGGCTCACACCTGTAATCCTAGCACTTTGGGAGGCCAAGGCAGGCAGACCACTTGAGGATTACTTGAGGTCAGGAGTTCCAGACCAACCTGGCCAACTTGGTAAAACATGATCTCTACTTTAAAAAAAAAAAAAAAAAAAATGACGGAACTAAGGTTTTACTCATTGAGTAGCTTAGACTCTATTTAGAAGAAAATGAAATTGTCATTATAGATTCATTTTCACTCACAAATGTTTATAGACAAGAAACAGAGTGGGAACAGTCTTAGATGTTTTAAAGTCACATATGCAGCCTACTAAGTCAACGTTAGATTATCACTGGTAGAAAAAGTTTCCTATAATAAAAGCCCATTAAATTTTTTTGTTTGTTTTGTTTTTTTGACGCAGAGTTTCGCTCTTGTCACCCAGGCTGGAATGCAGTGGCATGATCTCAGCTCACTGCAACCTCCACCTCCCAGGTTCAAGCAATTCTCCTGCCTCAGCCTCCCAAGTAGCTGAGATTACAGGTACTCACCACCACGCCCAGCTAATTTTTTGTATTTTTAGCAGAGACAGGGTTTCGCCATATTGGGCAGACTGGTCTTGAACTCCTGGCCTCAGGTGATCTGCCCACCTTTGCCTTGCTGGGATTACAGGCATGAGCCACCGCACCTGGCCTAAATCTTTTCTTTTTTTAAGTGAAAAACTCATCTTTTGGAGAGATAAGAGGACTTGCTTTAAATAGCTGCTCATTGAATATATGTGCACAAAATATCAAAATGATTTTTAAGGGAATACTCACGTATCTCCAAAGAAAAACTGAGATGTTCCCAATCTGTTTGATAGAAGATTTAGGCACTCCTTGGCATCTCTGTATATCTAATAAGGATGAAATTATATCTCAAAAGTAGAAAAGATACTCTAAAACTACTTTTGAGGAAGGCATCTCTAGATAAACTCATGTCTGCGATTTTTCTTGTCCTTTCTCTCTAGGGCCCTTGCTTGAAGAATAATCCACACTATACCTGTGCTTCCACTTCTCGGAGGTGGTAGAGTGGAGGCTGTCCTCTGGTCAGGAGAATCCTGTTCAGTGCTCCCTTAGACATTCTTCCAGGCAGGATCAAACTCAAAGGAAAAGGAATTTGTGAAGCAAACCATGGCTTTGTCACAGTAAAGTAATTGTCACTCTCAACCCAGAATGTGTGAAGCTGCAAAGGGAGAGAAAAAAACACTACAAGGATGTTCTTTTATTAAAAGAAAGATCACTCAATAACATGAGAGTTTTTCATAAATACCTTTATATGAAGTGACTTCATACAAATGTTCCAATTAGAATGACTCAAGATAAAACAAGATTATTTTAAATGTGTGAATTTTGTTGACTGCTATATTCCAAGCACCCAGAACAAGGCCTGACACATAGCAGGTGTTCAATAAACATTTGTTGAATGAATGAATTACACCCAATTCTATACATGCAGCAAAAAGATCCATCTCCCACAAAGAATTTCCAACAAGACATTTTCTTTTACTTTGTTGTTTCACATACTAGTTGAATGCCTAACAGATCACAGTAATATGAAAGAATTAAGATTAACACATAAGTAAAATTTTCTCTTAAGACTTTTCTCATTGGTTTTCTTCTAAACAGACTATGTACATTTGCAACTAGGCCACTAAAATACCGTAATATTTAAGAACACTCACCACTGCAGGGAGAAGCTTCTCTTCAAGGAGAGCAATGTAAGCCAATGTATCTGCTCCTTGTTTTGCTGAGAGTTCATAATCAGCATTATATTTCTATTAAAAAAAAAACAAAAACAAACTCAGAAGTCAAAGAGCAGCCCCAAAACAGTAAAACTAATCAAATCAGGATTCATATTTTTCCTCACAAATAGCAAATGTGGTATTAAAATGGGAGAAAGAGAAATACAAATCCAGTGAAACCTATTGCTTAATGCACATAAAGTTCTTAGCACGGCCTCATATACGCAATATGGTCAATAAATGTTATAATATTAACTACTATTATTTTCATGCTTGTTAATGACCTAGTTCAGTGCATGGCATGTAGTACAAACTTAATAAAAGCAACTATTATTTTTAACAAGAAGGAAACAGTTCCAGTTGGCTGTGTTTCTCCCCATGAAAAAAGAAAAAACCTTCCAATTTATAAAAGTTCAAAATGTTATTGACACAATTTTTTTTAAGTACAGTATTGGCAAAACAAATAACTTTTGCATTTATATAAATCTTTACATGTTTAAACATTTTGGAGGCCAGGCGTGGTGGCTCAAGCCTGTAATCCCAGCACTTTGGGAGGCCGAGACGGGCGGATCACAAGGTCAGGAGATCGAGATTATCCTGGCTAA
>NW_012114422.1:2318743-2349021 GCF_000951035.1 Colobus angolensis palliatus
GGGGTTAGTAAAAAGTAAATGGGAGCATTGCTGACAGTGGTAAAAGTCAAATGTAAATTAGTATTAAAGCCTAAATCAAGGGAGAGCCATGGACAGGCTAATGATTAGGTGCCTCTTTAAACAGATATTCTTTAAATATTCGTTCAGTTTTTTTAAATGGAAATGAAATTGGCCCCAGAATGTAACAAGGTCAATTTATATTTTACCAATTATGTTAAAAGTTTTATTTAGAAATCCGGATTTTTGTACCACTTAAAAGTTGGTCCTGAGGATGATAGAAGAGGGATGGGACTCTAGGTGTTGCTCCAGGAATTGAAAGAAGATGAACTCTGTAGCTTCAGCATGATGGGGGCTCAACCGTCCTGACGTCTAGCTAAACTTGTACAGTTGTATGGCTTCGTCTTTGTTACCCAGAAGCATAAAAAGCCAAGTTCATGTATTTGGTAGCTATGTGAAGGTGATCAGGCCATGATATATACTGTTAGGGATTCATTTTGCTCCTCCGGCGTGGTAAACCTGCTGTCTTTTGTATGAAAAAGAATTGAATGAAACCAAAATGATAATATTATCATCTGACATTGTGCTCAATTTATGTTGAGGAAATAGGACAATTATACTTAAAAAGTGAGGTTTGTAAAGGGTCTTAGGTGGAAAAAAGGACCTTGTAATGGAAGTAAATAATGGAAATAATAAAGCCTTATTTCTGCACTTCACTCAAAGTGGTGAAACCCAATATACCAATAGACTATGATGTTAAATATGTATATTGTAATACTGAGAGTAGCCACTAAGAGAACTGTACAAGTGATATACTCAGAAATACTACATAAATCAAAATAGTTTTTTTTTTTTAAAGTCCAAGTAACCCACAAGAAGGCAAGGGGCCAGCAGAGGAGTGATAGGTTGGAGGTGGGGAGGTAGTCAGAGAAATGATAAGTTGAGAATAAACAGAAAACAGGTAACAAAATGTCAGGCTTAAATCCTAAAATACCAAGACTTATTCTAAATGTAAAATTGATCTCAATACACCAATTAAAAGACAGAAATTGGCAGAGTGGATAAAATACCTAAGTCAAATGTATGCTGTCCATCGAAACTTCCTTCAAACATGACATTGGTAGATGGAACCTAAAAGGATAGAAAAGTTATACCTTGCAAACACTGATCAGGAAAAAAAAAAGTAGTGTGTGTGTGTATATATACGTGTGTGTATATATACACATATACACACATATATACATATATATATATCAGATCAAGTAGACTTCAGAGAAAAGAAAATTACTAGAGACAAGAAGGACATTACATAATGATAAATGGATCAATCCACAAGAAGACATATTAATCCCAAATGTGTGCACCAAACAACAGTGCTTCAAAATACATGAAGCAAAAACTGATAGAGGTGAAAGAAGAAATAGACAAATCCATAATTTTAACTATAACATATAAGCTATAGTTATACCCAACACTCAGCAATTGATAGAACTATTAGACAAAAAATAAGCAAAGATATAGATGAATTAAACAACAGGATCTAACAGACATTTATAGAATGTTCCACCCAGCGACAGCAGAACATATATTATTTTTAAGAGCCTATATAGCATTCACCAAAATAGGCTATTGTGAGTCATAAAGCAAACCTCAACAAAAGTTTTTAATGAAATAATGCAGAATGTATTACTTGACTATGCTGGAATTAAACTAGAAATCAATAATAGACAACAGCAAAATCTCCAAAAACTTGGAAATTAACAAACTTCTACGTGATCAGTGGGTCAGAGAGGAAGTGTCAACAGAAAAGAAATATATACAATTGATAATAAAAATACAACATTTCCTATTAGGAGAATGACAAGAAGCCACAAACTGGGAGAAAAAAATTCACAAAACATATATCTGTTAAAGGACTTGGGTCCAAAATATACAAATAACTCTTAAAACTTACAACAAGAAAACAACCCAATCATACTGGATTAGGATGGACTCCAAATCCAATGATTGGTGACTGATGTGGTTTGGATTTGTGTCCCTGCCCAAATCACATGTCAAATTGTAATCCCCAGTGTTGGAGGAGGGGCCTGGTGGGAGGTGATTGGATCAAGGAGGGATTCCTCCCTTTGCTATTCTCATGATAATGAGTTCTCATGAGTCATGGTTGTTTGAACATGTGTAGCATCTCCCCCTTCTCTGTCTTCCTCATGCTCCAGCTGTGTGGGACGTACCTGCTTTCCCTTCACCTTCCACCATGATTTTAAGTTTCCTGAGACCCCCTCAGCCATGTTTCCTGTACAGCCTATGGAATTGTGAGTCAATTAAACCTCTTTTCTTCATAAATTAGTTTCAGGTATTCCTTTGTAGCAGTGTGATATCAGCCTAATAAAGATGACCTTATAAGGAAAAAGAGACATTGAGAAACAGACATAGACCCAGACCCAAATTTAGTGAAATCTGAATGAACTCTGTGGTTTGTACCAATGTCATTTTCCTGGTTTTAGTATCATACAATAGTTACAGTAGATGTTACAATTGGGAGAAGCATCCCTGTACATTTATTTTACAACTGCCTGTGAGCCTATACTTAATTGAAACTAGATGTTTTTAAAAAGAATTAAAGGTAATGTAATGGCATGTAATGCAAAAAATGGGCACATGAAATATCCAGAGCATTCAACCAGATGGCAGCTAAAAATGTGGACCATCTGCCTTCATGGAACTTTGTACTTCGGACATCTTTTCATCAGCAAGACCATGCCATTTAAATGTTTTCCCAGAAGTGGTGCTGAGCTATGTTCAGTGGCCACATGGCTCTCTAGAATCAGGAACAATGAATTAGGATGGACAACCAGGAGTAAAGATGCTCTTCAGGAAATCATCTTAGGACTGGGTAACTGCCCTACACCCCTAGGATTCAGTCAACCTTGGAAATCACTGGAATCCTTAATATAATCTACAAACAATCCAGCATTCTCTGTTTTGTCTGAAGATATATTTCAGAGTTTGCTTTAAGAAAAACAAAAGCAATGTATTAAAACGCTTTTTGAATATATGTATATTTGCTGGATCACTAGTTCTTGCAGCCATATTACTGAAATTAAAGGGCTATGGCATAATACGAATTACTATAATTCTAAACCCACTAACAGTTTATAGCTTATCCATTTCTTATACTATCCCTGTGAGGAATAATTATATCAAGCTTTGTTTACACCAAACAGGGAAAAAATAGATATATTTATTCATATCTTCTCCATTGGATTAGCCAAGTCTACTAGGGAGCAAAAATACTAAATTCACATGCCTCCTTTTTTATGGTAGTAATTGAAAAGTTATGGATATGATCCCATTTTCTGAAATGTTTAAAAATGACTGTATAAAATAATCTTAGTTATTTTCAGAACTTAAGTCATTATATGTATTGTTTAGTTTATAGGGAGTTATGTTACTTTTCCAGATTAATAGGCTACCATCGATAATGAAGAACAAGTAAATCCTGCCTTGTGAAATGCTGTCATTTTAAAATTTGCCTAAGGGAAGATTCATTATTGAAAGATTCCTTGCTTTATATGTAAATTGCTTTAAATGGCAAACTCCCCTAGCATTTAAAAATAGTCCATATATAAAAATTCTCTCAATCCGTAAGCATATCAGTTGTGTAAAATGAGATATATATGGTCTGATACCTCAATTTATGGAACTTTCTCTTGAAGTGCAGTCATTACTCACATCAGTGCTTTAAATGCCATTTTAGCAAACTAAAAGAAATTAGTGTACATTTTGAGTAGTGAAAGTGACTTAGGAAGAGGAAAGAACAGGGTCCAATGAGTTTGAAATGGTGTTTACAGCTGGATATTGTTCATAACTTTTGGAACTGTCTTGCTTCCCCTGTTCATCAAGGTGCTGAGCAGCAACATTAAAATCAACCCAAGAAGTATACTGAGTAGGTATATGGGAGAATGGCATATTGTTAACTTCTTGATAAAATGTCTCAGTATGTAAATACTTGTGAATTATTGTTAGTTTGTATTACTGTACTTACACCATTTGATTGCCCCTGCATCAAACTGCACACTCATATTTACTTCAAATGGAGGGACTAACTCTTATATCCCCCACAGCATTTAGTAGGCACATAATAGATGCTTATAGTTGATGGACACAAAGCATATTCAACTATTAAAAGAATAGAACTTTTATTGCTTCTTCAGTTTCCAGTGTCTCAAAGTTACTCTTTGCTTTTGACCACAAAGTCTACCCCTCCTTATGGTGGTTTCCTCAGGTGTCTGTGTCCTCCCTCCATTGCATTTTCTCCTCCCACGTCTACTCAGTAACTGGAGCCTTCCTCCTTTTGCTGACCCTTGACTACAAGGCATTTCCATCTTTTGGCTTCCTAATATGTCATGCCTTCTGTTATTGCCACCACAGCCTTCCATTCCCCAGCTCTCATTTCCATCCTAGGACAGCCTTTTTGTCCCATCCCTAGGATGAATAAGCATAATTTATATGCCTTTTTCTCCATTTGTTGGTATGGATAATTAAGTGACCTTCAACTTTCATTCAAGGTTAACCGTAGCACTGAAAGCCAAAAGGATAAGAGGAGAGTGAGCAAATCAAGTCCAGAGAGGTGTATTTCCAGTGTGGACCAGTGACTTAGTATGAATATCCAGGAGTGAGGCTTCCAAGAGAGCATATATGTGTGCACTGGTGAGGGGAGGAAGGGTTAGGGGTGGGAATTGTAGTAGAGGCTTCCACAGGCCAAAGAAAACATTCCCAGAGGGTCTCTATTCTAAAGAAAAATTTTCTTTTCTCTGATTTTTTAAAATGTAGATGTCTTCATTATATATTTGGACCTGTTTTTAAAACAGCTTAGTTTTAGATTTATTCTTCAAGATAACTTGTACCTATAGACATCGCCAACGACTTACAAAAATTAGAGAGACCAGTTGACTCTCAGTAAAACTTCTCACCTGGTCCACGAGCATCGTCGTCTCTTTATTTGGATTCCATAAGCCAAATGTTATCTTAAAATTGGCAAATATAGTTACATCTCTGTTGAACATATTTTTCTCCAGAAAATGTTTGGAGTACAAAAACGACATCTAGAGGTGACTGTCAATATATCTTTTCTTTGCACATACTACGTATTTGTTGTCGTGTTTTAGAAATATTTTAGGAGAAGTTTGGGTAACAGAACTAGCAGTGGCATTTATTGAATTCTTCCTCACAATAACTGAAGGGATATACTCCTTTTGCAGATATAACCCTTTCAATCCAACTAATATTTATTGAGTTCACTAAATGCTGGCACCAATGATACCAAGATCAATCAGATGTAGCTCTTATTACTGAATGGCGTACATGGAGGAGATAAACACAGTAACGTCCACTCTGTGTGGTGGGTGCTGTTGGAGATCAATTAAGTGGTGAGGTTATAGGAGAGGAATTATTCACCCATCTGCAGGGGGCTTGGGGACGAAACTGTCAGTAAAGCACTCCTGGAGGAGGTGTACCAGGGGAGGTGTTACAGACAGAAAATAGCTGAAGTAAAAACATGGAATAGAGCAATAGTATATTGTGGTCTGAGAAGTACGTATAATTCAACATTTCAGGAGGGTAAAGTGGGCGGTAGATAATGATGAGAAATAAGACTGCAGGCATAGTCAGAGGCCTATTGACCCACACTAAGGAATTTGGAGTTGGAGGCACCAGGGGTAAATATCTTGTTTCAAAAAGTGATTACATGAGGATTTTTACCCAGTTGTTTGTCTCCAAAGCCATGATTTTTACATTAAACCATATTTACTTCATAGACGTTCTTCAAATTAACCATTTACCAAAGATGTAAGTAAGTTATAAGAAGAAAAACAATACGAATTTGGAAAATACTTAAAAGCATTATTTGGAAAAAGCCAGTGTAGTATCTCTATTTTCAATTTGAACTTTGAGTCCAATCATTAGACATTTTCTACTCCCATATTTTATACCATACAATGCACTCGCTTTTGTTAACTATCATTAATAGTGAAATGACAAACCTACCAGCATCTAATACTGGGGTTATACTGGTGGGTACCCTACAACAGGCATTTTGTTCTTTGGGTATCCAGCCACAACCTTCAGTAGCTGACTGACAAAGATGTGAATCTGAAGCCACACTACCTCAAGGGCACCTCTACCAAGACACATCTGCTGGGCCTAATGAAAACAGAGTTTTTTCTCAGCCCTAGCATTGGAGAGTGACATACCCTCAATGGATGTCAGGGGAGACCCAGTTGCTAAGGATGACTCTCCTGCCCCTAACCCATTAGCATGTCCCAAAAAGAAACAGGAGACCACTTTGCCTTGTATAACAGTCATGCTGCCTCGGAAAAGCTGGCAAGTCCCCTCTTAATGACCCCATGCTCTTTCCTAATGTGAACGATGTTCATGCTTTTTCATCAAATCTTTTAAATAGAAAGGGTGCAGAGAAAGTCAACTATAATCACTTGGTGCAGAGCAGAGTGAAGGGAGAGAGAGCATTTCATATTCAAGAAGAAATTGTCCAAGCGGTAAATGTCACTGTGGCGAGTCCTGTGATTGGAGATAGTAGAGAAGCACTGGACAGCTGAGGAAACTCCAGAAGGAAAAAAAAAAAAAAAAGGAAAACCTAAGAACAACATAAAAGAGCCTAAAATTTACACAGAATCAGAAAAAGACTTCTGAACAAAATAGCACTGATGGTGCTGGGAAACTTAATTAGTGCATACCCCTTACAGCAGGAGGTAGGTAGAGGAACTGTTATTTTAATGAAAGATCATTTGGAAAAAAAAAAAAACATTTTGTCTTTCTCTTTAAAATTTTAACTGAATTCCCCAATTCTTAACAGAACAGGGAATATAAATTTTTCACTAAGAACAAGTGTGTTTTCTTAAAATTCCATGTTATGATCTGTCACAGGTGAGTGGGTGGCAAGTAGAGTATTGTGGTTAACTCCTGGGATGGAGAAGGGGTAGAGGAATCGATATTATTAGGAGAGGGATACAGAGGAGGCTTCAGTAATTTGCAGTTTGAATACTGCAAACTTAAGTAGTAGGAACTAATGTTTCTTGAGTTATTCCTTATACCTTTATAAATGCCTAAATACTACAAACATTTCATAAACTTTTAAAAGCGAATTGGAGGTTCAGGCAATATTTAGGGAAACGAGAAGGAGCAAAAAAGAGATCAGAGGGGCAGAGGATGAGAGGAAGAGGAGAAGGGAGAGAGAGAAAAAGAGAAGGAATGGTTTTGAACCTAGTGAGCTTTTGGAAGGGTTAGGTTAAAGGTCACATCTAACTAATTGATGTGACACAATTAGTTAGATGTATGAATGAACCTAAACCAGCTCTAAACTACTCCCCTTTGGGGACAGAAGCAGATGCCTTTGCCAAATTCAAAATGAAATCCTATATCTCTGAAGACCCCTTTCTTGTGTTACTGTGTAATTTACATGTAAGTTGTCTGCATAGTTAATCGCCCTCTGTAGCATCTGGTATTTATCATCAAAAAGCAGCTTGTTGAGAGGTTCTGGAGAAGCTCTTCATGTATCCTGGGTTTTAAACCTTCTTCTACAAGTCTGTTTCTTTAAAAGTTAAAGGTCTTGCTGAGCACAGGGAGGATGTGGTAGTAAGTAGTAGGGAGGGTCATTCATAACTTGGGATGCTGCTAATGTGGCCTCCATGATTCAGGGCCAGAGAGGTGAAGATAAAGGGAACTAAGCATTACAGCTAAAAGGGGTCTGAAAATCTCCTAGTCAGATTCCTCAGTTTCCACATGTGACAGTAGCTTTCGCAGGGAACCCCAGCCACCATGACTGAGCTGAAACTGGAAGCCAGGTTTTTAAAGTGTCATTCATGGTTGATTTAGGGTTTTGGTTTTCTCCCACAAAATGGAGAAAATGGAAAAATTCTAGATTATCCATGTTAGAGGGATGATGAATTTGTGTAGATGATATTGTTCAGATTCTGTGAGTGGGACCAGCACCACATTGGACTGGCCTAGGGAAGTCAGGATTCTGCCTTCCAGGTAGGCGCTCCCACATGTTGGTGACCTGGAACATCTCTCTGTGTTCATTCTGGAGATGCAGATCTGGATCCCGTAGACTCAGACTTTTGCAGGACGCTAGGGTGGCCCCTTGTTGCTTCTCATCTGCTACAGTCTTCCTGCCACTGTGGCCTACGGGTTTGATTTAGAAATTCAGAAGACTAGAGGTGAACAGATAGATAAAAGTTTAGAGAAGTGTTTCTCCACTAGAGCAAAGCCACAACTTTTCATGTTATTTAGCTCTTATTATTCTAAATTTTAAATTGTTTTTTATTCTTTCACTTACCATGTGTAACTTTCACTTTTCACTTACACATGGTAAGTGAAAGAATAAAAAACAATTTATTTATTTTTTATTTTTATTTTATTTTTTGAGACAGAGTCATGCTCTCTCACCCAGGGTGGAGTGCAGTGGCATGACCATGGCTCGCTACAACCTCTGCCTCCTGGGTTCAGGTGATTCTCCTGCCTCAGCCTCCTGAGTAGCTGGGATTACAGGCGCCTACCACCACACCCAGCTAATTTTTGTATTTTTAGTAGAGAGGGGGTTTCACCATGTTGCCCAGGCTGGTCTCAAACTCCTGACCTCAGGTAATCCACCCGCCTCGGCCTCCCAAAGTCCTGGGATTATAGGCATGAGCCACCGCGCCCAGCAAAAAAAAAAAAGAAAAAGAAAAAGAAAAAAAATTTTAAATTTAGAATAATAATAAGAGCTCAGAAAATGACAGTAATTAAACAACGTTCACATGGAAAAGTTGCCCTTGATGTATCTTGGGATAGGGTGGGTTTTCCTTATTGTTTTTCTTAGCTCCTTTTGTTAATATTTATTTTAGTGCCTTAATGCTACTAAACAGAAAATTCAGAAAACATTGTAGATGTCTTCCTTTTTACTCTGATATTCTCCAGCTTTTCATGCATTTGCAGAAAGAAATAGATTATTAATTTCTCAAGGTTTAGCAGCTTGTTATTTCCATGTGTAATACAAATAAGCATAATTAAAGGTTAATTAGCAAATTTGCAGTTATCTGAATTAAGTATACTTCAAATTTAATTTACAAGACCTGACAAGTTTGTGAATAAGTTAATTCATTTCTAATGTATTTTAATATACCCAAACCACAAAGCATCTTATAACTTTGTAAAAAGAGTGTACACAGAGGAATGAGCACTAGATGTGAATTCTCGGGAACTGGGGTCCAGGCTCTGCTGTATATTGGCCTGAGCAGTTCTCTTAACTTCCCTGAGTCTTGGTATCCTGTTTTGTATAAAGGGGGACCTGATCCCTCTTCTGCCTGGCTGGCAGAGCACCATGAGACTCTGGAGAAATGACATATGTTAGAGATATTTATAACCTGGAACACAGGGCACAGTATGTTTTGTTTGTGACATTGTTTGTTTTTGTTTGAGATGGAGTCTCACTCTGTCGCCCAGGCTGGAGTGCAGTGGCATGATCTCGGCTCACTGCAACCTCCACCTCTCAGGTTCAAGCAATTCTCCTACCTTAGCCTCCCAAGTAGCTGGGACTACAGGTGTGCACCATCACGCCCAGCTAATTTTTATGTTTCTAGTAGAGATGGGGTTTCACCATGTTGGCCAGGATGGTCTCAATTTCTTGACCTCTGATCTACTTGCCTCAGCCTCCCAAAGTGCTGGCATTACAGGCCTGAGCCACCGCGCCCAGCCTCTGGCATTGTTTTTAGAATAAAGCATGTATTATAGTTTTCTTGAAAAGTAAAGATTTCCAGAAAAGGAATTGGGAAACTCTTTTACCCTCATACTTATAAAATATGGAGGTTTCCTTCCTCCAGGTTGGTCAGCTTCTCTCTTGATATGGTTTGGCCTTGTGTCCCCACCCAAATCTCATTGGATTGTACTCTCACAATGTGGGAGGGACCCGGTGGGAGATAATTGAATCATGGGGGGGGGTGAATAAGTCTCACAAGATCTGATCGTTTTATCAGGGGTTTCCGCTTTTGTGTCTTCTTCATTGTCTCTTTGCCTGCTGCCATCCATGTAAGAGGAGACTTGCTCCTTTTTGCCTTCTGCCATGATTGTGAGGCTTCCCCAGCCACGTGGGACTATAAGTCCAATTAAACCTCTTTCTTTTGTAAATTGCCCATCAGCAGTGTGAAAATGGACTAATACACCTCTGCTCTAGTTTTTTTTTTGGAACTAGGCCTCTTCCCTTTTATCGTCTTGCCATTCACTGTCAGATTGGACATTTCCCCACACTGGACCTCAGCATCACCCTGCTGGCAGTCCCACAGGAGTTAAAATATCTGAAGAGGGAATGGCCCAAAAAGGAGTCTTACTGCCATTGCAAGAGGTGGTTTAGAATAAAGGGGGCACTACTGTCCACCATGTGTGTCCTGTCTGCAGGACGTAGCTACTACTCAGATCCTGGTTCTCACTCAAGTTCTACCTCAAGGCTCGAGTTCTGTCAAGTGATGCACTTCTTGGGGTCCGTCTGCCTCAGGGATGGAAACTGTGAATAAAACTGAAGCCCAGAGAATCATTGAGAGACTAGTTATAAGCCAGTGGCAGAACCTCAACCAAAATGCCGGGCTTGTGACTCCTAGCCCTGGGCTCATGCACATACCACACAGTGCTCTGAAATATCATTGAGGCGTTATTGTCACTTTTCTTCTAGTGATGTGGATGGCATGTCAATGTCTATTATTCAGATTATTCTCAAATAGTAATTAGTTGGTTTTTAGAGTAAATGAAGCAGTAGATGCTCCCACAAGAAAAGAGAATGAAAGACACCAATTTGTGTATTTGGGGTAAGATCTTACAACAAACTGAGCCCAGGTCTGGAATAAATGTAGACAACTTCTAGCAGAGCATAAAAGCATTAAAAAGTTTATTAACACATCATATCAGTGTCAATGAAAATCAAATTGGTATAATTTTCAAAGAAGAAACTAATGATATTTTAAGGCTATGTTCATAGTAATATTGTCTTTCTGAAAGATACTTTATGTACTATATTAACATAGAAAAATAGTAAGCAGTTTCCAGGTACAATCAGTGGTTTAAATTAAAATATAAATGTGGGTCTACCAGTGAGAAACTAAGGCAGATGTCTCCATCTAAGACAGAGTTGCCAGATAAAATATAAGATGCTCACTTAAATTTGAATTTCATATGAATAAAAGGTAATTTTTTATTATAAGTAAAAATTTCAAACTTAACTGGATGTCCCACATTTTTTTATTTTTATTTTTTATTTATTTTTATTTTTTTGGAGACAGAGTCTCACTCTGTCACCCAAGCTGGAGTGCAGTGGTACAATCTCGGCTCGCTGGCTTCCCACATTTTTATTTAAGTATGGCAACTATAAAGGATAAAATTTGCTTCCAAACACTGCCTCTGAATAATATCCAGAGTACATATGATGGCCAATTAATTTGGAAAATACATCAATACAATTTCAAATCTCACGGAGGCAAGGTTTCTCAACATTGGCACTATTTATTTTGGGCCAGTTAATTCTTTGTTGTGAGGGGCTCTTGTACATTGTTTGATGCTTAACAGCACCCCTGGCCTCTACCAACAGATGCCAGTAGTAGTATACCCTAGTTGTGACAACCAAAAATGTCTGGATATTACCAGATGTCTGGTGGGGAGGGGGTCACAAAATCATCCCTGAGTGAGGACCCCTGTTCTGAGGGCAGAAGCTTATTTATAAGTGCAGTATATGTATTAATATCTTAGTAGAAAACTAGCTTGTCCTGATCTTGAAGAAAGAAGAGGAAAGCCATATTTTATGTAGTCTTTATTTTAAAGTATCTTGGGAGAAGCACCAATGGAAATGGTTGAGGAACTGGAGAACTGGTAGACATGGGATTGTTTTGCAGTCTGAGGCTCTATGACAGAAGCTTCTGTTTGCTCCAGCAGCTTTGAGAGAAAAAGGCAGTAGAAAGTACTCATGACGCGGCTCAGTTTCCCAATATAGACTTCATCCAAGGCTTTGAAAGAACAGTTAGTACAGAGTCTGCTGATTTCTGGAAAAGGAGTGTTTTATTTGGATAGCAATGACTGAAATTCCAACCTAGACCACCTAGCTGAATAATTACATGTGTGTGTCCAAAACACCAATTGCCAAGAGATGAATTGAGAATCAGAATAGGAAAACTGTTTACTGTTTGATTTTTCAGAAAATAATTCGACAGGGAATTTTGCTAAAGTGTTGTTCCTTCTATTTTACCCGGGAAAACATAGTTTGCTGTCTAAACCAAGAAACTATTAAGGGGAAGTTTTTAAGGAATTAACCTTTAGAGTCTTTGTGGCTCTAATTACTGCACTTCGGTTGTATAGTGAGAGTCACTAAGCATTCCTTCCTCCAAGGAATTTTCAGCATAATCCTATTTTCCACTCAAATTCTTTGTGATTGCCAGATTGGAGTGAAAAATCAAATCTACTTCCAATGAAGAAAAACTAAAAAAAAAAAAAAACAGTGATTCAAACAAGTTTCCAAAGAGAATACATGAAATTCTTATTCTGCCTTTATTAATTAACATCTACAATTTTGTATTTTTGTCAGGACAATGCAAAAAAAATTCTTTTGAGTCATTCTAACTAAATGTAGGGGCCAAGTGTCCTAGCTATATTGCATTTTTTAAAAAGTTATGTTAAAACAGCCAGGCTTGGTGGCTCAAGCCTGTAATCCCAACACTTTGGGAGGAGGAAGCAAGAGGATTGCTTGAAGCCAGGAGTTCAAGACCAGTCCAGACATCATAGTGAGACCCTGTCTCTACCCGCATCCTACTCCCCCCAAAAAATTAGCTGAATGTTCCTGTAGTCCCAGCTACTCAAGAGGCCGAAGCAGGAGGATTACTTGAGCCCAGAAGTTGAAGACTGCAATGAACCATGATTGTACTGACAAAGCAACTCAGTTCTGGTCTACAGTTCATTCTTTGGATAAACATAATACACAACACCTAGAGATACAGCAAAAACCCGCTACCCTTAAGACAAAGTCCAGAATCCTTACTGTGGTCTACAAGGTCCTAAATTATCTGATTGGAACAGACTACATTTTCCCCAACTCCTAGGGTGTATGCTAAGCTGCTCTAAGTTAGAGATCAAAAAAATAGAGTGACTCAAATGAGATCAAAGTTGATAATTCTGTCACCTATCAGGGTAGAAGTATGCAGTGGTCAGTGGTCCAGAGTTTGCGGGAAGTTTGATCCATGAGGCCATCTAAGTAAGGTACTTTGACCCAAGGACTTTCTATCTTGTTGCTCCCCACCCTTTAAGACATTCTCCTCATCCACATGGTCAAAGCTCACTCACCATTACGCTCACTCTGTCCCAACCTGTAGAAAGGAAGGCAGAGAGGCCAGCAAATAGCTTTCTTTTAAATTTGTGTTGCTGGATAGGTCCCCCAGGAAACAGACTCTGAGATGGAGGTTAGTGTACAGGAAGTTCATTATGGTGTGCTCCGTGAATTATCACCCACTGGAGGAAATGAAGGAAGCAGAGCTGGGAGATAGAAAAGTTAGGCTGCAGTACAGTCCTGGCAAGGTCTCAACCCAACTGATACGGAGCATTGAAGCTGAGCTGGTCCTTCAGAGCTGGGATGAGACCAGATATTGGCTGCAAGTCGCTCCAGGAAAGGGATATGACCTTGAATGAGATGGCTCTTCTTAGCGGAGGCAATTCTCAAAGGGGGCTGTCAGCCAGTAGCCTTCCAGTTGGACAGATGGCAGCACAGCAGAGCATCTGGGACAGGATGTGACCTGCAAATAGCATTGATATGGTTTGGCTGTGTCCCCACCCAAATCTCATCTTGAATTCCCATGTGTTGTGGGAGAGATCCAGTGGGAGGTAATTGAATCATGGGGGAAGGTCTTTCCCATGCTGTTCTTGTGATAGTGAATAAGTCTCATGAGACCTGATGGTTTCAAAAGGGGGAGTTTCCCTGCACAATTTCTCTCTTTGCCTTCTGCCATCCATGTAAGACATGACTTGCTTCTCCTTGCCTTCTGCCAAGATTGTGAGGCCTCCCCAGCCACGTGGAACTGCAAGTCCATTAAGTGTCTTTCTTTTGTAAATTACCCAGTTTCAGGTATGTCTTTATCAGCAGCATGAGAACAGACTAATACAAGGATAAACCACTTCCATTCACCCCTCATTATCTAGAATATCTAGAACAGCCACCATAGTTGCCACGGAGTCTGGGAAATACAGTTTCTAGTTAGGAGGCCCTAGGCCTAGCTAGCACTAAAAGGAAGAAGGGAGAAGGGATACTGGGGAGCAATCACAAGAAGGAAGGAAAATCATTGTTTGAATTTGTTCAGCTTATTGACTGTTTTAGATAAAAAAACCACTTCATTGAGGAAAGCAACCCACCAAACACAGAAGCAGAAAGAGAGATAAAAACGGGATAAGAACAACTGAGAAACTGCTCATCCAGTAATATATTTTAAATAGTGAGGACTACACCAAACTTAGGTAGGCTTCAGAATGAGCCAGGGACAACTCTCCACAGCTCTGCAGGAAGGGGCTTCTAAGGACACACTTACAACCTGCACCTGAAACCCCAAGTCGCAAGGACAATTGATATTTAGATGCTTTTTTTCCTAAGACCTGCTACATATCAGAAAAAGTCACTTAAGGTAAAATATAAAATATACTGAGAAACGATTCTGTTTCTTCAAAATAAAAATAAAAAGAAAAGAAACCCAAACAGTAATTGTATTGACCCAAGATAGCACTATTAAAATGTATCACTTTCTGTTAGTGTTGATTGGATTTTAACATAACAATGTTCTGTTTAAAAGAAGGAGATCAAAGTATGCTTATTACCTGAATGACAGAATAGTCTGAGGACCAAACCCCTATGGCATGCAATTTACCTATATATAACAAACCTTCATGTGTACCCCTGAACCTAAAATAAAAGTTAATAAATAAATAAAATTTAAAAATAAAAATGAAGGAGACCAAGAAATACTTAAGGGCCCACGCCCCGTCTTTCTGAACAAAATAGCCAGACCAGCCTCTGCCACTGATTGAACCAGGGATTGGAAACTAACATAAAGCAACCACCACCTGTAGGATAAGCATAAGATTATCAGTAGCCTATGAGGAAACCTAGTAATAAAACTCTGACTGGTAGTGACACTGTATGAGGTAGTGTGGGCATCTAACCAACTAATATGATCCTCCTCTTGTGGACAGGGAGAGGGGTATGTGGTGTGTACAACAGGAAAAACACGTTAAAACTCTAGAAACCTAAACAGAGGGAGTAGGAGGGACCATAAAATGTCTGACTTCTCAAATGGTTGATGAGCTCCTAGAGGTGTCCTTGGTCTCTTCCCCAGAGGCACATTTCAACTACAGGTTGAAGCTGAGAAGCTTATCAAGACTCAGGGCTTCTCACTTTCCCCTCACAGGACCCCTCCAAGGCTGTGATTTCCTGGGCTCCCTTTGCCTTGGTTTCCTGGCCATCAGTGTCCATTACTTGAGACAATCTGAGTGTCCCCACAACAAACACCGGAAATACGCCTAATGAGAAAGCCTCATCCCATCTACAAAGTATGCTGGAACTAAGATCCAGATTCACAACCCAGGAAATTTCACTCTACTTAAGTAGTGGCATTCTATCTTCAGATTAAAGTGTGTTTGAAAATCTCTACCCCAACTGACTGGGGCTGTCACACAAGGTCCCACTGGGCCCTGTCTTGGGACTCTCCTGTGCAGCACTTGACCCTGCTAGACATCCTCTCTCCTCTCCCCTGTGCCCTCATCCCCATCATCTCCCAGAAACCCAGTGCTGGAACACATGAGATTTCTCAGCTGCATACTGGCAGGGCCAAGGGATCCTTAAAGCAAGGCAAGTTTCTGCCCCGCTCCCCCATCAAAAGTGTGTAATTTCTTTTTCTTTTTTTTTTTTGAGACAGAGTCTCACTCTGTCACCCAGGCTGGAGTGTAATGGTACAATCTTGGCTCGCTGCAACCTCTGCCTCCTTGGTTCAAGCAATTCTCCTGTCTCGACCTCCCAAGTAGCTGGGAGTACAGGTGCCCACCACTACACCTGGCTAACTTTTGTATTTTTAGTAGAAACAGGGTTTCACCATGTTGGTCAGGATGGTCTCAAACTGCCAACCTCAGGTGATCCGCCTGCCTTGGCCTCCCAAAGTGCTGGGGATTACAAGCATGAGCCACCATGCCTGGCCAAAAGTGTGTAATTTCTTAAACCCAAAGGGGTCTAGCCGGGATTCTGCATTCTCATACTTTAAGAATAAAGTGGTATCTCCATGAAGGGCCCCACTTTGAGCCCTATTTATGTTTGCCTCTGGGATTTAGCTATAGCTGGGCATGTGTGATAGTGGGCAGGTGGCAGCCTGCCCAGGGTATATTTGCACCCTGTCCGTGTAGCATGGGGTTGAGAAAGCAGGCTCCAGTATTCCACAGGTCTGGGTTTAAACTCCAGCTCTACCATTTATTAGCTTTGTGGCCCTAGAAGAGTCTGTATATCCCCTCTAAGCCTTCATTTCCTCATTTGTAAAATAGAGACATAATAATAGTTTCACAAGGCTGTTGTGAGAATTAAATGATGTATAATTCGTTCTTGGCATAGGGCCTAGAACGTAGTAAGCACTGATAAATGACAGTTCTAATAGTAGATACCCCATAAGTAAGCCTCCTTGAAGGAAGTTTACCCTAAGGTAAGAAGAAGGTCAACTTGATCCAGTAACAAAACCCCAGAAGGAGAGATTCCAAATGTAGCTTGGAGCCTAGCTCTTGGCTATGTCTCCTTGCCCAGCTTCCCTGAAATTCATCACTGAGTCCCATGTAGAGGTGGGATTGTAAGTAAATTGTGAAAAGAACTGTTTCAGTAAAAACTCCTTAAGGCTTCGGGGTACAGCACAGTGTTGTCTTGATACCACCACCACTTCCTACAATACATATGTCCCACCTAACCAGGAAAGAGACAACGTCTCAAACTTGGCTTCAAATGCTGCCCAGCTTTGGAATCTCACAGTGTCCAAAGCATCAGAGGTGGTACTCAGTGGATGTAACAGTGGCCTTCCACAGATATGACCATGGTCTGCAGGTGATGTGCCAATGGTATCTAGTAGACACAGCTCTGGTTCCCAAAAGAGGTACTGATGATTCCGGCAGTCATGACAATGGTCCCTCAAATATGTGGTGGGATCTCTGGAACAAGCAGAATGGTGTTCTGTGGATACAGCAGGACCCTTGGAAGCATCAACATTCTGAGACTGATTGAGATGTTAGGGAGTTCAAATATCTCTTAGGCCCAGTAAGAGTGGTACTTGAGCCCAAGGATGTGGTGTTAGCCAGTACTTGGGGGAAGAGAGGGAGAAAGTGTCTGATATCATGGAATAGCTGCTGATATTTATTTATGACCATGCATGGATTATAGCCCAAGGTACAGACATTTGGGGTATGAAGAATGTGAAGAAGAGACTTTGAATTGGACAAGAGTGAGGAAAATAGCCAAGGAACTATAGAGTTTACTTCTCTTATCTGGGGTCACCATAAGCATAAAACTAAGAGCTTCATTTACAGCCGTGTATTTCAATAAGGAAGTGGAAAGAGCACCGAACCAGCGGTCTGGAGAACCAGGTGTTAATCCAAGTCTGTCAGTTGATCTCTTCGAACCTTATTATGTATAGAAAGGAGGAAAAAGAGTAGCACTCAATAACTGACGTCTTTTCTTTGATAATTTTATTTCATCACTACCAGATTCAGATAAAGCCAAGGTCTCGCTAACACTCCTTGCCAGTTGAAATGTGGTGACTCTCAAAAACTTGGAAATGTCACCATTCTGGTAAGAAATCTTTTAATGGAAACTTTACATCTTCTAAAATAATTAACATTCAGTACTCAACCTTAGAACATTTTCCAAATTTAGATGAGAAGAGATGAAGTAATATAAAAAGGTATAACCCTATCATGCTTTTCCTTTTGGCATTGAAATAAATATCCAATTAGGGGATGGGGAAAGTTTTGATTTCTTTAGTACTGAGTTGGTGGCAGCAAGAGCTAAGTAGGGGCTGAGCATCTCAGGTGTGGACTTCCCCTAGATGATGCAGCTATCAGGTTCAGCCAAGGTGAGTATGCCCTTGTGGGGCTTGCATGGCCTGGTCACAGTGGGAGACCCTCTATAAAGGCCTACAAGTACTTAGGGAGGTAAGGGGACACCCCCTCAAGGGCTGAAGCCTGTATCACCTTTGAGGGGAGTGAGATCACCAGTATCCCTGTGAGCTGTATAATAGGAGGGATAAGTCCATGTTCTGGTGCCCACCCCTATGCCTTTTGGAACATTTCCCCCTCTGATAAGAAACCTCCTGATAATAGTGTGTTTCACTGGAACACCATCATCCTCATCATTAGTAAAATGATTGCTGGTTGTCACCATTCACGGAGAAGGTCCCTGGGGAAGGTCGGCTGTTGCAGGGAAGACTGGCATGCTGGCTCCCAAGGCAAATGTTCCTTTCCGTGATGAAGGCACCAGGGACCAGGGTCAGGCCTTCAGTCTCAGAGATGCAGAAACTCTTGTTAGTGCCTGAAAGAAGCTGAAGAATAATAAGCAGACTGCCAGTGTTGTCATTAAAAGGCAAGATATCTTTTACGAGGTGAGCATTAGCATCAGTTTGGCAAGTACGTTCTTAGACAAACTGCAAGGAAGCCAATTTAACAGAAAGTTGCTTGACAAGCAACAAGAGTGATGTTTAATGGGGTCAGCCTATAATTACATGATGTGTCCGTTTCCACCATGTGCTTCTGTTTGCCTCTTGTACCAAAAGGGCTGTCTTTGGGGCCAGGAAGACCCTTCCCTGGACAGTATTCATGAGTCCACTGCCAGACTTTACCTCACTGACTCTTCCTCTGTCACACATTTCCAAACCTCAATGACTCACCGATTCCCTTTCTGATTGTCATGGTCTTGCCTTAAACGTGTTGATGTCTTTAATCAAGACAGATTGAAGTGAAGTTTCTTTTCTCTGGAAGATGGGACTGCCTACTGTTTTGACTCATTATATGTGCTCAGCTGGCGAAAGGCTGTGTCCTTTCATAGCCTAATTCTTGGGTCACCCCATTGTTGCCTTCCTCCCATATAACACCTACGCTGTAGTGTTGAAATGTCATCATGTTTTATTTCATTTCATTTTTATTTTCTGTGTTCTTTTTCTGTGTTCCACTGATTTTTTTGAGTGGGATTGGTCTGCAAAATGGCATTATTTTTAGCACAAAATGAATCCAGTGAGACAAAATCTTGTAACAAATTCAACTGTTTTATTGTATGAAAGCAGGGCAGGTTCTTTACTGATGACAATTTCTGTTTGAGAGACCAAACTGAGTTCTTGATAAATGATGAACGAATAATATACACATATTATTGTGTTTAGAATTATAGTACTGCTAGCCCTAAAAATTGATCAGTGAAGTATTGGCAATGTGAGGTGATAGGTTTTTGTTTTTTCTTTTCATAATAGATTTTGCCTGTCCTGTTAGTGATTTGCACTGCCTGCAGCTACCCAAAACCTCAAGCATAGACAAACTGCTTAAAATTCCAACCTTGGATGAACTGATTCAAAACAGATAGATTAACCCATACACACTCCCTGTGCTGACACTAATGAAGAAACAACAGAGCAAAAGAGTTTCCGCTTCCCAGATGTCAATCTTCTATTTGCTTTAATCATTTTATATTTATTTATTGATCCATTCAATTATGTTGGTTTATTCCTACTTAATTTGTTCCAAAGCCTTTAAGACAGATGATAAAACACAAGATAAAAACCAGGATTAAGAAAAATAAAAATAAATGTTAGATGATAAAGATGGAAGGAGGAGTTAGAATTAGAAAGATGTATAGAATGCTAGTTCCTACATAATTATTAAAATGGAATGTTCAAGCTGGGCTTCCTGGTGGCAAAAGCATAAATGAAATTATAATAGGTACAAAATAATACCATAAAGAAAACCTCCCCAAATAAAGAAAGCTTTTTCTTGGCACTCGAATCTATATAAGAAAATCTCAATAATATGGATGACACAATACCACAATATAATCTAACAACATGCAACCCAACAAAACGTGTTTTTTTAAGGAATTTTGTTCTTTGTTCAATTTCTTTCATCTACTGATTTTTAAATAATACATCCTCTGTCTATTCATTTGAGGTTAACCTAGATATTTTAATATTTAATAAAATCTAATTTAAATCTTTTTACCTGCTTCTGAAAACTACAAGGGGATTATAAGACTGTATCGAATTGCTTCCCATGCCACTTTATTGTGTTGTTTTAGTTGAGTGTTTTAGTTCTATTTTGCTTTTTAATTCTACAAATTAAACCCTATTATTATTATCATCACCATTATTTTATATGGCCAGTGTTTCAGTGTATTGATTTATAAATGTCTTTGCTCACCATTTCTTCTTGCATTTCAGACTTTCAATTTGGATTCATTTTCTGTGAGCCTCAACTATAGCCTTCAAAATTTTCTTTTGTGAGGATCTATACTCAGTTTTGTTTGTCTTCAATGTCTTTTATTTTACTCTTATTCTTAAGTGATCTTTCTGCTAATTGTGGGATTTGGGATTGATCTTTTTTTTTCTTTGACACATTGAAAATAATATTCTGGCTTCCATTAATGCTGTTAGAAACACTGCTATACCTCTAATTTTTATTCCTTTGAGGTGATTTGTTTTCTATCTTTGGCTACTTTTAAGATAGATCCTCTCTTTGACCTTGTTGTTCTGAACTTCCACTATAATGTGCCAAGGAATTATTTTATTTATATTTATCTGCTTGTGGTTTGGCTTAGCATCTTTCCACAATTCTGGAAAACTCTCAGCCATTTTTCCTCGGAATATTGTCTCTTTTCCATTCTTTCTACTATGTTTTTCCAGAGCTCCAGTTAGGTATATGGACTTTTTCAAAAACTCTGTCTTCCTTTTCTCTTATTATATTTTGAAATCTCATTTCTCTATACTATATTTTATATGATTTCTTTAGATTTATCTTATACTTCACTGGTTATCTCTTTGTGTCCAGTCTGCTGTTTAATTCATACATTGGTTTTAATTTAAATTATATTTTCCACTTACAGAAGCTCCAGTTCAAATATACTTTTTTTTTCTTGAGGCAGAGTTTTGCTCTTTGGGTCACCCAGCTGGAGTGCAGTGGCATGATCTCAGCTCACTGCAACCTCTGCCTCCTGGGTTTAATTGATTCTCCTGCCTCAGCCTTCCTAGTAGCTAGGATTAGAGGCATCTGCCACCACACCCGGCTAATTTTTGTATTTTTAGTAGAGATGGGGTTTCACCACGTTGGCCAGGCTGGTCTCGAACTCCTGACTTTAGGTGATCTGCCCACCTTGGCCTTCCAAAGTGCTAGGATTACAGGTGTGAGCCGCTGTGCCCAGCCCAAATATACTTAGTTTTTAAACTTTTTTTATTTCTTGTCATTATTTTCAGATGTCTGTTTTATTTCTTAAAGCATATTAAATATATTTACTGTATGGTTTACTTCTCACATTTCTAATATCTGCAAGTCTCTGAAAGTGTGATGTTGTTGTCTGCTGTTTCCTCTGGTTCTTACTTAGTGTGCATTTTGCCTAGTATACTTCGTCTTTGTTTGTTGGGAGGGGAGTTTGTATTCTTTAGAATGTTATCTGCGGGATTTTTTGAGAACTGGTTAAAGTTGGGGTCCTTCAGAAAGGATTTTCTTTTACTTCAGTTGCCTGGGAGCACTACCAGTTCTTTCTTTGATTTTTTTTTTTTTTTTTTTTTTTCTGGTCATGCTTTCCACTTCCACTGCATTTCTCACTGGCTCAACTATAGTAGCATGAATTTGGAACTACAAAGCCACAAGAAGCAACATCAACTGTGAGGTATTATTGACAAAAATATTTAACTTGAATCTAATCATGAGAAATAATTGATCAAATCAAGACTATAGGACAGAATCTAGGACATTCTATAGAGGCTGGATTCTTTAAAAAAGGCATACACACACAGACAAACACACACACACATACACTTTAATTTATAAGATAACTTAGAAATTAAAAGAAACTACAGAGACAACAGTCCAATGCAAGGCATGCCCTTCATTGACTTCTGGATTTTTTAAAGTCATAAAAGATATTTGGGAGTCACAGGAAAATTAGAATGCAAACTGTATATTAAATGGCATTATGGAATTATCATTACTTTTCTAAAGTGAGATAAGGATATTGTAATTATACAAGAGATGTCCTTCATCTAGGAGATGGCTGCTGAAGTATTGAAGGGCAAAGTATTGACAAACAAAAAACCCGGTCCAAAATGGCAGCGGCAATGGATGTGGATACCCCAAGCAGTACCAACAGCAGTGCTTTGAAGTAAAAAAGTGAAATACAGTAGCTAGCCCTCTGGGCCTGGGATGTTGTGGTTAATAACTGTGCCATCTGCAGGAATCACAGCATGGATCTGCATAGAATGTCAAGTTAACCAAGAGTCTGCCACTTCAGAAGCGTGTACCGTTGCACGGGGTGCCTGTAACTATGCTTTTCACTTCCACTGCTTCTCTCACTGGCTCAGAACACAACAGCTGTGTCTGTTGGACAACAGACAGTGGGAATTCCAAAAGTATGGGTACCAGAAAAAGATTTCTTCCATCAAGTTTGTTTTGTGATTCATTTAATGACTTGCCCTTCTGTCACTTAATTATAAATTAGATAGAACTGTGTCTTCTCTGCTTTGTCTTTTCCATTTGCTGTTCTCGCAGCCACATTGTATTCTGTGTCAAATAAAGTCCAGTTGGATTCTAGAGCGAATGCTGTCTCTTGTGTATATGGGGAAAAAGTGAACATAAATGAAGGGGCCCCTCTTCCAAGGCTGAAAAGCCACATTTTGAAAGTGAAATGTGTGTTCATTAGAGCCAGAGCAGGGTTGTCCTGTGAGCGCATTGCTTAGTCAAAGGACTCCAACCGTACAAGGGGGGAATGTGGATCACTGACTCTGAAAACAGCAGTCAGCCCTGTCTTCCTCTGGTGTGACAGCTGTGGGCAGCTGAATGAGGAAAGAACGTGGGACTCAGTCATCAGACCCAGCTCTGAGTCCTGGTTGCATAGCCTGGCTACTGATGGCAATCTCGGACAAGTTGCCTCTCTACCTTGATCTTTCCTCCTCTATAATGTGGGCTTCTAAGGACTACCTGGCATTACATGGGGCACAGAAAGAGGCTTTATAAGATGCAAAACCACTATTCAAATGTAAACATTGTGTGCATATGACATGTTGCTTTCTCTTCTTAGCTTAGAAAAATAAGTTTTAAAAAATTGTAATATGTAATCTTGGCCGGCAAATGTATGAATTCAATTTAAAAACTGATGTCACCTAAAATTGAATTACCAAAAGAGTTCAAGTTTCCTTTACCACCACTACCTCATCACAACTTGTTAAAATGTTTTGGGCCACAGAAGGAATTGCCAATTCTAGTACTAATTTGGTAGCTATAGAGAATCTTCAACCGAGAAATGGTTTTGTTTGTTGCAGTGGTTCTCGAAATATGGTCTGAGGATTCCTGGGGGTACCTGAGACCCTGTCAGGGGGTTCATGAAGTGCTCCCTCCAACTGCAAGTCTATGTGAGACTAGTTTTTTCTTCATATACTTTAACCAAAGCAGTGCATCAAATGAAGAAGCAGACTTGAAAATCCAGCTGTCTTCCATTGTCAGACATAAAAGAGATTTGCAGAAAGGTAAAACAATGCTAGTGTTATCACTAAACTTTTTTTGTTTTGAAAAATAGTTGATTTTAATAAAAGTATGTTAATAAGTGAAAAACATATTATCTGTACACAGACACATACACACATATGTATAGGCATATGAGATAAAGTAGTGACTCTGAGAGCACTGTTCATAGTACTTTGTTTCTTAGAGACAGGGTCTCTGTCATCCAGGCTATGATTGGATGCACAATCATAGCTCACTATAGCCTCAAACTCCCAGGCTAAAGGGATCCTTGCATCTCAGCCTCTACATGCGCCACTACATCCAGCTTAGATTTTTGTATTTTTTGTAGACAGGGGGTCTGTGTTTTGTACATTTTGTAGAGACGGGGTCTGTGTTGCCCTGACTGGTCTTGAACACCTGGCCTCAAACAATCCACTTCCCTCAGCCTCCCAAAGTCCAAGGATTACAGGCATGAGCAACTGCACTTACCCTCATTGTACCTTTCTTTCAACTTTTTTGTAGGCTCAAAATTTCCACAAATTTTTCAATTTTGTGGGAAAGTGTAAAAACAAACCAGAAAATCACATGAGTTCCCCTAGAGGTGTTCTCCTCTACACCACGGCCAAAATCAGGAGAGGCAAGTTTCTTGTTCTCTCCTTTTGGGAGGAGGGTTTATGTCTAAGCTACCCTACACTGAGGGTGCGACTCCTGAGGTCTCAGTTTTCTATGAAATGTTTCCTGCTGGGCTTTTCACCCTAGGACGACTTTTCTTAATCTCTTCAACCCGTGATGCTGATTACAACAGAAGTTTAAGGTCCCAGGTTTTATCAGACACTTTCAGGGTAAAACATAGCTTTGGCACTCGCTTCCCTCTCAGAGCTCAGGCTTTCACTTTATATTTGGTCTCTATACGTTTCTTGCTTTCTTGCCAGCTCAATAATTCATTTAATTTTAAAATTTCTACCCCAAGTTTTTAGTTATTTTCACTGGGAGGATCATTTAGGGAATGTCATCACATTACACTACTAGAAACGGAAGTCTCAGTGCAACAGCATTTTCAATGGAAGTTAAATCGCCATCACTTTTCTTCCATTTCTTGCAGAGATTGAAATGGTGGTTACAGCCACAAGCAAGAGATTCAAATAGTGGTTACAACCACAAGCAAGTTTTGAAAAACAAAATCCTTACCATAATACTGTAAAAAAACTGGTGGCCTTAAGGCATAAATCCAGCATGTCCACCTTTCAATTACTCAGTTGAAAATATAGTTGTCTCAACACAAGAAAGTGCTCTATCAAACCAATCTTTCCCCCTAATTTTTGCAGCTCATTTATTCAAATTATTGTGAATTCAGAATTCTATATTATGTACAAAAAAAGTATGAAGATAGGCCAGATCATGAAAAAACACCTTCTCAAAAGTCATAAATACTTTCATAACAATGTGGAAATAGCCCTGTTGACAAGTGCGCTGCATCTCTCTTTTCATGCTTTTTAATTTGCGAGGACACTTTTATATAAGAAGCAGGTTTCTAAAGCCAAAGTCATTCATGGTTTCCTTTTTATTGTAGTGGGCTTGGGATGCTCGGAACTAGGCTACTCCCTGAGGACGGTCCACTCCTCTTTACTCAAGCCTCCCCTTAAGATCTAGGATAGACCTTCCCCCTGGATAGCTGAGTAGGTTATCATCAATTTCCTGAGTTGCAAGAACACCAGCCTCAATTATTTATTAAAGAAAAATAAAAAAGTAAACAGACGTGATTTTGCAAAAAACAAATCTCAGAATGATAACATCAGGTGATAACCCAGTCTCTGATTATCATAGAATAATTATTCCCGAGTGTCAATTACAGGTTGTAGATGCTGGATATTTTTATCCTGAGACCTTGTTTGGCCTGAACCAGCCCTTGAACTCTATTTCTCATCTCTACGTTGGACAATATACCTAGCTGTACCTGCACATACACATGTGAGATATATCATATCTCTATATAAAGTAACACAGACTCCACCTGAGTTTGGAGCGCAGTATTTGCGCTGGGTTACGAAAGCAGCTGAAATCACTTTCTATTTGTAGCCAGGGAATTAAAATTTACTGTAAGTCCTGCTGTTTTTTCCTTCCTTTTACAAGAGGGTTACGTGCCCCTTCCCTAACAGAGTATGCTCAAAGATTGTCAAAATAACCTACAGTTTCCCCATTTCCTCTTATTTAAGCTTTGGGTGATAATAGATTAACAAACTCAATTACAAATGGAAACATCTGAACTCCACTGTCTTAATTCATTTAGTGGTGCTGTAACAGAATATCTAAGACTGGGCAGTTTATTTTAAAAGAAAGAGAGAGAGGTCTATTTGGCTCATGATTCTGGTGGCTGAAAAGTTCAAGTTTGGGCATCCACATCTGGTGATGGCCTGAGGCTGCTTCAACTCATGGTGGAAAGCAAAAGGGGAAAGCTGGTGTGTGCAAAGAGATCATGACATGGTGCAACGGGAAGCAAGAGAGAAACCAAGGAGCCAGGCTCTTTCTCACGACCCACCCCATTCTAATCCATCCCCCAAGAGTAAGAACTCACTCACCTTTGCGGTAGGGCATTAATCTATTCCTGAGGAATCCATCCCCAGGATTCACACACCTCTCACTAGGGACCACCTCCCCACACCACCACAAAGGGGATCCAATTTCAACATGAGTTTGGGTGGGACAAACCATAGCACCCACAAAAATAAAGATAATAGTAAGGAAACCACTCTGTGCCAGGCACTGGATTAAGTGTTTATATTCATCCTCCCTCTAAGAACAGTACTACTGGCTTTTCCACTGACCTGAAAACAGGTCCCACTAGCATTTTCATCTTATGAATGACCACTCTAAGGAACAGAGCCATTAAATGGCTTCCCAAGGTCATATAGTCATGGAGCCAGTATCAAAGGCTGTTGCACTCCTAACCAGGATGCTACCCCTTCTTGTTTTTACCAGATGCTCTCAGAAATGTTTCAGGATCATGCATCCTGGGAATCAGTTGCAGGTCCCTGAAGTCAGAAGCCCAGTGCTGTTCATTGAGAGCCATGATATGTCATGCACCACCCTACAGCTGGTTCTTAACCCATAAGGTAGCTATCATTCCCATTTCCCAGTGAGGAAAGTAAGACACCATTCCTTTATCCCACCAAGAGTGTAAGGGACTTCCCCCAGGTCACACAGCTAGTAAGTGACTGGGCCAGGTTTCAAACCCAGATGTGGCTCCACCGTGCTACCTCTCCAGATCATACATAGCATTATGATTCCTTCACAGGACAGGGCTATATCATGATGTATTATGCTGGTGACCACAACCATTTTGGCAGTGGCTTTCTAAAAATATAGAGAAAAAAAGCAAATACTAAAAAACTGAATTTTTGGCTTCACATAATATGTGAATAATTGGAAGTACATTAAATTAAGCATAAGAAATGCATTCTCATGGCTTCAATTCACGTAGTCTGCCCCAGAAGCAAAATTTTATGCATTGATCAGACATTCACTCTCCCTAAGGCAGTGCAAGCAAGTAGAAGGACACTGTGCCTAGGATCAGAAGACCTGAGTTCAAGTCCAGTTTCTGGCATTTCCTTGGGAAGGTTGTTCAATCTCCCTGATGTTCAGTTTTCTAATCTGTGCAGCGGAAATTATAACTACAGTACCTGCTGAAAAAATTGGTGGGTTATAATTATGACACCCATCTGTCCCACCTCATTGTTGTAAAGATTAGATGAGATCAAATATAAGACAAAGCTTCCTATCTGAATGAGATATTTAAAGTTGGTTATTATTATGATATGGGTTTCTAGGCAGCAAAAACTTACCGTATTCTTCCACAGAAAAAGAAAAAGATGGTGCGTGGGTATATGTGTACTTATACATAAACATGGATATATATGCATGCATGAATATGATTACAAGGACATATGTATAAGAACGTTGTGTTATGCAAAAAAGATGAGAAAAACTAGTCATACTCTCACAGAAGAAGCCCTCATAAAGCATGCTAGGGCAAGTCTGCAGGCCTCTGATTTTAGCTGCTTAACTATTAGATACGCAGACAGTGTTCAAAGACTGTGTTCAAGGCACTGCAGCCCTCAGAGAACTAGCCGCAAAGCCCATGACCCCACAAGCAACTTTAGGGAGCTGCTGTGGATGGAGACCTGGCCCTACTGGAAAGGCACTAGAAAATGAGCTCTTACCTTGCAGGGAGTGGTCGGCGGAACATCAAGGAAAGAAGAAGAAATCATGAATGGTGCTTGGGGCTCACTCAGGAGGAGCTCTTCCTGATAGGTGCTTTAAAGGAATCAGTGCTCAAAACCTGTGGATGCAATGAGCTCATTCATCCTTGAGGGACCCTCTGTCACCTCTCACCTGTCCTTCTGAGGTCCTCCACACGTACCCCTTCTCTGTTCTTATTCCAAATTCCTCTACTACATTAACACTCTCGTTTTCTGGGTAAACTTTATTAGATTTGTTACATCTATTTTCCTTTCCCATTAGTCAGTTTTAGTCAGTTTTTAAATGTGGTAGCCAAAATAATCAACATCACTAGTAATTATACCCATACTCAGAAACTCTTCGGGTGAAGGGGGCATGGCAGGACTCCACAAGGAAATCCCGTTGTGAGGATTATATAGGTCGGAAAGTCGTTTTTAAGTGACGTGTGTGATAAAGCACATGCTACATACCAATGGAATTTAACGCTCAAATGGAATAATAAATTGTGTTTGCAGTATACATTTCCCTAGATCCATACATGAAATCACATTTCCATTAAACAGTTTTCAAGTCAGTGACCAATTCCCTCCCACTTCTCCTGAAATTCATATGAACCTGAATCATTTTAATACCACTGAAAAGAAACACTATACTTACAAGGAGATGAACAACAGGTTCAATAGTTTTTAGTTTGCGGTACTAGGAGGCAAGATGGTAACTCTAATATCCCGTGTACCTTGACTCCTAGATCTGAGTAGTCGATAAGAAAGTAGGGAAAGGACTACCAGCAAGAAAAGAAGCCCACTAATATGTCCTTCTCCTTCCTCCTGTGTTTTCTTCTGCTTAATAATTGAGGCTAATATTAATGGGCAAGGATTGCCAGAAAAGTCATGATCTAGAACGGGGGTCAGTAACCTTTTCTGTAAAGGTCTAGAGAGTAAGTATCTGAGACCTTTGCAGGCCACATGGGCTCTGTTACAACTACTCAACTGTGCCATTGTGCCACAAAAATGGACACAGCATTGCTGTGTCCCAATAAAATTTTAATTATGAGCCTTGAAATTTGAATTTCACATGATTTTCACGTCAGAAATATTAAATTCCAATCATTTAAAACTATAAAAATTATTCTTAGCTCACTGATCCTATAAAAACAAGCAGTGGGCCAGATTCAGCCTATAGGCTATAGTTGCCAGTGCCTGGTCTAAAACTTTTAATACGTTGAAAAGAAATTCAAGTCATTTTCTGAAATTGAAGTCATTTTCACTCTTTCCGCCCATTTGCTTTTCCCTAAGACTTTATGTTTTTCCCCACACTCTCATTCCCATTCTGATTTACCAGGACATTACTTCTCTCTACCTCACGTATTTGTTTTATCGCACTATAAACCTTACTGGAGAATAAGACTATTTGCCAGAGACCCACCTGTAAACACCCAGCACTGCAGCAGACACTAACAAAGCGGAAGACACAGAACTTGCAGCCGATGATGTTGACATGGGCAATAATCCATTCCCTTCTCCCTCTTTCTTCCTGGTAGAGTCCACCTCTCATAATAGAGTCTGAAGAAACCAGATTGTCGCTTTTCCACCTTCCTGGCAAACAAAGGAGTATGTCTATGACCAACTCCTGGACAGTAAGACCTGAAGAGAAGTCTCTTGGGGTGATTCTGGAAAAGGTTTTTCTCACTGGAAAAAAAGAAAGCTTCAAGAGCAGAATCCCCACCCTCTCCTTGTTTCCTACTTTGGGATGATATCATGTAAAGAGACAATGTTTAGAGCTGCAACAGCCATTTTGCAACCATGAGGGAAGTCCAGGAATTGGTCCACAGGCATAACATCATTAATCCACCAAAGCACCTCCGTACCTCTCTCCCTCTGAACTTCATGTTGTAGGAAATAATAAATCCCCAAGATGGGAATTTTGTTACCATCTATTACACTGACAGACTTCACTCTTGCACAGCTTACATTGCTAAAGGAGTGATGTGACACATAAAATGAAAAACCATTATAAAAAATCATAAAATATCAGGCAGGACACAGCAACTCACACCTGTAATCCCAGCACTTTGGGAGGCCAAGGCAGGTGGATTGCTTGAGCCCAGGAGTTCAAGACCAGCCTAGGCAACATGGCAAAATCCCATTTCTACAAAAAAGTACAAAAATTGGCCAGGCATGTAGTGGACACATGTATTCCCAGCTACTTGGGAGGCTGAGGTGGGAGGATCACCTGAGCCCAGGAGGTTGAGGCTGCAGTGAGCCAAG
>NW_012114422.1:2351537-2356372 GCF_000951035.1 Colobus angolensis palliatus
TTACAGGCGTGAGCTACTGTGTGCCTGGCCTGATTTTTAAATTATTATTATTATAGAGATGAGGTCTCACTATGTTGCCCAGGTTGGTCTGCAGCTCCTGGGCTCAAGTGATTCTCCCACCTTGGCATCCTAAGTGCTGAGATTATAAGCATGAGCCACCACACCTGGCCCTTTATCCATCTTTTAATGTTAATAATTATATCCATTTCTGTTTCCTTCAAAAATTCAAGTGGAAAACCTGACATAACTAATGGTAACTTTATTATTATACCTATATCAATTAACACATATGTATAAAACTTCTACTTAGTTGTGCCAAATATAAGTGCACAGTATGGGTGATTTCCCCACTTGTGAAGAATAGTGCTGTAGTCACCCCACAGGAGCAGGATAGATCCCCGCTTTCAAAATTGGGTTTGGATGCCAAAATCAATAATCCCTTCACACATGCAGCCAAGGGGTTTGAAAGGTTTACTGCTCACAGAATAAGCTTTTTTGGGGAGAGTAAGATGGGTTCCCAAGCTGGTCTGTAAACTGGAGAGAACAAGAAAGGAGAATGGCTTTGGGATTCTTACTGTGGTTAGGAGTGGGGCTGTGGTGAGGGTTCCTGTACATGGGCTAGGGCTTACTCTGTTGGAACTTCCTGCTAGTGCCAAGGAAGGAGCACCTAGGCATTCTTATCAGTTTGCCCGGATGTGGGGCAGAGAGGAAGGGAAGTGGTGGGGCCTGAGAGCTGTCAGCAGTCAAACATCAAAAATTAAGTCATACTCTGTATTACAACAATTAGAAAAGAAATAAAATGTATATCAGTTCTCCATTGCTATAATATTGTTACATAACAAACAACCCACAAACCTCAATGGTATACAAAAATAAATGTGTCCTGCTCACACATCTGGAGTCAGCCAAACAACTCTACTGATCTTGCCTGAACTCATTCATCTGTCAGCTTGATCTTGGCTGGCTTTGCCTGGGGTGGGCTGTACTCTGCTCCACATCTCTCATCCTCCAATAGGCCAGCACAGGCATGCTATGATGGCAAAGGCAAAGGTGCAGGAGTAAGCCAGCCCAATCACACAAGCACTTTTTAAGCCTCTGCTTGTGGCACTTTTGCCAAAATCCTATTGGCCAAGCATGTTACATGGCCAAGCCATGAGATGTGTACACAGAAGAATAAAAGATGTGTACATAGAAGAGTAAAGAACTGGGGCCTTTTTTGTAACCTACTGCACCTACTAATGGATTACTAATATGTCACAACTCTTATCCTAGGTTACAGTATTAAGAGAAGGAAAGTCAATTCAATGATATATTTACTACTAAATGTTAGGTACTGTACTTGGAATTAGAGTTACAAAAATAAATGAGATAATACTAAGGAGCTCACAGTCAGATACTGGAAAAAAAAAACAAATCAATACATTATTAAAATAAATGAAATAAAATCCAATGTAAGTACATGAACAGATATTTTAACAACAAGTGGCATGGAAATGAAAATAAACTCTTTTGTCTCCTTTATCATATATTTCATAGCTAATTAAATTAATTTTATTGTAATCAAATTTACTTTAGACTCTGAGGACATAAAGAAAAAGTTTACTGAGACTCCCCAGTGAATGGCTGCATAAAAATGCAAGCCCTCTAAAAGCAAAACCAGATTGTAAATTCTGCTAGGCTAACAGAAAGTCATTTGATTCTTTTGTTTTTCCATTACACTTAGTAGTCAATCAAAATGTATAGTGTGCCTATATGTGTTATTAGTCAGGGTTCTCTAGAGGGACAGAACTAATAGGATAGATAGGAAGGGGAGTTTATTAAGGAGTATTGACTCAAGATCACAAGATGAGGTCCCACAATAGGCTGTCTACAAGCTGAGGAGCAAGGAAGCCAGTCCAAATCCCAACACCTCGAAACAGGGAAGCTGACAGTGCAGCCTTTAGTCTGTGGCTGAAGGCCCAAGAACCCCTAGCAAATCACTGGTGTAAGTCCAAGAGTCCAAAAGCTGAAGAACTTGGAGTCTAATGTTTGAGAGCAGGAAGCATCCAGCACAAAAAAAGATCAAGGCCAGAAGACTCAGCAAGTCTGCTCTTCCGTCTTCTCCTGCCTGCTTTATTCTAACCTTGCCGGCAGCTGATTAGATGGTGCCTACCCAGACTGAGGGTGGCTCTGCCTCTCCCAGCCCACAGACTCAGGTGTTAATCTCCTTTGGCAGCACCCTCACAGACACACCCAGGAGCAATACTTTGCATCCTTCAATCCAATCAAGTTGACACTCAACATTAACCATCATGATGTGCAAGCTATTTTGCTGGGAATTTGCTAGGAATCGAAAATTCCTAGTTTTTTTGTGTGTTTGTTTGTTTGTTTTTTGTTTTGAGTCTTTAATGAGGAAAAAAATACTATCATGCTCAAGAACACTGTGTGTCTGGTGTGTCATTGAGTCAAGGGTTGGGGACACACACGGCAGAATTCAGAAACAGGGTAACATCAACAAAAATACACACAAAATACACACAAAAATAAAAAGAAAAACAGCACTTAGCATGATCAACTCTGTTTCCTCATCATTCAGCAGCATGTTGGGGATCCCGTGGCTGATGGGGAACACATGTCCAGACTCTGGGCACTGCAGGGTGCCCTCCAACACATTCATCTCCAGCAGCATGTGGTGCATCGTCCTCACCATGGAGATTCCTAGCAAATACTCTAGGTATTTTAAATAGAAGAAATTTAATACAGGGAAATGATTACATATATAATGGAAGAACTGAGATGTCAACCAGAAGAGTGCCCCAGTTCTTTACTCTTCCATGTACACATCTTTTATTCTTCTGTGTACACATCTCATGGCTTGGCCATGTAACATGCTTGGCCAATAGGATTTTGGCAAAAGTGCCACAAGCAGAGGCTTAAAAAGTGCTTGTGTGATTGGGCTGGCTTACTCCTGCACCTTTGCCTTTGCCATCATAGCATGCCTGTGCTGGCCTATTGGAGGATGAGAGATGTGGAGCAGAGTACAGCCCACCCCAGCCAACCACATTTTAGCAACTACAGTAAGTGATCTCCAACGTCATGGCTGGAGGACTCAAATGGTGAGAAGGCAGAAGCTAGAATCATGGTGGACCTCACCTGCAAGAGCCACAAAGAAGATACATCCCTTTAGTTCACAGAGAGGGAAATACTCTAGTTTCTACCTTCTACCTTCTTATTGCTCTCTAGTCTTCCATTTTATCTAGACTGCTGACAAGCATGCAGTGGAAGGTGAGCACCAGATCTGAGAGGAAACAGGCAATGTCTGGTGCACTACACAAGAACTCTCGCAGGCATCTACTAGGCTTGCTCGGTGACTCATTTAAGGAATAACCCTCTTTTATGTATCAGAGAAGTCTATGGTGTGATATAGTATATTGTTTCTTTTGATGACTGGTTTCATTTGTTCCCTGTAGGCACCTAATCACTGTTTTTTATATTCCCCAGGAGATTCTGATATACCCAATCAGCTGAGAACCACTGAATAGTGGCTTTCAAAATTTTGAACATCCAAACATTGTCTTCACAGAAAATCTTAATCTCTGAAGTCTACTGTACAAAACATAGAAAAGCAAGGCTGTTCTGCTTGAAGCGTAGGTTGGGAACCTGGATTCCTCTCAAATCCAGGCCACTCCTGGGAACATGGTCTGGAGATTTGAAGATTCCCAAATCTAGTCCATCTCATTAGTTGATATGTATGGACATCCTCTGTGTCTCTCAGTGCTCTCTCATGTGTAGACATATGGTGCCCCATTCCAGAGAGTGACTTTAGTGTAATGCGGCATTAAAAGAACCCTGGATAGACCTGTACTGGACCTTACATATTAGAGAACTCTGCAGATAGCTGTAAATTGAGTAATAATTGGTGTCAGGTTATTTTAGCACAGTTTGGGGATAAAATGGTGCATTAATCTCCCAGTTTGTGGCTTATTAAACTTTGAAATGGAATTATTTGAGACATAAAAGAGATAGCAGTACTTTGCTGGATCTTCTCCATTAGTCGAGATTGTTACAGAGGATAAATTTTTGCCACTGTTTATCAAATATTTTTTCCTCTAGTTAATCCGTATCATTCCGGGAGCTTTACCCAGGAGGAGGACGAATTACTTGCCTTCCCTCGATCTCTTTCAAGTCCTACCCCCGCACCTTTAAACTGTCACATGGAATCTTTGGTGACAGAGGAATAGAGGTGGGCAAGCAAGGCGTTTGGAAACCAAACTGAAAACAAATTCTCCATAAAGCACAGATTCACCAGCCTAGAAATGGCTCTGTCTGGATGGATTCCTTGAGATGTGTTTTATTTCTATTAAAAACACAAAAACTTTCCTTTCACTGTGTCTCAAAACGATAGAGAAAAACATTCAGCCTTTCAAGTATTCAAGAAAAGCTTGAAGAAATAAAAGAAACTCGTTGCTCTCAGGGCCACGTTAGGAGGCAGAGCGTTCCTGGAGAACTTCAGGATTCTTTCTCAAGGGAACCCAAGGTGGGCGTTCAAAGCCGATCCAAAGGGTAGTCCTCTTTTTAGAAAACAAAAGGAGCACAAGGGTGGGGGACTGAAGGTGCCCAAAGCTGGTGGGTCAGTGTGACTTTCTTCCTCCCTTTCGCCCCTTTCCTCCCGCTCCTTTCTCCCCTGTGGCCCCGAGTGCCTCTGCTCAGCACCCCTTTCTCTCCAGCCCGGACTGCCCATCTTTGCTCCTACCCTCGCGCGTCGGGGCCGTGTCTACACCCACCCCAGAACCTGGTCCGTCCAGGCTCCTTCCCATCCTCACACCCGCGCCTTTCTCCCTGCGGCCCCGGCTTGC
>NW_012114422.1:2356632-2368786 GCF_000951035.1 Colobus angolensis palliatus
ACCGAAGTTCAACGCACGGCCCGGGGACCCCCAGACAGGGCCAACGCCGCCGTCGCCCCAGGCCTCGCGGGGAGCAGGAAGAGCCAACATGCTGGCCCCGTGCGGAGCCGTCGTCCTCCTGCTTCACCTGGTCCTGCAGCCGTGGCTGGCGGCCGGCGCCCAGGCCACCCCCCAGGGTAAGTGGGTTCGGGTCGGTCCCGGGGGCCACAGGCACCGGGTGCCCCATCCGCGGAGCGAGCGGAGGAGGGACCTGCTTGGCCCTGTGCTCCTGGGCCCTTGCTCAGCCCCTCTCTGTTCCTCCCAGGCCCAGAAAAGCATATTGTGATTGGACGTAGTGATTAGTCTAGAATTTTCTGAAATTCGATTATCCATTGATGGGAACAATTCCCTAAATAGGCGGGGGATGTAAAATTGATTCAAACTATGCAAAGACGCGGGGTTGCCTTCAAAACTTGCTACACGGCGCTAGACCTCTAACATGTTAGGCTCTGGTGTAGGGTGAACTCCGGGTCCTGCATCCTGTGCCGGTTCCCTCCAGGCAGCCTTGCACCCTAAATTCTTCCATAGGCAGAGCGATGTTCGCCCAGAGTCTGCTCTTGACATCCCTGAGAAAGACGCAGAATTACTCTACTTGCCCTGCCACCTGCATTTTCTGCTCTGACTTTGCTTGAACGCCAAAGAGAACGTTTCTTTCAAGAGTTGGCTTGATGTCTTAATTTCTGAGATAAATAGGAAGGGCTGAAAAACTGGTCTTTTTCAGTGAAATCATGTTCTTTGCAGCAAGATGAGTGCAGCTGGAGGCCATTTTCCTAAGTTAATTAAGGCAGGAACAGAAAACCAAATAGCACGTTCTCACAAGTGAGAGCTAAACAGTGGATACATGTGGACATAAAGGTGGAAACAGTAGTCACTGGGGACTCCAAAAGTGGGGGTGAGGGTTGGGAAAACTACCATTTGGGTACTACGTTCACTGGGTGATGTGTTTACTAGAAGCTCAAATCCCACCTTATGCAATACACCCACGTGACAAACTTGCACATGTACCCCTTGAATCTATAATTTAAAAAAGAAAAATGGTCTTTTTCTATGAAAAGATAAAAATATAAATAATGTGAAAAGATACTTGGACAGTCCTCAAACCCCTTGGTTAAATGGGGTGAGATAGCCATTGGGTAGAAAGCAGTTAAACAGTTTTTTTTGTAAAGACCAAAAGAAAGACATAATTTAAGCAAAAAAAAAAAAAAAAAAAAAAAAAAAATCTTAGGGCTATAACTGGCCCTAACTGGTCAGGAGTGAGCTTCATCTGTTTGAACTTGGTGCCTGGGTTGATTTATTACTGACTATGAAAATAAAACTGGAAGAGACACACAACTTGAAGTAAAAGTTGTTTTTCCTCTTGAAGCCAGAGCAAAGAATGCCTATGAGGGTGTTCTCAACTCCCCTGCCTCCTGCTGCTGGAATCGCCCATTTAAACTGCATTTCGCCAAATAACTCATTTTCATCCCAGACCAGACAACCAGAATTGTGGTTTCAGGGTCTAGAGTGTTGCTAACTTTTAGTTTGTGTTGAAATATTTCAAATGCTGTAGTCTGTGCCCCATACTTCTAGGAAGGTAGGAAAGGAAGCTTTTAAAGACACTTCAAAAGTCTTATTGTGGTGATATTTGGCAAGTTTGAATTTATAGGTATAATTTTTTTGCATTATATGCATTCTTGACTTTTGAACATACAGCGTCATGGTGTGCCTTAGGTATGCTGTTTCTCAGACATACCTGACCATTTTATGGAGACTTGAACTCAGCCTATATAACCTAAATTATCTGGTTAATTAAGTTGCTGTAGATGATCTGATTAAGTCAACTTTCTGATAGATTCTTTTATTGCATTATCTAGTCTGCAATTATCAGGCTTAACAGGATAATTTGCTTATCTCCTTCTTCCTCTGAGCTGCATTGCTAGTCTTAAATTAGTATATATTCAATTTACATACCATGGTAGCTGGGCTCATTGGTAGCAGTAATTTCACCTCTAACACTAGAGGATTGTGCTTTGATCCTGGCACTTTTACTAAAACGTAATAACATTAATAGAAAATGGTAGTGTCTCATTTCCTTTTCAAAACACTCTCTATGTTCATTACTAAGTAATCCCATCTCTGCCTCTTGAGAGAGATGCAAACGAATCAGATAAACCATAGATTGAAATACAGCAAGTTTAGCTTGAATTACATCATAGACCTGATCATAGTCAAAGCAAAAATCAAGAGTACTAAGAATTTTATTTTGAAGGTAGTTCCCATACTTTAAAAACATATCTCTTTTCTGAAGATGTTTTGTCCTGAATGGAACTTTAAAACATAATACCTTATTTCCCTTTGCCCTCATTAGTGGAAATGTAAAGTTTCCAATTCTCTTGAAAATTAAAAAATCCAATTTCCCTTTTGAAATGCAGTAGGCAACAGTGTTTATGGTTTAGGGATATAGGCACTAAGAGGAACACAGTAAATGTTCTACTTTCCAATTAAATTCATTACTGTATAAGGACCCCGGTACATGCGAAAAATACAATATAGATCCAGTTTGAAGACAAATTGTCTTTTAAAAAGGGCTGACGTTCTTGAGTAATTAGGTTTTTGCCTGTTTGCTTTAGAACTTTTATTCATTCTTATTACAAAAGCAATACCTGCCCATTGTAGCAAAGATAAAAGTTAGAAAAGCAAAAAATAAAGAAGAAATTTAAAACTTATATTTATGCAACCCAGGGATAGCTTCTATTAACATTAACATGTTGTCTTTCATTTCAAATCTTTTTCTACGAGAAAATATATTTCAAATGGAATTATGTTATACATACAGTTTTAGAATCCTTTTTTCTTAATGTATCATGAACATCTTTCCACATCTGTAAGTATTCAGCTACACTTTAAAATTAGGTAGTATTCTGCTTTTTGGAAGAATCAAAATGTATTTAGCCAGGGTTGTAATATAGAACCCTTCAGTTGTTTTTGGTGTTTTGATATTGTAAATAATAATTTATTGAACAAGTGCGAGTGTCACAGGATGGTTTGGGATGATTTTAACCATCCCCTCAATCTCAGCCAAGCCCTTTTTTTTTTTGCTAAGAACAGTTAATATTTTCATAGCAAAATGCTATGCCAACAGAGCTCAGGTTTACCTCTCTTCCAATTAGATTTTCACCTAATTCTTTCCTAAATAGAAATTCTAGAATAGTGTATAATATTCTTATACCTAAATAATTTACCATGTTATCCATTATTTCCATAGGATAAATTCCCATAAGTAAAATTGCTAGATTAAAGAGCACATATGTTTTAGAGCCTTTGATACTGTTGTTTAAACTGTCTTCAAAATGTTTATACTAGTTTAAATGTTACACAGTGGTACAGAGACTGCCCATTTCCCTGAACTCTCACAAACAGTTGAATACTGTTGTATTTACTAGTTTTCCAACTCGATGGTGAAAACAGTATCTTATTGTTTAAGTTAGCAACTCCTGCATCATTAGATAAATACGTGAACATTTATTTATATACTTAATGATCATTGTAATTCTTTTTATGTAAATTGCCTTTTCATATTCCTTGCCCATTTTTCTGTTAGGATGCTTATCATTTTATTGATTTGTAAGAACTCTTTATCAATTGTCAATATTACCCACTTAATAACTAGGTTATTATATCCAAGAGACAGCTGTGGCCGGGCACGGTGGCTCAAGCCTGTAATCCCAGCACTTTGGGAGGCCTAGATGGGCGGATCACGAGGTCAGGAGATCGAGACCATCCTGGCTAACAAGGTGAAACCCTGTATCTACTAAAAAAATAATAATAATACAAAAAATTAGCCGGGCGTGGTGGCGGGCGCCTGTAGTCCCAGCTGCTCAGGAGGCTGAGGCAGGAGAATGGCGTAAACCCGGGAGGCGGAGCTTGCAGTGAGCTGAGATCTGGCCACTGCACTCCAGCCTGGGTGACAGAGCAAGACTCGGTCTCAAAAAAAAAAGAGACAGCTGTAGGTGCTGAAGTTTCTGCAGGCTATGGAATTGTTCAAGTGATATTTGCATATGCTAATAGATATACTAAGTAACTTCTACTGAGTATTACCCAAATTTGGCCTTTGCCTTTTAAATGACTCTAGGCATACTCTCTCATAGCTTTCATAAATATTACAAAGTTTGTGAGAGAAAGTACTGCTTGCTTGATCAAAAGCAACTTATACAAATACAAATGCAGATTCTGATTTTTGTAGACCAACTCTATAAGTCAAGATACAGTCAAGAAACAGAAACCACATCATTTTGTTTTGTTTTGTTTCCACATTGGGATTTTTTTAAACAGAGAAATGCCGGAAAATTGTAAAGCCACAAAGGGAACACTTAGGTCTCACAAAGGTAGCAAATCATTTTCTGCCAGCACATCTACCACCATATCCATGTTTTCTGCTGCATTTCCTGTCATTTGTCACTGACCAGGAAAACACAATTGGCTCTGGTCCTGGAGGTGCCTAAGGGACTCTGTGACAGAAATTCACTGCTTGGGGACATCAGTAAAGCAATGGCTTGGATGCTTTCACCAGTCCCCCTTGTACTTTAAGCCTTTAGTGCTTTTCCTGGTGGGCATTTTCAGAGCTACTTGTTCAGCCAAACCCAATTTTATGTTTGCAAGTTCAGTCCTCTCTTGAAGGCTATACCCAGTGATGAATATTGTGCTATATTTCTTCTGGCTCAGATGTCCTGCCACTGTAAAAGTAACAGGGAAGAACTGGTGAGTTTGGCAATATGGAAAAGGGATTACAAGATTAGTTTACATTACTTTGTAGCTTACTGTCAAATTACCCCCCCAACCAAAAAAACCCTGTTTTCCCCCAAATTGAATCTTTCACTTATACCCCTTTTCTCCCTTCTCCCCAGTCTTTGACCTTCTCCCATCTTCCAGTCAGAGGCTGAACCCAGGCGCTCTGCTGCCAGTCCTGACAGATCCCACCCTGAATGATCTCTATGTGATTTCCACCTTCAAGCTGCAGACTAAAAGTTCAGCCACCATCTTCGGTCTTTACTCTTCAACTGACAACAGTAAATATTTTGAATTTACTGTGATGGGACGCTTAAACAAAGGTAAGCAAATTTGCTGAAATTATTTTCTTAGAAATCTCCTTTTCTATTCCAGGATTAGGGGTATACTTTCTTTGAGATGGTTTTCTTGTACAATTATATTCTCACTCACTAGTCATCTCAGTTTTCAATATTGAATTCTTCTTACTGTACATTTACCTTTATGGGGGTGGTGAGTTCAGGGAGAAAGTGACGTTGGGAGAAAAAAAGAAGAATTGCTGTGACCAAGATGGCTTTTGACATTATGTCATCATTATGTTATTCTGAATCCAGTTCTGGAGCAGACAGGACAAGGGACAATTCAGCCACTATCTTAGGCAGCTCAGGCTGCTATAACAAAATACCATAGACTATGTGGCTTAAACAATAGACATTTACGCCTCACAGTTCTAGAGCGTGATAAATCTAAGATCATGGTGCCATCTTAGTCCGTTTTGTGTTGTTATAAAAGACTACCTGAGACTGGGTAATGTATGAAGAAAAGAGATTTATTTAGCTCACAGTTCTGTAGGCTGGGAAGTTCAAGGGCATGGCCCTGGCTTCTGACAAGGACTTTCTTGTGTCACAACATGGTGGAGAAGGTCAAAGAGGGAGCAGACACATGGGAAGAGGAGAAAACCTGAGGGGCATCCTAGCTTTGTAACAACCTACTCTCTCAGGAACTAATCCATTCCCTTGAGAACTAATCCATTTTCACAAGAGCTGAAACTCACTATCTCAAGAACGGCACCAGGCCATTCGTAAGAGATCCACCCCCATAATCCATACACCTCCCACAAGGCGCCACCTCCCAACACTGCCACACTGGGGACCAATTTTCAGCACAAGTTTTGATGGGGACAGACAGACCATATCCAAACCGTACTACCAGCAGATTTGGATCCTCATAAGTGCCCAGTTCCTGGATTGTAGATGGCCATCTTTTTATTGTGTCCTCACATGATGCAGACAGACAGCAAGCTCTCTTGTGTCTCTTCTTATAAGGTCACTATTCCCATCATGAGGGCCACACCCTCAGGACCTCATCTAAACCTAATCATCTCCCAAAACTCCCACTTCCAAATACCATCACACTGGAGATTAGGAGTTCAATATATGAATTTGGTGGGGCAGGAGGAAGGGGGCAGATACAAACATTCAGCCCATGACGGCCACCCCGTACCATTCTTATGTTCCCTTTGAAGCCAGTGCTCAGTAGACCTAGCTCCTAGCTCCGTAAGCACCTACCTGGCTGTGATGGAGAGAATATACCTTAACCAGTAGAATAGGACGAATAGGGCTCTTTTCTCCCTGTGCATGCCAGACACAGGCCTGTCACTGGTTTGATTCCTCTGCTGTCATTTGTTTTATTGCCGTAGTAAGTTACTATAAGCACTGAGAAGTGAGTCCCAAAGAAAATGGTCACTATTTTTCATTGCCTTCTCCTCCACTCCTGCCCGGGGGACAACACCTGTTCCTGTTTATTAAGGAATGTGACAGATGTGTGTTCCTACTGCTTCATGCTTTTAATAAAATAGGAGAACTGGTTCTTCTGGCTGGATTTTATGTTTATTTCAGTTTGCTTTACAAAGTAGACACTTCCTAGTGCTTCAAACTCTCTCTTAGATTGTACACTTAAATCTGTAGGCATTAGGAAATAAAAGAAGTTTCTAATTCTTAATTTTCATAGGACTCTAAAGTTAAAAGTGTAAAGGAATGTCAAATTCCAACATGCTTCTTCCTTGCTTCCACTCTACTCCCAAGTCTGCTTTCTCTGTATGTGCCTCACAGCCTGTCAGGGGCCGTAAGGAGGTGTCAGATAATACAGTGAGTCTGGGGACATAGCCAGCAGATGGGTCAACCATTCCTGTCCCCCTTTTCCCATCTTCAGCCCTAATGAGGGGTGATTCTGCCCATGTCTCTGCCTTGAATCAAACAGCCCCGTTTTGCCTAACATCTGTTGAAGGAACTGCTCACCTTCTGACAACCCAGCTACTCAGTTTGTGATCTGTAAAAATCACCGTTCTTCATCTGTGGATCAGCAACTTCTCCTAACCTGTCTATTTCAGAGGCATTGCAAAGATTTTTTTTTTGGTTCATCCAGCTTAATGGCCAGAATTTCCTCTACAGAGTAAAAAACTGCTCCGAGCTTTTGCCCTCACTGCCTCTCACCCTCTATTTCTAAATTGGTCAGTATGTGTGAGCCCATTGTGGAAAGTCTGTGTTGCTGGGAAGCACAAGGAAGCAACTTCCCCTGAACTGATCCTTTCAGTTTGCATAGATAAGAGTAACACTAGATTTAATGGGCAGTAGGTAGAGGGTAAGGGAATAGTTACTATATTCCTTTGAAGAATCACCAGTAATGTCAGTCAGCTGTAAATACCAGCTGATCAAAAATTTTAGGGGCTGTAATCCCAGCACTTTGGGAGGCTGAGGCAGGCAGATCACCTGAGGGCAGGAGTTCGAGAGCAGCATGGCCAACATGAAGAAACTCCATCTCTACTAAAAATACAAAAATTAGCCGGGCATGGTGGTACATGCCTATAGTCACAGCTACTCGGGAGGCTGAGGCAGGAGAATTGCTTAAACCCATGAGGCAGAGGTTGCAGTGAGCTGAGATCGTGCTGCTGCACTCCATACTTCAGCCTGGGCAACAGAGCGAGACTCTGTCTCAAAAGAAAAAAAAAGTTTAGAGGAAAAGATGAAAGGTTTGAGATGAAGAACTGAAAGATGAACATCTCCCTACCCTCCAACCTATTAGGAAAGATAAATTGTTCTTAGAAACCATGGGGACAGAAGGAGTCCTGGAAGAATCCTCCTGAAGCGTTCAGTGGTAGCCATGCTGGCTTGACATAATTCTCCGCACAACCCTCCATAAATTATCTTCCTGGACATGGTAGGCTCCAGCCAGCATTCATCTAGCCAAGGTTCAGCTGATCTCCTCTTCTGCTGATTTGCGTGGAAAACAGGGAAACAGAAGAAATCCAAATGGATCTCTACTGACTTAAAACACCTGAGTAGGAAATAAAACACACCCTTTCCTCCATTAAAGTCCAGGACTAGGAGATGAAGGAGGGTGACTACATAGCATCAAAGAGCAGAATTTGGTCATCTGGGCACCATATGACCTCCTGGAACAAATTAAAGTGTAGCTAATGAAGACTGCAAAGAAAGAGTTTGCCACTGAGCTCTCTGCTACTATTCTCACCCTCTCCAAGTCAGCCTACCCCAGACCACCAAATTACTGTTCACAGACACAATTTGGATCAAGATACACCTGACCTCTGAGACCTCTAGTGGCCCCCTTTCCAAAACGAATAATGTACCCATGTCTCAGTGAGGCATTCAGGGCTTCCACTGCATGGCCCCAAGCAGCCTTTCCAGTTTATTCCTCGTTCCAACCTCCATACAGCCTGAGCTTCAGCAAGATAGGCTATTGCCATTCTCTGGGGCCGCGCATGCTGTCTCTCCTCCATCATTTTGTTCCTGCTCTCTGCTCCCTCAGCACATGTCCTACATCACCTCTCAACACCCAAATCCTACACATTCAAGACTCATCTCCAGCTCCCTCTGATATTCTTTCTAATATGACTTTGTACCTCTTAAAGAAGACATTCATCTTAGCTCATCTTGTACTTGAATTACTTCTAAGTCTTCTCTTCGTTTGGTTGGGAGCTCCCTTGAGACAGGGACTGTGCAGCCCTTATCTTTGCATCTGCTACAGCATTTAGCAAGGTGCCTTGTACATAGAAGTGGTTCATGGGCAGATTGAAAAGAATAAATGGAGGCTGAGAAGAATAGACTTGTTTGTGAAAAATGACATACACCATTGTGAAATTTTGGGATTCCACAACATCTGACACACGGTGGGTAATAACAAAAAATTATGTATTTATTTATTGAGATAGAGTCTTGCTCCATCACTCAGGCTGGAGTACAGTGGCTAGATCTCAGCTCACTGCAGCCTCTGCCTCCTACGTTCAACTGATTCTCCTGCCTCAGCTTCCCGAGTAGCTGGAACTACATGTGCGCATCACTACACCCGGCTAATTTTTCAATTTTTTTTAGTAGAGATGGGGTTTTGCCATGTTAGCCAGGCTGGTCTCGAACTCCTGGCCTCAAGTGATCCTCCTGTCTTAGCCTCCTAAAATGTAGGGCTTACAGGTCTGAGCCACCGCACCATGCCAAAAGATATATATATATTATTTTAATGAATAAATGTTGAAGGCCTTTTGGTATAGGATATAAGAGGATACAGGTAGAATTTCTGGTAGAAGTGATCTGCCAGGTTATTAGTAATACAGGCTTTAAATCTTGATAGAAATAAGCATCCTACAGAAACCACCTGGCTGGATAGAAGATATGGCTGATGTTCTTCTAGTATCTGGCGTAAAGATAACTTTCCAGGTTGTATCCTGAGTTTGAGTCACAAACTGCATCACTATAAATACATCTCTGAATCTCTCTTAGCCCTGGTTGATTGCCTATAAATTGGGATAATAATAGCTACCTCTCAGGTTGATTACAAGAACTGAATTATATAAGGTATAATAACTTTCTTTAGACTATGAGGCTCAATAAAATTTTCATATTCTTAAACAGTATTAGAGAGAGAGAGAGATGTCCGCTGTTTAGGCAACTGTTTTCTAGTGATGATGGTTTGGTAAACTCCTGGCTTGCCTTGATGACAGTTTCACCTTTCAGAAGAAGAAAAGGAGAACTGCTTCTTCAGTCTTAGTATGATTGTCTCAGAACAACTTGGTGCTGTGAAGTGAAGGAAACCCAAAGTGTTTGCTGTAATGACCAGAGAGTGTCAGTCAAACTCCTTAGCCTAAGGATAGGACATGCAAATAGTTCAGAGTAGTGGTTCTGAAGCTTGCAAGCTAAAGAGAAATATAGATTAAGAGAGATGGTAGAGCTTAAAAAATAAAATTTTAGACCCAATAATAAGTGGAGAAATTGAGGGGCCTCAAACATTAATAATAATATTTATGGAGTCTTTTTTTTTTTTTTTTTGAGATGGAGTTTCACTCTTGTTGCCCAGGCTGGAGTGCAATGGCATGATCTTGGCTCACTGCAACCTTCGCCTCTCAGGTTCAAGCAATTCTCCTGCCTCAGCCTCCCGAGTAGCTGGGATTACAGGCATGTGCCACCAGGCCCGGCTAATTTTTGTATTTTTAGTAGACATAGGGTTTCTCCATGTTGGTCAGGCTGGTCTCAAACTCCCGACCTCAGGTGATCCGCCTGCTTCAACCTCCCAAAGTGCTTGGATTACAGCCGTGAGCAACCACGCCCGGCCCTATGGAGTCTTTTTAATGTACCAGGACTGTGTTAAAAGCTCAAAGCCTATTTTCCCTTTTAACTTTCACAGTATTCCTATGAGATGCCCTTGAATTAGCTTAATTTTAAAGTGGTCATATGCAGAAGATGGAAAGAATTTTAAAATTTGCCACAAAACTATAAAAATTAGGACAGAAAAGCTAAAACCTAATTGAGTCAAAGTTGGTGATTCACACATAAGATAATAAAATGGATGTTTTTAGCCATGTTCAGAATAAGATATGGAAGATATGGAAGAAATAAGCCCACCTCCTGGAATAGGTAATGGGAGATTAACAGGTGATTGAGGTAAGTCATAGATGGCTCTTCTGTTTCTGTCTTACCCATCAAGGGGAATGTTCTTCAAATTGTCAAGAATGGTTAAAAGAAAACAAAAATCCAAGCTAGATGAGGAGATAACAGAAAAACACCCACTCTCTTTAGTGAGACTAACTATTCAGGTCCAGATGAATTACATATTGGGATAGTTAGTGAAGAAAGTGATAGTGGAGCCCCTGTTAGTACCATTTCGAAATTGTAGAGAACAGAAAGGTCCTAAAAGACAGGACAGGCAAATGTTTCCATTTTTATAAAGAAGGGAAGGTGGATTCTGAAAACCACAGGCTACGGAAATTTAGGACAGAGCTCCAGAGGGTTATATGATTATTCATGTATTTTGGGATTGCCTAGAAAAGAAATCTGATTTTTTTAAAGACAAAATGGGTTTACTAAGAATAAATCATGCCAAACTTTTTTTTCAGTAAAATTTCAAAGTTGATAGATAAAAACCATGCTGTGAGCATACTGTATCTGACTTCAGAAAAGAATTGGATGAAGTTGCTTATTATACCTTTCTAAATAATATAGAAAAGAATAAGCTAGATTGTAGTACCACTAGGGGTTGATAATCACTGTATAGCAAATTATCTAGTGGTTTTTGACACGGCTCTGTCTTGGGTATTGAACTGTCCAACATGTCAGTGACTTGAGCAAAGACAGCATTTTATCGTGTTTGCAATTCAAAGCTAGAAAAGAGTCGAATATGTTGGATGCTATCATTGATATTTACAATTTCCTACCAGATAATACAATAGGCCAAAATCAGTCAGATTAAATTCAACAAGAATAAATGTAAAGCTATCAACTAGGAGTGAAAAGCAAATTGCAGAAGTTCAGGATGTGAGACATCTATCCTAAGAGTTCTAATCAACAACAAATCCTAATCATTGTTGAAGATAGTGCCTGACACATAATGGATACTCAAAAATGTTTGCCGAATGAATGAATGAACCGATACTGTGATGCAACTGTTTATAAAAAGCTCCCTATATTTTAGGTTTCATTAGCGCATACATATGGCCAGGTTAAGAAAGCTAATAGTCCCACTGTACTCTTAACTGTCCAGGCCACATCTAATACTGTGTCTAGTCCTGGACACATTTCACAGAGACACTGTCAAGTCAAAGATTATCTTGAAAAGAGTCACAAAAAGAGCACCTATCTGGGCCCCGTTTTGGGGTTTTGTTTTGTTTTATTTACCACATTTAAGTAGAAAAGTTAAAGGAACTAGAGAAATGAAGGAGCCAGACAGAAGACATGAAAAATATGAAATTTGCCTTACAATATTTGAAAAACGGGCTAGGTGCAGTGGCTCATGCCTGTAATCCCAGCACTTTGGGAGTCTGAGGCAGGAGTATCACTTGAGCCCACACGTTCAACACCAGTCTGGGTAA
>NW_012114422.1:2368926-2380526 GCF_000951035.1 Colobus angolensis palliatus
GGTTCAAGCAATTGTCCTGCCTCAGCCTCCTGAGTAGCTGGGATTACAGGCACACGCCACCACGCCCTGCTAATTATTTTTGCGTGTGTCTTTAGTAGAGACAGGGTTTCACCATGTTGGCCAGGCTGGTCTCAAACTCCTGACCACGTGATCTGCCTGCCTCAGCCTCCCAAAGTGCTGGGATTACAGGCGTGAGCCACTGTGCCCGGCCAAAAATACATTTTTTAAAAAATTAGCCAGACTTGGTGGTACATGCCTGTAGCTCTAGCTATTCAGGAGGCTGTGGCAGGAGGATCACTTGAGCCCAGGAATTCGAGGCTGCAGTGAGCCATGATCATGCCACTGCACTCCAGCCTGGGTAACAGGACAAGATCTTGTTTCAAAAAAATAAAAATAATTAAAAATAATTTTAAAATAATATTTGAAAAATGTCATTTGGAATGAAGATCAGAGTAAATCTCTCTCTAGCTCTGAAGAGTAAAATTAGGATCCATTGGTAGAAGACAGAGGAAACGTATTGGCTCTGTATTAGGAAAATCTTGGAGAGTGATCCAAAAGTGAAATGGGCTTCTCTGCAAAGTAATGAGTTCCTTGTTACTGGAAATGTGCTGGTAGAGGCTGCACTTTTATTGAAGGAATTTGTGAAGTGAGATATTAAGCTGGATGACTTATAATGGTCATATTTTGTCATTCTACCAAGGCTGGAGAAGTTTCATGGGCGCTTAAGAAATTGCTTTGCAGTTCTCTCCTGTAACATGACCTTGGGCTTCTGTGCACACTCACAGCTTTGTTGCCTACCAGATAGTTGCATACTATGATGAGTCTCATACTTTTTCAAAACATAAAGTCCTCTGCAGATGTTTAGCATAATTGCTGTGTTTCCTTTCACTAGATAGATGTGTGTGTGTGTGTGTGTGTGTGTGTGTGTGTGTGTGTGTGTATGTGTATACTCTGTATACATTACATTGTCCAAACTGCCATAAGAAAACTTTGAAACAGACTGCCTTTATCGCAGCTAGGAGTCACCCAGAGTACTTTCAGAAAAAGCAGTTTGCTGATTTACCTTTTCTATGTATTTCCAAAGCACTAAAGTTACAAAGACCTCGTGTATAGGGCATGAAGATAAATAAGCAAAGGCAAACAAGCATATCCATCACAAGAGACATTAATGTCAAGGAGGCAATTTTTAAATGTACAATTATTTTAAAAGAAGAGGAAAGGTTGACAATGATGGCTTCCATCATATGTTTAAAAGTGCCAAAGAGCAAAGCCATTTGCCAAATAAAGCAAAGAGCTCTGGACTACCTTTGTGAGTTTGCTGCCTGCAGGCCAGGCCACTCTGGACTCCTTTGCCCAAACAGACAAAATATTATCATTTCCAGTTCTTTAAAGCTGGCACGCTGCTTCATAACTTTGACATTCAACATATCATAATATTTTTGACTACCAGGCCCACTTTTCAGAAAGCACCTTTTGAAAATTCTTTCTGAAGATAGCAATATTTCAAATCTTCATTGCCTGGGCTTGCTTTTTAATCTCCTGCCAGTCACTGAAATCGTATTTAATCAGACTGGGCTATGTGGTTCCTGTGTCCGGCTGGTCCCAAGCATGGAAATGTAGCTTTTGGACAGTGCCATAAAATCGGGCCCCAAATTGTCAATTACACAAAGATGCCAAGTTTAGAGGGAAAGGATTTATATAACCAACAAAGTGTTCCACATTTAAAAAGAGACATAATTGTGAGTAATAAAAGTCAGAGTGGACACACTCTATTTTATCTATTTTTTTCACTTCATAGGTAGTTGTAGTGGTGCCTTCAGATACTATGGGATGTGGGAAAATCAGTAAGATATAGACTTGGCAACAGGGAGGGACTTAAGGTGGTGGGAAGATTAGGGCCAGTCCTGGGATAAGGAGTTGAAACGTTATTTAGAATCCACTAGGGGGTTATTGAAGGATTTCATTTGCTTCCTTGCTTGCTTTGAGGAGGCAATAACTTGATCAGAACAGTCCTCTAAGAAGTTCAATCTCTCAGTCCAAAAAGTCCACGCAGAAAGAGCCCTAAAGTAGGAAGGGGAGGCAGGAATCTAACAGAGAAACCCAGAGGTGGAGCAGAGGCAGAGACGTCGTTTGAGATTTGAGCACCCACTGACTTGACAGCCTTCAATTCCATTCCAATCTGCACTGCATTCTCGGTACCAACCCTGCAAGATAACCAACTGCAATCGCCAAGAAAGCCTGTGCAGCTGGTGGTGAGTGAAAACTGAGGATGCGAACTGAATGTGCTACAGCTGAAGAAACGGAGTTGTACCTGGAAACAGTGGGTTCACCTTGCCTGCTGCCTACACAGAACCCATTTATCAAGACAGGGGAATTGCAATGGAGAAAGGGTAATTCACGGAGAGCTGGCTGTGTGGGAGACTGGAGTTTATTACTCAAATCAGTCTCCCCTAGCATTCGGGGATCAGAGTTTTTAAAGATAATTTTGCAGGTAGGGGCTTGGGAAGTGGGGAGTGCTGATTGGTTGTTGGAAATGGAATCATAGGGGGTCGAAGTTAGGTCTATTTCAATGTCTTCTGTTCCTGGGTGTGATGGCAGAAATGATTGGGCCAGATTACTGGGTTGGGTGGTGTCAGCTGATCTGTCGAGTGCATGGTCTGCAAAATATCTCAAGCACTGATGTTAGGCTTTACAATAGTGATGTTACCCTAGGAGCAATTTGGGGAGGTTCAGACTCTTGGAGCCAGAGGCTGCATGACCCCTAAACTGTAATTTCTAATCCTGTAGCTAATTTATTAGTCCTTTAAAGGCAGACTGGTCCCCAGGCAAGAAAGGAGTCTTCGGGAAAGGGCTGTTACCAATTTTGCTTCAGAGTCAAACCATCTACTGAATTCTTTCCCAAAGTTTGTTCGGCCTATGCCCAGGAATGAACAAGGAAAGCTTAGGTGTTAGAAGCTAGATAGAGTCAGTTAGGTCTGATTTCTTTCACTGTCATAATTTCCTGAGTTATAATTTGGCAAAGGCTGTTTCATACCCAGTGACTGTTTTCCTGAGTGCCCTCCAGGGTGGTGGCCAGGCAGAGGTGTGGTCAAGCTGGGAGGTGGGATGGTTCCAGCCTCAGGGGCCTGGCTGCTTCTTCCTTCCCAGAGGAATGAAACAGTCATCCTCCTCCCTCTGTAGTGTTTTCCCCTGCGTTTTGCTCCTTCTACTATGTGTGGATGTGTTGGGATAAGATAGGGTGAGATGAGCACCGGGAAAGGGGGCTGGCAAGAGGAAGGGAACCCTGTCTGTTCTCTTCCCCTTCCCGATGATGCTGCCTCTGGAGAAGGTGAGGAAAACTCACACCCAACAGGCTGCAGGCTCCTGGGGCCAGAACTTTCTGCTTTTCCTGGACTCTGTAAGACGGACGTGAAAACATTGAGTTTCCTGAGCCTGCTTGCCCTCTGGGTAGTCTAACTGCTCTGATGATAAAATAAGTGTAGAGGCACTGAAGTAAAGAATTTGCAATAAAAAAGAGAATGAAAAATGGAAGGCATAAGAGAAATGAGTATTGGATCAATTGTGAAGAATGGGAAACGTCAAGGCACTTGATAATTTTTCTGCTAACAGACATTGCGAGGATGGAAGTTTCCATGGTTTTCCTTGCCTGCGTTTTCTTTTGCTATCGTCATGAGATCTAGGGGCATGAGGGATTTGTCATTTGAGTGTTACATTGCAACAAAAGGCAAGGCAGAAGTACAGAAACCACTTCAATGAGAGTATGAACACAATAGGTTTTGCTGCCTTGAATTAGATGTTGAATTGCTACTCTCTAAACTTTATTTTCTATCTAAAAAGCTTTAAATGCAATCATTTAATTATTCATTGAAAGTTTATATTAGCAACATTTAGTGTGCACCTGCTGTATATAAAGTATCCCACTAGGTACAATTCATCAAATTAAACCCAGCTATTTAGTTATGAAAATAAACCATGGCCCACATGCCCTGTGAAGCCCTGTTAAAAGCAGGCAACATGCCCAAGAAAATATGTTTCTTTTGAATTTCACAGAAATCTTAGTTTGGGGAGAAACAATCAAGAGTTTTTGTTATAAGCCAGTATGTGCATCCTCTGAAACAGTTAATGTAGAGAACAGAGGTAGTGGCCATAACTGAAATAAGGAGATAGTGAGTGAGTGTGTGTGTGACCTAATTCAAGTTTGGTGGTCCAAGTGGTATTTTTCTTGGCCTGTAAAAACTCCAGGTATTTGCAAAACTGTTCTAAATAGTAATGTAATAGAAGTTTTTAAAAAATTGAGTTAGTGCATATGTTTGGACTCAGTTTCTCCCTCTTTTGGTTACTATATATGGTTCTAATTTCCAGCTGTGCAGTTACTATTGTAAATTCTCAACATTTAAAAAAATTTTCGGCCGGGTGCGGTGGCTCAAGCCTGTAATCCCAGCACTTTGGGAGGCCGAGATGGGCGGATCATGAGGTCAGGAGATTGAGACTATCCTGGCTAACACGGTGAAACCCCATCTCTACTAAAAAAATACAAAAACAAAAACTAGCCGGGCGAGGTGGCGGGTGCCTGTAGTCCCAGCTACTCGGGAGGCTGAGGCAGGAGAATGGCGTAAACACGGGAGGCGGAGCTTGCAGTGAGCTGAGATCAGGCCACTGCACTCCAGCCCGGGTGACAGAGCGAGACTCTGTCTCAAAAAAAAAAAAAAAATTTCAGATTTAAATTATTTGTATTGATACATAATTTTTACATATTTAAGGGGTACATGTGAATTCTCAACAATTAACATTAAATAAAAGAAGAAGATTCTGTTATAGCCCAGATTAGAAATACCTTAGAATTTCTATTTGTGTCTATTTTCCTCCATTCCATTATTTTCTTTCTCTTCATACCACATTTATATACATCTTACCATTTATTTATATTTATTTAATACTTTACTTCAGGAAAATTAGCATTGTTCTGGAATCAGAAAGCCCCTCTAGCTAGTCTGTCTTGCCAGGTCTTTCTGATTCTTCTCCCTCTGGAAGCAAGTGGTGGTGACCACGTCGACATAAGAGATTTCCCGTCTGAGTCGTCCCACCATCTCTGTAGGTTACAGAACCTCACGTCAACTGGCTCTCTTCAGACTGTGGTCAACTGGAAAATCCAGTCAGAGTTCAGAAGGGTGGGAAAATGAACCTAGAAAGTCTAATGTGGAGAAAGCCTTAAAATATATCCTTCATGTTCCACAGTAGTGATTGTTTTCTTTGGCGACACTGCAATGTAAATAGGTATTCTTGGCTAGTTCATCTGCAGGCAGCACCATCTTGGCATTTACACTCTACAGAAAAGGTACCTGAGGAGAAAGATGGTCCAAGTTACTTGCCACAAATCACACAGATTAACAGCAACACAGTCTGGGTGTATATGTGCAATATATTTCTTTTTTTATTATTTTTATATACAAGTAATGGTTGTTTCTTGTAGAAAAGTTAAAACAATGAAGATGAGCAGGAAGAAAAAAAAATACCATCCAAGCATGCAGAAAATAACCATATCAATGTAGACATATTTTCTTCTAATCTTCTAGGTATGTATGTATACATATATGTCCATATATATACACATGCACACTTTTTTCTAAATTAAGCCACATTGACCTATAACCTCCTTTTTTTTTTTTAACTTAACAAAATACTGGGAATGTCTTTTTGTGTTTTTAATACTCGGCTATTCCATAGTATTCCATTTTATGATTATACTGTAATTTAAGTAGCCAGCCCTCTCCTTTTGGACGTATATGTTGTGCCAACTGTTGATTACAGTAAGTATTTCTGAAATGAACATTCTCATCCATACATCTTGGTGCTGCTTTTTTTTTTTTTTTTCTATAACCCAGGACAGTGCTGAAGTGCTTCTCTTTTGTTCTTTAATTTCCTCAGTTTTAGTTCCTAGAAGTGGCAATGCTGGGCTCTTGGGTTTACACATGTTTAAGGTTCTGATGCATATGACTAAATTACCCTCCAGAAAAGTTCTACTTTAAGTTCTACTTAAGGCTTTCCCACCCTGGGATAGCTAAAGACTGGCCAGAGCTTTGCAACCGCAATGATGTGTTTACCACCTCCCTTATCAGCAATATTTGCAATTAGCCTCCAACCTTGTTCCTGGGATTGTTTCCAGTGAAAATTAGCCATGCCCGGCTGATTTCTGTATTTTTAGTAGAGAAACAGGGGTTCACCATATTAGTCAGGCTGATCTTGAACTCCTGACCTTGTGATCTGCCCACCTCGGCCTCCCAAAATGCTGGTTTGGGAATGGTACCTGTGGGTGCACCTGGAGGCATGTTTAGACACTAGCTGAAATCACTTTGGTCTTTCTAGCAAACCTTAACTAATGGGCTCTACTCACAAAGGGTCAACTTCCAAGATGTTAGCTAAGGGCCTCTTATGTTCAGGACAATAATGGAGTAAAAAAAACAAGGCTGAAAACCAGAAGATATGTGGGCTTAAGCAGATATGTGAATAGCTACCCACATAGGGAAAAAAAAAATGAAACAAAAGCAAAAACAGAAAATAAGGTGGGAGTCCTTCTTTTACAACCACAGATACCTTTTCTTTTCTTTTTTTTTCCTTTTTTTTTTTTTTTTGAGACAGGGTCGCTCTGTTGCCCAGGCTGGAGTGCAGTGGTTCGATCAGGGCTCACTGCAGCCTCAATCCCCCAGGCTCAAGCAGTCCTCCACCTCACTGTCCCAAGTAGCTGGGACTACAAGTATGTGCCACCACATCTGGCCATTTTTTTAAAATTTTTTTGGAATGGAGTCTTGATCTGTCACTCAGGCTGGAGTGCAGTGGTGTGATCTTGGCTTACTGCAACCTCCACCTCCCAGGTTCAAGCAATTCTCCTGCCTCAGCCTTCTGAGTAGCTGGGACTACAGGCGAACACCACCATGCCTGGCTAATTTGTGTATTTTTAGTAGAGACGGGGTTTCACCATATTGGTCAGGCTGGTCTTGAACTCCTGACCTCATGATCTGCCCACCTCAGCCTCCTAAAGTGCTGGGATTACAGGCGTGAGCTACTGCGCCCAGCCTGGCCAATTTTCTTAAATTTATTTTTTGTAGAATTGAGGTCTCACTATGTTGGCTAGGTTGATTTCAAACTCCTGACCTCTCCCACCTGGGCCTCCCAAAGTGCTTGGATTACAGGCATGAGCCTCTGTGCCCAGCCAATACCTTTTATTTTCTAACTGAGCATTGTTAAATTCAGGGATGGGTTGCTGAGGGGCGATATGACAGATTACATGCGATTTGATGTGTGCTGACTAAGGCCTGTGCATGCCTAGCATTTTTTAGTCACAGAATGAACCATACTCAAGTTCAGATTCTAGTCCTGCCGCTTCCTATGTCCTTGACCAAGTGCCTTCACTTATCTGAGACTCACTTTCCTCATCCATAGTTATTCCAATTGCATTTGGTTGCAGTGAGTAGAAATTAAGTATTTAGGCTGGGTGCGGTGGCTCACACCTGTAATCCCAGCACTTCGGGAGGCCGAGGCAGGTGGATCGCTTGAGCTCAGGATTTCGAGACCAGCCTGGGCAACACGGCAAAATCCCAACTCTACAAAAAATATATAAATTAGCTGGTTGTGGTGGCTCACACCTGTGGTCCCAACTACTTAGGAGGCTAAGATAGGATTACTTGAGCACGGGAGGCAGAGATTGCAGTGAGCTGAGATAGTCCCACTGCACTGCAGCCGGGGGGACAGAGCAAGATCTTGTCTTAAAAAAAAAAAAAAAAAAAAAAAAGGGTGGGGGGAGAAATTAAGTATTTAAAGCACTTAAGGACAGCCCCCAGCCCCATGGTAGTGCTTAGCAAGTGTTTGGTGAATGAATGGATTCATGCTCTAGGCTTACTTAGAGTTTAGTTTGCTTTCAGATGGGGTTCTGCTTGCTCACTGTACTTACCACTATATGCGAATTGTATTGTTTATTTTCAAATTTGCCACATATTATCTGTTTCTCCATCAGCACAAAACATTCTCAGGAGGAGAGTTGGTTCCCAGTGCCTGAAACAGTGCCTAGCACACAGAAGATGATGAATTAATATTTGAGGTTATTTCTCACTCACATTCTGTCCAGCAACCCAGTCGTGAACCCAGGAGGCTGTTCAGCACGGGACACTTACCACACCATTCGTTCACCCTCCACTTCCCCCTCTTCCACTTATCACACCATTCGTTGACCTGTGCTTGCTTCCAGCCATCCTCCGTTACCTGAAGAACGACGGGAAGGTCCATTTGGTGGTTTTCAACAACCTGCAGCTGGCAGATGGAAGGCGGCACAGGCTCCTCCTGAGGCTGAGCAATTTGCAGCGAGGGGCCGGCTCCCTAGAGCTCTACCTGGACTGCATCCAGATGGATTCCATTCACAATCTCCCCAGGGCCTTTGCCGGCCTCTCCCAGAATCCTGAGACCATTGAATTGAGGACTTTCCAGAGGAAGCCACAGGTAGGAACCCACAAACAATTCTCTGAAGTGGAAAAATTAGTTGCCGGTGCCTAGGGAGTGCAGAGGAGTGTGCTGAGAAATTCCTGCTGCAGGTCAGTGGGTCTAATGATGGTTGCACATCAGAATTGCCTGGGGAGCTTGAAAAGCAAGTGCTAGGGGGTTGCCCCTAAGACAAACTGAATCTGAATCTGTCAGGTGGGGCCTAGGCATCAGCACATTTTTAAAACACCAATTCTAATGTGACACCAAAATTGAGAGCTTGTGCTTTCAGTGATAAGTAGAGACTCTGGATACAATTGTAAAGTTGGAAAGGACAGGCAAAAATAAAAATAACTACCTCAGAGTGATGACATTATCTATTTTCAGTTTTCTGTAATGAAAATAAAAAAAGAATGATTGGAAACTGCCAAGCTGTCAGAACAGCATTTTCACAGGTCTTGTTAGAACATCCACTAACAAAAGGGAGCTTAGCTTAGCTCCATTTGGTCTTAAGACACCATCACCTCTGTCTTCTGTTTTACTCCATGTTGATGGTATTTTTATTATTCTATCATTGCACCTGCTGTAGAAATTGCCACATACATTTCTTTTAGAATTTTGTGCTAGTCAGTGCTTTGTTTTCTATAAAGAACTAGTATTCTTTGTCCTTTCCAATAATGTATATAACTGGTTTAAAGTTCCTGAATTTCATCCGTTATATAAGCCAATGTCAAATCAGTAACTATGTTCGTCTGCTATGGCCCATATTATTTTTGTCTGCTACCTCTCAATCCTCACTTTCCATTTCCATTTGTTAATTCATTATATTAATATATGCTTTAGTTACAAGCTACTCTGAGCCCTTTGTACAGAGAAGCAGGGTGTAAGCAATAATTTCCATTGCATGTAGGAATGCTGTACAGTTTTAGATAGCAATATAAAAACTATGAATCTGATCCTAGAAGTTTTGCGCTTGAACAACAGGAAGCATTTTTAATCGGAAATTCCAAGAAAGCTAAAATCCAAGGTTTTGGGGTTTTTTTGTTTTTCAGTCATATATATAGAGAGATTTTTAAATGTAGATTTACATATGGAAAAAATTAATAGAAAGATGTGCTTAACTTTATTTCTGAATCCCCAAAGTAGCACACATAATCAGAACGACAGTCAGAAATTGTGTCACTGCTCATTTCAGAAATTAGTGTTCATCACCAAATAAGTCAATTTCTAAAAGTCAGGACTCAGCCTTGACAAAGTCATCAGAAACTGTACTTATTGGAATTTTCTCAGAAGCTCTACCTCCTTAGACCATCGGTAGTGATCACAGTGGCTCAGTCTCATAGTCACCTACCCACTTAGTCAACAAATAGGCACATTCTAGGCATTAGTGCTACTATGGTGGGCAAAGCCAGTCATTGTCCTGACTCTGCAGAGATTGTAGTCTGATGTCCAATACAATATGTGTTAAATAGCATATGTTGCCTAAATCTTAGCTAAATCAAAAAGCAGAATTCCTCTGAAAATCCTTAGCTGTGCTCATTTCTAAAATAAGGAAGATGACTTGACTTTGGCAGTTAACATAAACGTTTCGTTGTATATAGATATAATAAAAGTGATTGCAAGCAGAATTCATAAGATAAAAGGGCAAGAAAATTTACTTTTTGACTAACAGTGAATAATATCAACCCGAAATGTAAAAATACGATGCCAACTACCTAATGATCATAGAAGATATCATTTATTCATTCTCATAGCCCGAAGAAATCACAAGCTTTGCTAGAACCTTGAGTCAAGACATCCAAAAAATAATACTGTTTAAAATTGGGATTAACACCTTATTTATTGCGATCTAAATGCCATAAACAAATTACAGACAATTCTTAAGAGCTTCCTATCACAAAATAACTCCTTTACCATGTAGGAAAAGAGCGTTTCCTTTTCTCAGCCCTCTTGGTGACAATGCCAGCATTTTCCTAGGCTACTGGCTACTTACATATTCACTTCAGTCAAAAAGATAGGGCTGGCAGGCTTTAGGAAAAAATGTGATCCTACAAAATTATGTAAGATGTCAGAGGGTCCAACTCTACAGGACTACTTGATTGTGAAAATTGCGTGAGTAGGCAAGCACATTGGCTTTTGAACAGTGTCAGCAATCTGTGGTATGAATGTGATTTCTTCCAGGACTTCTTGGAAGAGCTGAAGCTGGTGGTGAGAGGCTCACTGTTCCAGGTGGCCAGCCTGCAAGACTGCTTCCTGCAGCAGAGCGAGCCACTGGCGGCCACAGGCACAGGTGTGGGCTCTTGGGCAGTTTGCATACCTTCATCAACACAAATTCCAAAGACCCTGAATAGGCAGGGTCCCATCACCAAAAAGTGGGACTGTCAACAGAGCAGCCCAACAAACCGTATCTACGAAAATCAGGCTCTTGAACAAAATCCAGGACAAGGAGTATTTTCATTATACTTTTATTTTTATGATTCACATGAATTTAGACTTAAATAGTCAGTGGCATCATTATCATTTTTTTTAGCTGAATTAAAGAAATTACCCCAAATTAAATTCAAATATTCTGGGTTTTTGAATCATCTTGTCATGATGATTTCCTGGGGAATCATTTGGTTTTGAGTCACTTAGAAATGACCATCACTGGTTGAAAACTCTTTGCCTTTTGCCGTTCCTACAGGGGACTTTAACCGGCAGTTCTTGGGTCAAATGACACAATTAAACCAACTCCTGGGAGAGGTGAAGGACCTTCTGAGACAGCAGGTAACAAGTGGGGCATATCATCAGAAAAGCCCCGGTCTTCTCAGAGCAGCTCCCCACAAGCTAGTGGAGCTGCAGGCCTGCCCAGGCATGGAGGCGGCCTCTGAGTCAGACCTCCGGGGGCCCACGCAGCCCCCCACAGCAGGGCTCCAATGGAAGGTCTCTGGAAATGGGGGCCAAGTTCATGATGAACACACCATGGCTCTAAGCAGAGTGGGAGCCATCAAGGGCTGCTAACGCTACTGTAAGAAGTGTTACAGAGGGCCAGGTGCGGTGACTCACACCTGTAATCCCAGCACTTTGGGAGGCTGAGGTGGGCGGATCATGAGGTCAGGAGTTCGAGACCAGCCTGGGCAACACGGCAAAATCCC
>NW_012114422.1:2380576-2429235 GCF_000951035.1 Colobus angolensis palliatus
GGATCATGAGGTCAGGAGTTCGAGACCAGCCTGAACAACATGGTGAAACCCCGTCTCTACTAAAAACACAAAAATTAGCCAGGCGTAGTGGTGTGTGCCTATAATCCCAGCTACTCAGGAGGCTGAGCCAGGAGAATCGCTGGAACCCGGGAGGCAGAGGTTGAAGTGAGCTGAGATTGTGTCGCTACACTCCAGCCTGGGCAACAGACTGAGACTGTCTCAAAAAAAAAAAAAAAAGTGTCACGTAGATAGCTCCACATGGATTCTTTCATTCCTGGATGATATCAGGCATTCCTTTTCAATCCTTTTTCCCCTTCTCATTTTTAAAGGTTAAGGAAACATCATTTTTGCGAAACACCATAGCTGAATGCCAGGCTTGCGGTAAGTGCTTTCCTAGTAATGGGCTCGCCTGAGTCGGATGATGCAGGCTGATGAAGGGCTTGCGGTGAGTCTGCGTTAACCGCAGTTTCTAAAGGTCTACCACATAGTTGGAGGGGAGGGAGAAAAAGTTCAATGGGAAACTAAATTTTGTTTTGTCTTCTGTATATGTTCCTGGCAGTGAATAAGCCTGTGGATGATTGTTTTCCTCTAGGTCCTCTCAAGTTTCAGTCTCCAACCCCAAGCACAATGGTACCCCCAGCACCCCCTGCACCGCCAACACGCCCACCTCGTCGGTGTGACTCCAACCCATGTTTCCGAGGTGTCCAATGTACCGACAGCAGAGATGGCTTCCAGTGTGGGCCCTGCCCCGAGGGCTACACAGGAAACGGGATCACCTGTATTGATGTTGATGAGGTAAAAGTTCACTTAGACCCGGAAGGAATCCCTAAGTATCCTCCTCACCCTGCAGCTTTTGGAAAAAGAAGCCAGGCTGATGATTAAGGGCTGACTTGGGCTGTCCTCCAGGCTCCATCAAAACCACTTGCTTGGAGACCCTGAGACACAGGGATGGCGGAAGGAGACATGACCCAAGGTTATGGCTGCATTTGTCATTTTTCCTTTGCGTTTCCAACTCTTCTACTGGTCCATTGGCTACAGTGCTGAGGTTTCTGCTTTACACGCTGACATTTGCATTGGTTATTTCTCTTAAGCAGTCTGTGCTACAGTTTTGTTTTTCCCCCACTTTTGCAAATGTGGAAGGGGAGGATTTTTATAAGGGTGTATTTCAGGAGTCACCATGGATTTCTTCAGGCTTCCTAAAATAAAGGAGCAGAGGGGAATGTCACACCACCGAGGGGGGGGCCCTGTAACCTATTAGTAACTAAACGTGCCCAGGGAGGGCCCCAGAGGAGGCACATCCAGCTGTTTGACCGGCTGGCAGAGCCCCAGAAGAGACTGTTTCAAGACCGTGGTTAGGCAGGCCAGGCCCAGTGGCTTAAGCCTGCAATCTCAACACTTTGGGAGGCCGAGGCGGGAGGACCACATGAGCTCAGGAGTTTAAGACCAGCCTGGGCAACAAGACAAAACCCTACCTCTACAAAAAATATGATCATTACCTGGGCATGGTGGCATGTGCCTGTGGTCCCAGCTACTCTGGAAGATGAAGTAGGAGGATTGCCTGAGGCAGGAGGTTGAGGCTGCAGTGAGCCATGATGGCACCACTGCACTCCAGCCTGGGCACGACCCTGTCTCAAAACAAACAAACAAAAAACATGGTTAGGCAATCACCAGTCCAGTCGCAAAGTAGTGTTCATAGCAGGTAGCAAGGCTGCCACCAAAATGTGCCTTCAGTGTGCCTTTCTCGTCCCACCCAGCCAGAGGAAGTCTGAAAGGAGAAGCGCAGGGGAGAGATACGGGTAGGGAACTTAGGCACACTGGCTCCCTAGGGCTCCTGCAGACCCTTGGTAACGTTAGTAACACTCAGTTCATTACCTTCCCTAGTAGTAAGCAATTAAGATGGTCTCTAGTAATCCCTCAATTGGAGAAACATCTGCACACATTTCACTGAACTGCATCTGGTTTTTATCTGTGAGCTGGAATTTTCCTCTTTCTGAAAGGGCAGGAAGTGGTCATGTTTTTTTTACATTAGTTGAAGTGGATTAAAAAAAAAAAAAAAAAAAGAACCAATCTCCAGGCTTCCTAGAGCCTTGGAATAGCATGGACTTGACAGGACATGGAGGCAGGCACAGGCCCTGAGGGATTATGTGGTACTGAAGAGGCACCAGCCCTGGCTTTGCCTTCTTGAGGTCTTTCTGACTGAGTAGTTGGTTTGCTGATGCTTTTGGAGTCATCTTAACAGCCAGCTAAGTGGTCCAGGGACATAGTCCTTTCACAGAGATTTGCAAATTCTGTGTCAGAATATCAGGGAGCTTATTACATTGAGAGGTAGGCTGGTTAATATCAAGGACCCTTACAACATGGATGTGCCATTATTCTACAATACAGCAGAGCCCGCTAAAAAGCAACGTTAGATTGTGTAGTCAGGGATTCAGTGGGTAACTGGAGTTGGAAGCCTTTATTTCCTTTTATTATTTTTTCCACCAAAAGATAGTTAAATGACTAAACAAGTATGTGCAAATAGATGAAGAAAAGTTGGAGTGTTTTCTCGGTGTGGCTAAAGACTTTGGACTTTTTTGTCTTCAGTGCAAATACCATCCCTGCTACCCGGGCGTGCGCTGTGTGAATTTGTCTCCTGGCTTCAGATGTGACGCCTGCCCAGTGGGCTTCACAGGGCCCATGGTGCAGGGTGTTGGGATCAGTTTTGCCAAGTCAAACAAGCAGGTAGGCTGAAGTCATGGTTTCTATTCATTTTCTCATCTTAACAGAACAACTGTGGTTGGTTCCCACCTCTTCGGTGTAACCCTTTACCTCCTTGAGCAGCCAAGGCCATGTGGAATGTCATGGTGCAAAATGAGCAAATTAGGAAGTTTTTCAACCATTTCTAAGTATTTACATTTATAAAATCTAGAAGGGAGGAAGCTTTTAAGATGGGATAATAGAGTATTACTGGAAAAACAGTAAAAGGGGTAATATGGCTATTGGCATAATTTCAGGCTTATTTTGTTGATGGCCGTTGAACATTTTGTCCTGCAGAATAAGTTGAGAACCAGGGAAACAAAAGCTTTGAAAAATTAGGTCACTTTTATAGAGTCATTGTTGCCAATCCGAAGCTGTTTCAGAGATGAGGGGATTTTAAGAGTAGAAATAATCCCCCAAGGCAACCTCCCCTTTTTCTTATGTAAGCTCTAAATTGCCATAAAGCACTTGAGTACTTCTTGACAGTCTCCATTTATTTCCAAATGTTCTACTATATCCTGGTCATTATTTAACTGACTGACTGTGAAATTCTTTTTGATGTTTTTAGCCCTTAAAAATGGTTGGTCTATAAATATATTTTACTACCTTAGGGAAATTATTAGCTTTGAAGAAGGGCAGGGGTTTATTATTTCCTAGCTGCCTATCAAAGGGTTCTAGAGGGCATGATTTTTTAGACTAGGAAAGGTAGGCAAGCTAGACATATAGGAATGACAAGAAGTTGTTAGAGTCCTCTAAAGACAGAATCTCTAAGAACAAACCAAGGAAATAGACAAAACAAAATATAAGGTACTTGGTGTAAGGTAGTAAGGAACGCTTCTCAATAGACTTCCAGTAACATGGCAGACAGAACTGAAGTGGAAGGGAGCCACCTTGCTAAAATTTAACAGCAAATGTTACTGCGTTCCAAAGTCAAAAGAAATAAAAGGAAATGATGCAGTGTCCAGAAACAGAGAGAAAGCTCAAAGCCGAAACTGTGACTAAGAACTGATGCCACAGCAGATCCTGGGAGGTGGGAGCCAGGTCCAGGTCCTAGGAACGGGGACCTGGCTTTTACCACCTGTGTGGAGTGGATGCAGCAATGTAGTCTGGGAACTTTGGAAAGGCCTAACACCCCTGCATAAGTCCAGGACCCTCAAAGAACCACCCTATCCATTACAAGGAGACAGGAAAACTTGACTAGCCCTAAGAAACAATAAAGAAGCTTGAATTCAGCTTTAAGATATGCTTGACAAAAATGAAAATTGCCCACAACAAATGTGGCACACATACACTGTGGAACACATACAGTTATGAGTTCCAGATCTGTGTTATACATATAATGCAGAAACACAAGCCAGAAAATTAAAATCATAACCAGCCATGAAAAGGTAAAATCCCCAGGGCCCTGTCTCAAGTCAAAGACACACCACTCTGTAAAGACACGCCAAAATTCAGGGCCAGTGGAATGCCCACAGGCAAAATCTGGGCTACTGAAGATATGCTTATAAACAAAAATGGCAGTTTATATAAAGAAACTACCATGAGGAAACATGATAAATATAAAGTAAATATAAAAAGGTAAAGAAATAAATACCATACTTAAAGAACAGGGCAATGTCCCATCTGAACAACATGGCAAAATCCCATCTCTACAAAAAAAAATACACACAAAAAAATTAGCTGGGTGTGGTGGTGCATGCCTGTGGTCCCAGCTACCTTGGGAGGTCGAGGTGGGAGGATCACCTGAGCCTGGGAGGTCGAGGCTGCAGTGAGCTGTGATCGTGCCACTGCACTGCAGCCTGAGCAACAGAGCAAGACCCTGTCTCAACAACAACAACAAAAGTGTAGGACAATGTGAGAAAAACAGACAAGTTTGAAAAACAGCCAAATAAAACTTTTATCAGTGGAAAATCATTGACCTTAACTCAATAGATGGGCAAAACAGATTAGACACAGCTTCGCGGGGAATTCATAGGCTAGGAGGTGAATTTAAAGAAATCATCTAGAACACAGCACAGAGAAATAAAGATATGAGGCATATAACAAGAGGTTAGGAGTCAAAAGAAGATATTAACGAGAAAGTCCGATATTCATCCAACTGTAGTTCCAAAGAAAGACTAGAAAGCAGTTGGGGGAAACTGAGAATGTTCCAGAATTGAAAAAAAGCTAAGAATCCTCAGATAGGAGAACTACACTGAGTCCCAAGCAAGATAAAAAAAAAAAACGTTCCTAACCTAACAAGGTGGTGGAACAGATGAATTACACAAGTTGTCTTTTCTGAATAACTTTCAATGCCATGAAAGCAATTCTCATTTGCAATTAGATTAAGTACAAACTGGTACAAATGCAGGGAGATGGCACAAATAACCCTCAGATTACCATTCTACCTGAAATTCTGCATCTTCACTTCACACAAAGATAGCAAAACAAAGAAGATTTATTTGCATTCCTATTTAAGCAGCATGTCTCGCTAAACTTTCTTTGAACTTTTCTGCACTAGGTCTGCACTGACATTGATGAGTGTCGAAATGGAGCATGTGTTCCCAACTCGATCTGCATTAATACTTTGGTGAGTATTTCTCACAGCTGTTGTTATCAAAGCAGAACTGGTTATTAAAACAAGTATATGTTTATAGACCATAGCTTCCAAACGCACCTAGAACATGTGGGCATAATATATTTGATTGGCAAATCAAATATATTATGAATATATATTATTCATAGAATAAGGGCAAAAGTTTGTGCTAATAAAGTGTTTAATATGAGTAATTGTATAAGTAATTTTTATGTAAGAATACTTTTATAAGTGCCAAGTTTGTCCTTTATTTTCTACCAAAGTTGCAATATTAGGCTATTAGATAACTATTTATTGAATAAATTATTACTCCTGTATTTTAAAATTGTGAAGAGCTTGGTAGTTTATGTTAATAGTTCAGTATTTTACTGGTGACTACACAATCTCCAAATGTCATTCTTTATTTTCATAAAACTTTTCAATCACGAGGTCAGGAGTTCGAGACTAACCTGGCTAACACAGTGAAACCCTCTCTCTACTAAAAATACAAAAAAAAATTAGCCAGGCCTGGTGGCAGGCGCCTGTAGTCCCAGCTACTCGGAAGGCTGAGGCAGGAGAATGGCGTGAACCTGAGAGGTGGAGCTTGCAGTGAGTCGAGATCACGCCACTGCACTCCAGCCTGGGCGACAGAGTCTCAAAAAGAAAAAAAAACAGACTCAGTCTCAAAAAAAAGATAAAAAAACTTTTCAAAACTTTTCATTGTATTAAATTAAAGTGCTTAGCACTTAGGGATGGCTATAACTTAAGTATTCAGATATGGGTTTTATTTCTGAAAGTTCCTATCAAACTATGTCCAAGATGAAAGATGTACCAGAATAGACTATCAAGAAAAGAACTACTGATTACATGTATGACTATTTGAAAGTTATCCAACCTCTAGGTTCCTTGTTTCCTTGTAAGTAAAAGCACTTTACATTTATCGAGTCACTTATTTTAATCCTCACAACAACCTCATAAACGGGTATTATTATTATCCACATTTTACAATTGAAGAAACTGAGGCACAGAAATATTACATCATTAAGTCCAGGCGTGGTGGAGCATTCCTATAGTCCCAACTCCTCAGGAGGCTGAAGCTGAAGGATCATTTTGGTCCAAGAGTAGTTTGAGGTTACAGTGAGCTGTGATCGGCACTGCACTCCAGTCTGGGTGACAGAGGGAGACCCTGTCTCCAAAAAGAAAATAAAGGAATGTTACGTATTTATACTAAGGTCACACATCTTAGAAGACTTCCAGGTTGGCTACAGAGCCTGCGTTCTTCTCCACAATGCTATATTGCTTAGGAATAGATGGGGATTTATTGCTTCTCAGCTTTTACCAGGACAAAGTAGTCTGCAAATAGATTTGCGAGATCTTGGTGTAAAGGTAATAACTGAGCCACCTAGAGAGAAGGAAAGTAGACAGTAAACAGAACTCCAGGAAACCCCAAAAATGAAGGACTAGGCCAAGGAAAAAGAGCAGAAGCCAGAAAAAGGAGCGAGTGGACAGCATCGCCAGGGAGGCTGAGAGATTGAGACAGGTCGCTGGAAAGTGTGCTTTGGATGTGGCGATTAAGAGGTTGTGAGTGACTTAAATCATTCAACTGCATACTTCAAATGGATGTCTTTTACGATCTGTAAATTTTATGTCAATAAAACTGCATAAGATGAAAAAGTTCTGAGGATCTAATACACAGCATGGTGACTTAGTTAATAATACTATGTTATATATTTGAAATCTGCTAAGAGAGCAGATCTTAGATGTTCTCACTGAAAAAGAAAAAAGGGGAGGGCAACTATGTGAGTTGATGAATATGTTACTTAACTGACCGGTAATGATTTCACAAGGTATATGTATATCACATCATCACACTGCACACTTTCAATATATTCAGTTTCGTCAATTATACCTCAATAACGATGAAAATTTTAATTTTGATTTTTTTATATAATTCCATATATAGTGTGCAGTGTGATTATATATATTATATTATATCTATAAAAGCTAAAAAAACCTGGCCCCTGAAGTGTCACTGCAGTGGAGCTGACAGCTCATTTGTCAGTTTCTCAGTCTGCCTCATCAGAAATTCTCAACGCAGGCCACCAGCATTTCTCGGTGCACCCATTCCTTTGTCATTCTATTGTAAAAGAGCCAAAGGAACAGCAAGAAGAAAAATTAACTTGCTTCTTAAGCAGATCGTCTCCCTGTCCCCAGAGTAAGCTTCTCACACTACCTCCCAGGACTTCATTGGAACTTTTGGCCTCTCCCCTTATGCCCTCCACAGTGGCACGGGCAACTCAGTGTCACTGGTTCACTGTGCAGCCTTCTTCCCTCACTTCTATTCCGTGTTTGTCTGAGTGGCCAGATACAGCCTCCAGTCTGATGGTGTTTTCACCAACATTCACATGATCTTATATGTAAGCAGAGAGGCAGGCATGGGTCTGATGCCTGAATCCTGCCAGCAATGAGTACCTGTGAAAATAGACACAATAACCATACCTTTGCTCAAACTGTACCTTTGCTCACAGCTTTCAGCTCATCACCTGATCTTTGTTCCCTGCAGGGATCTTACCGCTGTGGGCCTTGTAAGCCAGGGTATACTGGTGATCAGATAAGAGGATGCAAAATGGAAAGAAACTGCAGAAACCCAGAGCTGAACCCTTGCAGTGTGAATGCCCAATGCATTGAAGAGAGGCAGGGGGATGTGACATGTGTGGTAAGTTGTTTTTTGACTTCCTCTATCATTTTTCCTCTTCATTTCTGACTTCCTCTATCATTTTTCCTCCTCCATTTTTGACATCACCTCTCTCCAGTTTCTACGTGCTTCGGGGTAAAAGTACTTCAAAATGAAAGCATTGCAATCAAAATGAGCATGGAGTATAACAGGAACAGGGTCCACTGAGTTTGTGGGGAGCAGCCTGACATCCATCTAACCATCAGCTGCCTTTTCTCTCCCTCTTGGCTATGGGGCAACACTGTCTACTTGGGCACCTGAATGCCAGAGCCTCCAGTGAAGCCCCAGCTCCCAAGCACCTTCTGTGGAAAGCCCAGAAGCCAGCAGCAGGGAGGTGAAGGAACATTCTCCTCCCCTTTCCTTCTTCTGCCCCGTCTACTTGCCTGTATAATGACAACATACCTGCTGTCATCTCTAACTGTCCTCATCCTTACAACTTCCACAGTGTCTGCCTGGACACTCCTGTTGGGGGCGGGCTGCCGTGGAGATGTGGGGGCTGTCTAGGCCCTTGGGGAGAACCTCCCGTCTCCTGCAGGTGACTGGCAGGGGCCAGATGGTGCCATGCTCTATGTCTACCTCCACTCCAATCAGGGACAGCTCCATGAATGGTCACACCCCCTGTGCATTATACAGCCCTGGAGCTGATCTGGGGAGGGGAGACTGGGAAGAGAGTAGAGCAGTCACAGCAGGGCCTGACATGGGTCTCATGCTGAGCTTGTAGTGGGCCCTATGTGAAGGAGAGGGTGCGCTCTGGCCATCCATTGCCAAATCCAAGGATCCAGAGTCCTCAGCCTGCCATCCATTCCCAAATCCAAGGATCCAGAGTCCTGGGGATTCTAGGCACTGAAAAATCAGCAGACTTCAGCTGCCCCCCTCCTCTGCACTTCCCGGGGTACCAGGCCTTCGGCAGGTGGCCTGTCAGAGTCTGAATTCACCAGTTCACAGTGATCACCCCTGAGCAGCAAGATGGATCCTTAGAGCCCTTTTCCATCTTCTTTGTCTCAAAGTTATGCTTCTTTGTCTTTATGCATGCACAGTTTTCCACAATGAGCCTATCACTTTTCAAATAGGAAAAATAAGAGTCAAAAATGAGTTAAATAAATAAATATAATAAAGTCAGCCCTCCCTGGCAATACAGATATTCTGTAACAAGGTCAGATGGAGGAATGTGCTGTATCAGAGAGGGAATAACCCCAGCAAGTTCCTGAATTCCTCATGGTTGGGCTTGTTTATTACCAAAAAGCAGTCATTGAGAAGCAAGTGTATATCTCTGTTGAAATCCCCATTTTCTGTGAACAAATTGACAACTCCCCTGGGATAGTGGGTGATGGGGCTCTTAATATGTTTTTGAATTTGTAATAAGGCACAACGACAGATGGTAAAGGATTAATAAACTTGGTGTGACTACTAAAATAATTGAATCTGCCAGAAAATGGCTCATTAAAAATGTATTTGTTCCTAGAGGACATTTTTTCCTCATTAAAGTGAGTCAAGGACCAACCTCATGGATCAACCTTCCAGGCCTTCCAAAGGCCCTGCTGGGGCAAGTGAGCAGGAACCAGGAGCCCGGTAGGGTCTCTCTGGAGTCCTGCCTCCTGAATCATGGTTGCAGAGGGAGAGCACAGATGATTGAGAATAGGCAGGCTGCGGCTGAGGAAGTCACTGGTCTGAAAGCTCCTTATTTTGGGTAGTGAGGCCAGGAAATTTAACCTGTGCTCACATAAGTCTGATTTCCATTGGCCCAGACTCTGCTCCTCAGACTCTCTCCCTCCTCCCTCCTTTATCTTCGATCCCAGGTCAGCTTTCTCTCCCTCCGCATTTCCAGTTCCCTGTGACCTTCTGGGTCTCCTCCTCCCGTCTCCCTTCTGCTGCGTCTCCCTTTACATCTTTTAAACAGTGAACCATCACACTACTCAAGTGCAATTAAATAGTTTCTAAGCCCCACTCAACAAGGCTGAGTGACTCTGGGCCCTCCCCCTGGGAATGAGCAAAGGAGCAGAGAGGCCCTTGTCAGCCACCAGCTCCCTGCCAGGCTCAGCTTCCCAGGCCTCTGATGGTCTTTCCCTTTACAGTGTGGAGTCGGTTGGGCTGGCGATGGCTATGTCTGTGGAAAGGATGTGGACATCGACAGTTACCCTGATGAAGAGCTGCCATGCTCTGCCAGGAACTGTAAGAAGGTAAGGGGTGTTGGGGTGACAGTAGGCACACATGCACTGTGGCTTTCCAAAGTCACATCTTCTATGGGGAGAGGTTCTATGGATCTACGGGCGGATCACGAGGTCAGGAGATGGAGACCATCCTGGCTAACACGGTGAAACCCCGTCTCTACTAAAAATACAAAAAAAAACTAGCCGGGCGAGGTGGCGGGCGCCTGTAGTCCCAGCTACTCCGGAGGCTGAAGCAGGAGAATGGCGTAAACCCAGGAGGCGGAGCTTGCAGTGAGCTGAGATCCGGCCACTGCACTCCAGTCCGGGCGACAGAGCAAGACTCCGCCTCAAAAAAAAAAAAAAAAAAAAAAAGGTTGCACTTGTAAAGTAGCTGTATCTCAGATGAAGTGAAACAGCCACCAACAATAAAGCCACAGTGTCTTGAGGTCAGAAACAGTTACTGGCTTAACACAAATGTAGGATGTCATTCAGAACTGTGTTTTCCCCTTAAGGACAACTGCAAGTATGTGCCAAATTCTGGCCAAGAAGATGCAGACAGAGATGGCATTGGGGACGCTTGTGACGAGGATGCTGACGGAGACGGAATCCTGAATGAGCAGGTACCTGCTTTGCTGGGAGGGCCTGTGAATTGCCATGTACCAGAGATGATGGGAGAAAGCCTGTGAAGTCACCTATGTATATGAATCATCCCAAATGTTAGTTTCCATGCCTGCATTCCACGGCACTGCACCTTTTTACTCCATAAGATTCACAAATGTTTGAAATATAAAACTGACAAATTTGGGCCACCAGAGTTCTGACGCTTCATAACAATGGGGGAAGTGGATTTAGTAGAAGTCTGAGAGATGTTCTATCCTTTCATCTTTTTAGGATAACTGTGTCCTGATTCACAATGTGGACCAAAGGAACAGCGATAAAGATATCTTTGGGGACGCCTGTGATAACTGCCTGAGTGTCTTAAATAATGACCAGAAAGACACGGATGGGGATGGAAGAGGAGATGCCTGTGATGATGACATGGATGGAGATGGTAGATTTGTCGTGCTTTTGTCTTTTATCTGGGATTCAATTGACCTTGTTCCATTTTTCTCTCTCCAGAGTAGGAATAGAATGACTGATTCAGGGCCTTCCAGCTGTGGGTGGCTCACTGTGGCCTGCATCTGGAGGGCCCAACGTGGACTTGGGTCTGTGGAAGGAGACTCCACAGCCCACTCCGCTACTTAATGGCTCTGGATGTTTCCAAGACTCTGTATCATTGCCAGAAACTTTGTAGGACCCCTTCAAGCAGTGTCTCGTCAGGGTGTGTCTTTGTGGGCATCTCCCTTCCCATTTCTACCTCTCCTCACTCGCCGCTAGACTTTCTACATGTGAGAGACCCAGAAGTGGAGAACTGAATGAGAAGGCAGTGAGCAGGGCCACAGATTACGCATCACAGGCTACACATCACATTGCGGGCCCTTGAAGGAAAAATCTTTTCAAAATACCACCTGCCCCAACACACACACACACACACCCCGCTCCAGAACATGCACACCCCCCTAAAACATGACCTCACTTTCTGCAAGCCTAACTGATGACCCATTTCCAGTGGTGTGCTGGTAAACAAACCACAGAAAGCCCTGGTTGGTAGCATTTGCCAGTTTCCATGAGGTAACTCCATACTGTCCTCATTGCTGATTTCAAGCTACCAATGTGACATCATCAAACACAAAACTGAAAAGAAAGAGGGACACAAAGGACCCAGCTCCAGCACAACACTGCCTAGAGCCGTAGGGTCTCAGTCATAGCTCAGATACCCATGAGATCCTCCCTCTCCAGGGTCAGCCCATTCAGCCATCATGATCCCCTCCTCTGGTTGCTGTCATAGCCCTTGACATCTTGGACAAATTAGAATTCAGTCGACAAATACCTCTGAGGGCTGTTCATTTTTAAGTCTCCCAGAATCCATCCTTTGAAGCTACCTCTGGGTAACTGCTGAAAACGCTAGTCCCTATGTGACACTGGCCCAGGCAGAAGCAACTCATCATGTGCCTGATCTCTCCAGCACCTAGAAGTCAGTGACATCCCCCCGACTCAAGGTAGCATTTCTTTCTCACAGGAATAAAAAACATTCTGGACAACTGCCCAAGATTTCCCAATCGTGACCAACGGGACAAGGACGGTGATGGTGTGGGGGATGCCTGTGACAGTTGTCCTGATATCAGCAACCCTAACCAGGTTAGTAGGATACTGGGGAATTCAAACTCCAAGCTGAATTCCTCTATGCAAAGACTCATTTAAGACGGGTGTCTAGAAAAACAGCAGAGCCTCTTAGCTGTTGCCACTTACCTAACAAAGCAGAGGTGGAGAAATGACACACCGTGGGCCTGAAGATGGTGGGATGAACACCACACGAGATCGGAAGCCCTAGGGACTATCTCCCAGGCTGTCGATTGCCTGTGAGGTTAGTAACACGAGCTTCATGATGCTCAGTACAAGTATTTTTCCTGCAGAAAGGAAAATGGAACATGGAAATTAACCATTGGGAGCCTTGTGTCCCTTTAGTCCCGAAACCCCTACACAGCCTATGTATGGACATTTCAGATTAAGTTCAGCCAGTGATGTGTTGCATCTCCCTTCTCACTCCTCCTTCCTGTCTGGATAATTGGGTATGATATGTCATTTATTTTTAAAGCCCTGAGACAGGGGAGTCATGGTTGCCCTCTGTGACTCACTCACGATTTTGGCCAAATTTCAAATTGCAGAAGCAAAGCAAAATCAACTTGTCTTCTCCCCGTGCCTACGGCTGGCTCCCTCTGACCCATGCCAGAGTTCCAGGCCTCCACCTGCCACCATGCTGCCCCAGCGCCCCTTTCCAATCAGCTCATCTGGTGTGTGGGCAGCCCATCCATGTAGCTTGATATTTTAGAAGGCTTTTTTGAAAATTCAGCATTGTGCCTACACCAATATGGTGTTGTCCTTTTGCAGTTTTGCACCACCCCAGTTCCAGAGAAATAATTCCCCAAATCCAATGATGATGGGTGAGGTCTGCCTTCTCTGGAACATTCTGTATATGCAGACCCAGGAATAAATAACATGTGCTGTTCTCTTTGCAGTCTGATGTGGATAATGATCTGGTTGGGGACTCCTGTGACACCAATCAGGACAGGTATGGCATGTCTCCCAACTGCAGAGAGCCAGATGCAACATCCGGAGAGGGTTTTAAATTTCAGAACTTCCTGCCGCTCCATTCCTTGGGATCTCTCTGGGTTGACTGAGCTGCTGGTGGGATAATAGCCCTGCCTTTGGTCAGGATTACCATGAAAATTCTCCCTGAAAGTTCTGTATAGGGGATAACGGTGTCAGAATAGGTTACTAGGCACTCCGGCAAGTGAGATCTATTTCAGGAGAGGTAATATAGCATCATGCTGCACAGATGGGCTCTGGAATAAGATAGCTAGATATAAATCTCAGCTCCTTCTCTTACATGCCAGCTAACCTTTTACTAATACTTATTACCTAATACTTCTGTGCCTCAATTTTCTCATCTGTAAAATGAGGATGACAGTAGATCTAGCTCATAGGACCATCGTGAAGATTGAGTTGATCCATGGAAAGTGCTTATTATGGTTTCTGTTACATACATAGCACTCAATAGATATTAGCTCTTTTATTTTTATAATCTTTCAGCTCAGGAAAACTTCACCATCATCCCAAAATAGAAGGCTGTCAGTTTGCTGAGGGATTGCTATTATTTTCTGGAAATTTCCTTGAAATTTTTAAAATTCCATTTCCCTTACTTAAGTGGAACTGTTCTGTGGAAGTGAGTTTTGTCAACCTTCCTAGCTCAACACGATGGAGTCCTACATTAAGACTGAAGGCTGGATCAACTGATCAGATACTGGAAGAACATCACCAAAAACAGACGTGTGCCACTCAGCCCTAGAGGCACCTGCAACCCAAGGTTCTAAACCCTTTCATCTCCTTAGGGAATTCTTACAAAGGCAGCTAGGACAAGGATGAGAGGGAAAGGATTCTGAAAGACAAAGCAAAAAAAGAGGTAATTTCTCTCCTGATAACGTGGATCAGACGTTGCCCTGCAGAAACCAGTTCTTGACCCAAATCTTACTCAAGGACAGCTCCTATGAAGCCACGTCTCTCTTTTTTCTGGAGATGGAGTCTTGCTCTGTCACCCAGGCTGGCATGATCTCAGCTCACTGCAACCTCCACCTCCTGGGTTCAAGCAATTCTCATGCCTCAGCCTCCCAAGTAACTGGGATTACAGGTGTGTGCCACCATGCCTGGCTAATTTTTGTATTTTTAGTAGAGACAGGGTTTCATCATGTTGGCCAGGCTGGTCTTGAACTCCTGGCCTCGAGTGATCCACCTGCCTCAGCCTCCCAAACTGTGCATCTTTTTCATTATGCTCTGTGTCCTTGCTGCAAAGTACAAATAGTCATCCCTCAGTATCCCAGGGTATTGGTCCCAGGACATCCCTCTGCCCCCAGGATACCAAAATCCTCAAATACTCAAGTCCCTTATACAAAATGATGTAGTATCTGCATATAACCTATACCTGTCCTCCCATATGCCTTAAAAATCCTCTCTAGATTACCTAATACAGTGTAAATGCTAGGTAAATAGTTATTATACTGCAATGGTTTCTTGTTTGTATTATTTTATGTCATTTTTCATTGTTCTTTTTCACATCTTTTCAATCCTTAGTTGGTTGAATCTGCGGATATGGAACCGCGGATACAGAGGCCCGACTGTGCTAGCTAAGTGAACTTAAACATATTTCCCAGTCTCTTGGCATTGCAACTTCTTCACCTGCAAAGAGGAGATAAATGCATCGCACAGGTTATGGTGAAAATTCAAGATAATGTAGAGAAAGCTCCTGGCACAGTGCTGGCCCAAGGGTGACATGGAGAAAGCAGGGGCCATGTTATTATTGGTATCACAGTACAAGAAAAGGCACGTCAGCAACAGAGCCTGACGTCAGATGTCCCTCTCCTCTTCCACAGGGAAGGTGGGACTCTATCCTGACAACTGCCCTAAATAATGTGCATCAAGAATGTTCCCTTGTGCAGGTCATCTTGCACTCTGACTACTATCTACATTAATTTCTAAAATATCCTATCCCACCAGCCTCTAGATATTTGCCCAAAACAAATGACTCATTCTGCTATGCTTTAATTCCCACGAAGTTGAACCTTGGAGAAGAGACAGGAACTGCTTGTTTTTTGCATAAAAATGTTCAGGGCTCTATAGAACGGCTGCTAATGGAAATAGCTCAGTCTTGTGTTTTATAAAGCAGGCCTGCTGCATGCATAGGGATTCTGCTGTTTGAGCCACATCATCTTCTGCTTGTCCAGGCTGGTTTCACTTTTGCTGGACTCTTTCTGTCCCCCTGTACCATCTGGAAAGTGTGGCCATAGAGCATGGTCTGGTCCCTGGCTTCCCTCTCCAAGAGGGTGCAGGGGCAGCTCCTGGCCCAGGACAGGCCGCAGGTGGACCAGGGCTAAAGGACTACTAACTCTTTTCCAGAGTAACCATGAGCGGTCTTAGACTCCAGGACACCTCTTGGAGGCAGGGCAGACTCATCTTCAGGTGGCCTCTCAGCCCAGAAAGTCAGGTGGACAGAGGAGGAGAGTTCTGAGAAGTCCTTTAGACCAGCACTGAGCCTGGCCTACATGCTCCCCTCGGGAAGGCGTGGCCCTGTTCACTTAGCCCTTCTCCCCATGGCGTTCAGGTCTGAATCCTCATGGGATCCACTAGCCAGGGACTGTGAACAGTAATATCCAGAAAACACTGTAGGACTTCATAAGAGTCGGTACTTTTTCATCTATTGAAATTTAATATGCAAAATCCTGATTTTCATCATTTAATCTTCATAACAACCCTACGAGGTAGGTACAATTTTCATTTTACAGATGAGGACACTGAGCCATAGAGAGGTCAGGTGTCATGCCTGAGGTCACATGCTGGCCAGTGCCTGAGCCGGGATTTACACTGGGCTGTCTGGTTCCACTGCCTGTCACTCGGTTCTCCTCATACGTCCTCTGAGTTGAATATTATCTAGCAGTTCCCAGGGACTGATAGGAGCATCTGGTCACAAATCATAGAAATAGACCCTTATCTTCTTGAGTAGGAAATGACTCACTTGTTTCAAGAGGTTGAGGATGGGAAGAACTGTCTCTGAGGCCCATAGGGCAGCCTTATCTAAGGGAATGACCCCAGTGGGTTTGATTTTAAAAGCCACCCCTGGTTTAAAAAAAAAACCTCAAGCACAGACTGTCCTTCCTAAGAATGGATCCTTCCTGTTCCCGGCTGAACTGTGAGCCACATCACCTGTCCTTTCTCCCGCAGTGATGGAGATGGGCACCAGGACAGCACAGACAACTGCCCCACCGTCATTAACAGTGCCCAGCTGGACACCGATAAGGATGGAATTGGTGACGAGTGTGATGATGATGATGACAATGATGGTATCCCAGACCTGGTGCCCCCTGGACCAGACAACTGCCGGCTGGTCCCCAACCCAGCCCAGGAGGATAGCAACAGTAAGCAGGCTCAGCCCAAAGCTGCGCAGCACCCCTGGGCTCCCTTCAGCCAGGCACGTGGGGGCACGCCTCTCTCCAGGCACCAACTCAGAACATCCCCAGCTCCCATCAGCTGCTTCTCCATACCCGGCCTCTCTGCATAGCTGTAGCTTGTGTGGACAGCAGATATCTGGTAGACACCAGTCTCCAAGTAAGTCAGGACTGAGCTGCTTTGCATCTTCCTGAACAACCCTAGGATGCCATCACACAGGTCAGGGAAGCAGCCACACACTGTGGCTCAGTTCCCAAAGGGCTTGGAGAGCTGCTCCACCATCTTACCTGTCACCTTCCACCTTCCACTGGGAGTCCCCGAAAAGCAGCAGGATAGAGAGAATGGCACAGAAGTGGTATATGCCAGGTTCACAAATGCAGATGCCTGCAGGGGCCAGGCAGATAAGAAAAGGTCTGCACCAAGCCAGACACGAGACAGCAGGGAGCGTTGGGGACTGCGGTGACCTGGAGAGGGCGTGCCCGCCCACAGCAGTGCACACGCAAAAATGCCAGCACGTGAGCTGAACAACACACACGTGGGGGCCGCATTCAGTCTAGGGGCCGCCAGAAGTTAGTCTTAGAGATATTCTGGTAACAATAATTTCCCTGTTTTCTACACATTACAGTCCAGAAAGTGCTGTAGACATTTGCTTATGTGAGGTCAAGCTTAAGATCCACCAGTTGGTGAACCCAACTGGTAGGTAATAAGAACTTTTTTTTTTTTGAGACGGAGTCTCGCTCTGTCGCCCAGGCTGGAGTGCAGTGGCTGGATCTCAGCTCACTGCAAGCTCCGCCTCCCGGGTTCACGCCATTCTCCTGCCTCAGCCTCCCGAGTAGCTGGGACTACAGGCGCCAGCCACCTCGCCCAGCTAGCTTTTTGTATTTTTTAGTAGAGACGGGGTTTCACCATGTTAGCCAGGATGGTCTCGAACTCCTGACCTCGTGATCCGCCCGTCTCGGCCTCCCAAAGTGCTGGGATTACAGGCTTGAGCCACCACACCCGGCCAACAAGAACTTTAATGAGGACAGAGTGGAGGGCAACTGTTCAAATTGATCTTTCAAAAAGCTCTGGGAGGACTGGCCTGGTCACCCAGTACAAGGACTCCAGGATGGGGCCTGGGACCAGCTCAGACATGACCCCAGGCTCCTCTCCCAACACTGATGGGAAATCATGGCCCTGGTTCTGGGAGCTTGAGCCCTTCTGTTCCTCATGCAGCCCCTTTCCCTGCCAAGGCGTGGCAGTGGGTGTGAGCACTATTGAGCTCCTGTCCTTTTCCACCCCACTCAGGCGACGGAGTGGGAGACATCTGTGAGTCTGACTTTGACCAGGACCAGGTCATCGATCGGATCGATGTCTGCCCAGAGAATGCAGAGGTCACCCTGACCGACTTCAGGGCTTACCAGACCGTGGTCCTGGATCCTGAAGGGGATGCCCAGATCGATCCCAACTGGGTGGTCCTGAACCAGGTGAGTGTCACATGGGCGGCAACGGCTCAGCCTTGCCTCTCAACAGTGCCCTTCTGATAGTGGTAGGTCATGTTTAGAGGGTGCAGACAATGAGCCAGGCCTTCTTCACATCGCTCTTATTCCTCAACAGCCCTATGACAGACTACTTCAATTATGCCCATTTTACAGAGGATGAAATTGTCTGCTACAGCTTTCATGATTGTAGCATCTTAATGATGGTAGCACTGTGGTAAGTAGCTGAGATGACTGCAGTTGGGACCTAGGCTGTCGGACCCTAGAACTGACACTTCTGATCTCTGCAGCAGACTGCCTTCTGCATATCCTCCTCATTGTGTAACCAAAAAAGGCAAGAACAGAGAGGCTTAGTAGATTTTCCAGAGTCACAGAGCAAGTCACATTGATTAGAAGTATATGTTGTATGTTCCCCAGTTAAAGGCCTGTTCAATCAGCTTAAGTGACGGTCTCAGCAAACTTATTCCTATTCAGCTTTGAGCTTTTTTTAACCTTCTTTACAAGCACATGCTTTCTTCGAGCACGTAACACAATAGAGCAACTATTCAGATGATGAAATCTTTATATGGAGGTCAGACATCACTGGCCACTCACTCATGGTGCCTGAGGTTTTCAGCTTCCTCAGGGTTACTTGACCCCTTCAAGACTGTTCTGAACTCCCTCACCTCTCTCTGCAGGGCATGGAGATTGTGCAGACCATGAACAGTGATCCTGGCCTGGCAGTGGGTACGTCCTGGGCCTCAGTTGCCACCCGCATAGAATTCTTCCAGCTACTAGTGTGGTTTGTCTGTTGTTCTAATCTTATCTGGTCCCTACAGGGTACACAGCTTTTAATGGAGTTGACTTCGAAGGGACCTTCCATGTAAATACCCAGACAGATGATGACTATGCGGGCTTTATCTTTGGCTACCAAGATAGCTCCAGCTTCTACGTGGTCATGTGGAAGCAGACGGAGCAGACATATTGGCAAGCCACCCCATTCCGCGCCGTTGCAGAACCTGGCATTCAGCTCAAGGTATTGGTGGTTTGAAGTCATTCATCGCCCTTTCTTCTGGACCCTTCATCTTTTTCCAGATATTGTGTTTTCCCATATGGCACTTAATCTAAAAAATTGATGCATTTATGCTAACGTTAGAGTCAGGGAAGACTACAGCTGACCCAGGTAGGGCCTTGCCTTCATTCCTATGTACCAGCTACATTCTAACCTCTAATGGTGGGAATTCCAGCCTACGTGAGGTCAGAGAGAGGGAAGGTTTAGAGTGCACCTTCAGGCACACTGTGTTGGAAACTGGCTAATAAGTTTCATTGATAGGTCCAACTTTGTACAGGAGGGCTTGTGGGCTACTTCTGTCACTCCTGCTAGGACACAAGGCTGACTTAAGTAGCCAGACGTTTGATGGGAGCCCTCGTTGGGCAAATGTAGGGAGCAGTGGATTTGCAGCAGGAACAACATGGAATGTGTAGTGGAATACTGGGCAAAGCTTAGTAGTAAAAGGTTGGGGTCACCTCCATAGATATGACATTTAAGCGTTTATGCTTTGTTTCGAATCCAAGGCAGCCGGATGATAACCATGACTGTAACCTGGATCATCACTTCAGATCCAGGAAGCGGGAAGGGCGGTGCCTGGGTCCTGCCCTAAAACCTTGCTTGTGTCATCATCCAGGCTGTGAAGTCTAAGACAGGTCCAGGGGAGCATCTCCGGAACTCCCTGTGGCACACAGGGGACACCAGTGACCAGGTCAGGCTGCTGTGGAAGGACTCCAGGAACGTGGGCTGGAAGGACAAGGTGTCCTACCGCTGGTTCCTACAGCACAGGCCCCAGGTGGGCTACATCAGGTAGGTAGAGGCCCCATCTCCTTACCTTGCCCTAGAAGCAAAGCACCCTCTGTTCTGCATCCCAGAGCCTTCACTTCCCTGAGCAGTTCTGACCTAGGATAGTCCCCAAGGACATGCCAGGACTTTTGTGACTGCAGGGTGGGGAACCTAGAAAAGAAGTTGGGGAGGAGGCACTCAGACTCAGACAGACCACCCGGACAGGACAGAAGGGCCAAGATGGGGAGAGAAGGAGCAGAGTTGAGGGGAGGACCCAGTGTTGTGGGGTTGGTGCATTTGGATGGCTGTGCCCTTCTGCCATGCTCTGAAGAGAAGCCTGAGGGTGGACATGCCAATCAGTATGAGGTAAGAGGTGTGGCAGGGTCTCTTCTCCACACCCTCCCCTGTGGCACCTCTGGGCCCTGTGTAATCACTTACTAGTGAACGTTTCACCCTGACTGCACTACGCCCCTTACAGTCTGTCTTCCCTACTGGATCACAAACTGCATGAGGGTAGCACTTGTATCTTTTTTCTTAAGACAGAATCTCACTCTGTTGCCAGATGGGAGTACTGTGGCGTGATCTAGGCTCACTGCAAGCTCTGACTTCCTGGTTCAAGTGATTCTCCTGCCTCAGCCTCCCAAGTAGCTGGGATTACAGGCACACGCCACCACGCCCAGCTAATGTTTGCATTTTTAGTAGAGATGGGGTTTCATCATGTTGGCCATCGTGATGCGCATACCTCGGCCTCCCAAAGTGCTGGGATTACAGGCGTGAGCCACCGTGCCCAGCCGTATCTTATTATTTTATCTTGGTCTCCCCGGTGCCTAGCACAAAGCCTGGCATCTACTACACATGGCACGAACTAATCGTCATGTAAGCCAAAGTAGTCTGTCTTGTTTCTTTATAGGACTTTTTTTGTTTGTTTGTTTGTTTTAAAGTATTCTCGGGAGTTAGGAGGCTTAGGGCTGTATCTTTGAAATGTAGATAGTGTTCTTCATTTGAACTTGCAGATCAACACCCATCCTAGCCTATGTAGTATATTGAGGAAGGAGTACTGAGTGCATTCTCCTCCTCAGGGCAGGAAAACAGCCTCATGGAAAAAAAGAAAGTCATGAGGGCAAATCCATATTTTGTTTCTCTTTGTGACATTATGTCAAATGTACTCTTTTTGTTTCACAGTAAGATGATCATGTTCTCAGCCCTATTAAGCCCAATGCCCCTTTTTTATAATATTTTGAAATGCCCCTCTTCCGTCCCAAAATAGAATCATAGAAATTACAACCTACCTACACATATAATCTAGAAAATCAGTCTGAGCCCTAACAATATAATAGAGAAATAAGAATAACTTATAACAAAATAATTTAAATACTTGAGCACAGCCACACCAGAAGACAAAATGAAATAGACACTTGCACCCATACCTAGAATCACTATGCAGGTGACACTCTAACACAGACTGTTGTGTCAGTAACTTAAATGTTACACTGGTGTTGATGACAGCAATGTCAATTTCTCAAATGGTGAACATTTTAGAATGTTAATTTTCAAACAAAGTACTCAGTAGTTTTCTCAATTTACCCTGGAAAATACAGTTTATATTAAAATGTGTGCAAAATACATTTGATGTTCACAAGTGAAAGGGAGTCAGGTTCTAGGCCCTGATCGTTGCTCTTTACCTACCCTGGTGTCTGAGGAACACTCCAGAAGTGTATGGAATGCAGGACAAGTTTTGATCTCTCTAGGGCATTGCACGCCATCCAGCATCCCTGGCTGCCATCACTCAGTGCCCCTGTGACAACCCAAAGTGTCCCCACAGATTCCTGCAACTCTGCTTAGGGAGAGCTGAATCCTGTGGAGAATCATAGCTGTGAGATTCCACTAAAAGGGAGAAATCAGACCAAAGGAAAAGCAGAAGTCTTTAAGCATGGTATATAGACAAACATGACAATGAAGGCACAAAACTTTCTCCCTCATGACATCAGGTTTGGTTTGATTTTTAACTCAAGTTTGATAGTGTGCCCAACATCATGTTAAGCCTTGTGAGAGACAGAAGTTGGGAAGAAACACCCCTCCAGACACACACACACACACACACACACACACACACACAGGGACACACAAACGGTCCCTGCCCTCAGGGACTTCCAGTCTAGTAAGTAAGGGGGAACAGCTACAGCATAATCCAGGTCAGTGAAAAATGGAGCCTAAAACAGAGTAAAGACACAGGTGTGTATAAGAAGTGGGGCCCCTGGGCCTCACAGTGGGCACTTTACCCGGGTTGGATTTCATGGAGACCCCTCCGGCTGTGTTGTCCGCAGAGTACGATTTTATGAAGGCTCTGAGTTGGTGGCTGACTCTGGAGTCACCATAGACACCACAATGCGTGGAGGCCGACTTGGCGTTTTCTGCTTCTCTCAAGAAAACATCATCTGGTCCAACCTCAAGTATCGCTGCAATGGTAACGTGCATTCTTGTTACTATTCAATATTGTTACTAGAATTAGTCAAATATTGCCACCTTATTTTTATACCGCACTTTCCCCCAAAAGCCCAACGCTCATACCACGTAGTCATTAAAACCTGATAGTCCCTGTGTACCAGAAGTAAAAAGCAGATCGCATTTATCCTATTTTATGCATGTGGAAATTAAGACCCACAGAATTTGACTGCATGGTTTAGGGTTTGGGGTTCAGTGAGAAATCCAGTCAGATTTAATTTACAGAAAGCCTTTATTTTTTCATGTAGTTAAAACATAATCATAGATGAAAAACCCACTCTGCCTGCTGATTTTCTGTAGGGCCGGGAAGGAGCACTCCTGGGCTTTAAGCCAATGGTTTGCAAAGCAGCCTGCAGGAGAAAATGGCGGCGAGGGCCTGCGGGGCCTCCTGGGCGGGCTAACAGCGCCCCCTACGGGATGCCTGCGCCGCGGGCAGGGGTCCGGGGTGGAAGAAACCTCGCTAACCTCCCTGTGCGCATTCCTATTGCAGACACCATCCCTGAGGACTTCCAAGAGTTTCAAACCCAGAATTTCGACCGCTTGGATAATTGAACCAAGAGAGCAATCCGTAACTGCTTTTCCGAACACTAAAACCATATATTTTTAAACTTCCTTTAATTTTCTTTATATACACTGTGGCTTTCTTTTACCAACCCAAATAAATAAAAATGTTTTATATGAATGTGGCAATAAAGGAGATCATTTTTTAAAACCGTGTTGCTCAGACATTGCTCTCGTGTCAGGGATCCCCGTTAACTTGCAGGGTGGTGGTTTCTTCTCAGACCCGGTAGCTGGTAAGATGAACCTGTGCGTGAATCACAAGGTCCAGGCCAGAGGTCTCATCTGGGGTCCCCCCAGTTTGCTCCACACAAAAGGCCTAACCGTTCCATGGTCACCTCGGCAGCTTCCTTATTTTGGCTAAAGGGTCTCGAGAAACACGTGTTCGGGGGGGCACCTTCCCTAGGAAGGCGTTTTTCTGACCTAGTCCTGGGACAGATTTGCCCAATTCTTTCTGATGCTCTCCACCCATCCCACACCTTCCAGACTTCTATTCTGGCCCCTTCAACGTCATTCTTAAGCTTATTTATATATTTGGCTCCCCCTAGTGGATTATAAGCATATTGACAATAAAGGATCATGTCATTCCAATCAATATCCCCACAGTACCTGGAATATAGCCGATAAATGTTTGCTGAATAAACAAAGAATGAATGAATGAATGCCTCTTAAGTGAAAGGACGGTAGAGTGTATATGATCATAAAAGCCCAAGTCACAACATATCCTCTATCTGTGGTACCAGTAGCTGGATGTACAGGGCACAAACTTGCCTAATTTGTACACTAGCCTTTCTCGTATCTCAGTTGTAAGTCAAAGATACAAGCAAATTTGTATAAGTTCTCTAGAAATTTAGTTTCAAAGAATTTGCTGTGTGGTTATAAAGTTTCTTATCCCAGAATTCCTAGAGATATATTAAATCATTTATGAAGAAAAAACACCACAGTGTTACCATGACTTTAACAGTGAGAAAATACAACGATGCATGCACGAGATCTGGTGGATTTCTGGACATCCTCCTCTCATGTACAGCCTGGAGATGTGTATTGCCTTGTAATCCAGGACATCTGATCTCCTACATCAAAAACTCCAATGGGGCCACGTGTGGTGGTGCTTGCCTGTGGTCCCTAGCACTTTGGGAGGTCAAGGCAGGCAGATCACCTGAGGCCATGAGTTCAAGACCAGCCTGGCCAACATGGCGAAACCTGTCTTTACTAAAAATACACAAATTAGCCGGTTGTGGTGCCACTTGCCTGTAGTCCCAGCTATTTGGGAGGCTGAGGTGGGAGAATCGCTTGAGCCCGGGAGGCAGAGGCTGCAGTGAGCCGAGATGGTACCACTGTAGTCCAGCCTGGGCAATAAGAGTGAGTGTCCTATGGCTCCTGTATTCTCCCTGAGGCTGGTGGAAGGAGGAGGCAACCCACGCCATGCCCACCCCTGGGGCAGCCTCCCTGCTGTCAGCTGTGCAAGCCCCAAGAACACAGTATGTCCACAGGAAACAGACTCTCTTGGCTAAATCTTTTGTGTCTATAATTGTTTTAGAAACCATGGGCCCACAGGCCATCTAGAACATAATTCCATCCCTTAGGAAGCTTATTTCATTTTTGGGAAGACAAAACTTTTTATGCAAAACAAGAAACAAAGATGCATGTAGATCCAGCAGTGTGCTGAAGCCAGCTCCTACCAGCTCATAAGAGCCAATTATTCAAGTTTTAGGAATATTGTGAGCCAGTTAAACTGTTGGTAGTTTCAAATTGGCCATGGTGGGAGTATTTACACAGAAACTGGCAAACACTACAAATCAGGGCTCTGGAGAACTGGTGGTTAAACATTTATCAGCACACAAGTGATTATTCTACCTTGTCCTATTCCTAGTTGGCCCTCACTTTTTTTTGAAGCTGATATAGAAAACGTGAGGCTTTCAGAAAATACCTTGCATATATTTTCTTACTTCAGAAAATGAAGTAAGAAAAGTGAAAATGGATGGGGCGCTGTGGCTCACACCTGTAATCCCAGCACTTTGGGAGGCCTAAGCAGGAGGATCACTTGAGGTCAGGAGTTTGGGACCAGCCTGGCCAACATAGTAAAACCCCGTCTCTACTAAAAATACAAAAATTAGGCCAGGTGCAGTGGCTTATGCCTGTAATCCCAGCTCCTCAGGGGGCTGAGGCACAAGAGTCTCTTGAACCCAGGAGGCGGAAGTTGCAGTGAGCTGAGATCATGCCACTGCACTCCAGCCTGGGCGACAGAACAAGACCTGTCTGAAGGAAAAAAAAAAAAAAGAGTAAAAATCAGGAAGCACTCGAGAGAAACTAGCCAATTGGAGACTCAGAGGGTGAGTTAGCAGGTGTGGTATGCTCTCCCCCCAGTAACTCCCTGGGCTTCTTGAATACTTGTTATACTCAACCTTAGCACAATGACTCAAATTCCTATTACAGTTCCATTAGGTTAGTAAGAGCCTCATTTGAATCTTACACTTCTAGGACTGAGTGGCCATCAGTCTCTCACCAACTAGTATGAATTCATTCCAATGCCCATTCACCTCCTGACTTCTCATGGAGATTGAGAAGACTGAGGAGTTGGGCATGGTGGTGCACGCCTGTGGTCCCAGCTACCTGGGAGGCTGAAGGGGGAGGATCACTTGAGCCCAGGAGTTCAAGTCCAGCATGGGCAACATAGCAAGATCCTGTCTCTCTCTCTCTCTCTCTCTCTCTCTTTTAAATACTAGGGGAATGGGAGGCGTGACTGGGAAAGAAAAGAGGCATTGTCACTGTAGGGAAAAGACCATGGCTGAGTAAGTAGAATCCCATGGGAAGTGTGGGAGATCTCTGGGGACAGGATGAGGACAGCCAGAGGAGGCCTGGGGGCATGGGAGCAGGTGCACAAATGGAAGTGCAGCCCTTTTTGCCTACACCCAAGAAAAAAGAAAAAAAAAAAAAGCTCTTCCTTCTCCCCATCCAGGTTATTAGTCCTAGGCTCCAGAAGTATTATGGTGATTATCCTTAGGTTAATTTTGGAGACAGGCTATAGAGTTAAAGAGAATGAGGAGGATATCGAATCCAGCCACCTCCTACTGAAATATTTGTAGGCATTTTTTATGGCCTAGGCTAGAAGATAACTGGGAACAGACTCAAGCAACAAAAAAGAATTTGGTCCAGAAGCGAGGCTGTGGGAAAAATAGATAATGTACAGCATGAATCTACGGGTGAGAGGTGGGGTGCTCCTGCTTGGGATACACACCTGGGGTCCCCAGTAACATCGGGACTGTAAAGGGTGGCTCAACCTTTCAGTGGCACGAAGAAACCCCCTGCAGTGTCCACAGCTCCGCATCTTACAGCCCCACCCAATTTGGTCATAGGCAACCTCAGGTGACAGACACTCACCCCAAATTTCCTGGGGCAGTATAGTTGATGCTCAGCCCAAATTCCCTGGGGCAGTATAGTTTCCACAGTGGGTGAGGGTGTTTTATTCCAGAGAAACAATTCTAGTACTTTAGAATTAAGTACAGAGATGCTGAAGTCAATTGGACCCATCATCCTAATATTTTTGTGTGGTGTTGGGGAATTCTGTTTTGAGTATGTGGCAACGCACTTGAAATATCTAAGAGAATTTGGCATAATTAGAGAATGCAATAAATTGAACTTGTGATTCCAGTTTAGAATGCAGACAGATGCTCCTCACCTTAAAATGGGGTTTTGTCCTAATAAATCCATAAGTTGAACATATCTTAAGTCCAAAGTGCATTTAGTACTCCAATAAAGCCAAGTCAAAAGTTTAAGTCATCCATCATTAAGTCCAGATACTCCTCAATTTAAATAGGGTTATGTTTTGATAAAAATCGTAAGTCAAACCATCATTAGTTGGGAGTTGTTTATAGTTGAATATCTGGTTTATCGTCATCATCATTATTATTATTATTGAGACAGGATCTCACTGTTGCTCAGGCTGCAGTGCAGTGGTGCAGTCGCGGCTCACTGCAGCCTCAACCTCCTGGGCTCAAGTAGTCCTCCCACCTCAGCCTTCCAAGAAGCTAAGACTACAGGCACATGCCACCATAACCACCTAATTTTTTGTATTTTTTTTGTAAAGATGGGGTCTTACTGTGTTGCCCAGGCTGGTCTCAAACTCCTGAGCACAAATTATCCTCCTGCCTTGGCCTCCCAAAGAGAGTATTTGATTTTGGACTTGCGATTTTTAAGTCAGAAGGTAGGAGAATTTGGTTGAATATGCAAATATTGAGGTGATTAAGATAATTTCTCATCCATTATATAAATTTTTTAAATTTACAAGTTATATAAGCACATAGGTAGGTTTCATCAAATGACAAAAAAATAAATTCATAAATGAAATTTAAATATATTTTTAATGTTACAAATTAGCATAGTATATTATGTCATAAATTAATATATTACATTTATAAATGGGATTTAGAGTGTTTAAGGAAACTTAACTAACTAAGTTTGCAAATGGGACTAAACATTAATCAAAGGCCTAAAAGTGATTATATATTTTGCTATAGAGTAATAAGTAGATTTGCATATTTATAGAATATAGTAAAGTAATACAATTTTTAAGTTGAATTTTTTAACTTAAGGTTTTGTAATTTTTAACTTTAATAGAATATTAATTTTAAAACCAAAGTCACCATAAATTGTTTTCTGTAAAAGACAACCTTTCCTTCAGGGATAAAGAAAGCCTCCTGAAAGCTCCACATTTTACCACCTCACCCAAATCATTGGTTAATAAACAACTTCAGTCAATTGACATGCACCCCAAATTTCCTGAGGCAGTACAGTTTCCTTAGTGGAGAAGGGTCTTTTATTCCTGAGAAATAATTCTACAATTGTAGAACTAAGTACAGAGATGCTGAAATCAATTGGACCCATCATCTAATATTTTTGTGTGGTGCTTGGGAATTATGTTTGAATATGTGGCAAAATACTGGAAATATCTAAGAGAATTTGGCATAGAGAATGCAATAAATTCAACATGGGATTCTAGTTTAAAATGCATACAGATGCTCCTTGACTTACCATGTAGTTACATCCTTGGATAAACCCACGGCAAGTCAGAAATATCATAAGTGAAAATGCATTTAATATCTTGATAAGTTCATCATAAAGTCAAAAAGATCTTAAGTCAAACCATTATAAGTTGGGGATTGTCTGTAGTTGAGTATTTGATTTCAGACTTGTGATTTTAAATCAGAAGGTAGGGAGAATTTGGTTGAATATGTAAATGATATTGACGTGGTTCAAATAATTTATAATCCACTATATAAATTTTTTAATTTATAAGAGTTATTTAAGTGCATAGGCAGGTTTTGTCACACAAGTGACATAAAAATAATACATTAACTTTATAAATGCAATTTAAATTTATTGTTTATAATGTGTTACAAATTAGCATAGTATATTGTGTTATAAATATATTAAATTTATAAATGGAATTTAGAGCATTTAAAGAAATTTAATTAAGTTTACAAGTGGCACTAGACATTAATCAAAAGCTTACACATGATTATAAATTTTGCTCTAAAGTAATAGATTTGTATATTTATAGAATATAGTAGAGTAATAAGATTTTTAAGTTGAACTTCTATACTTAAGGTTTTGCAATTTGTAACTTTAATCAAACATTAATTTTAAAAACCAGTCACCATAAATTGTGTTTTCTGTGTACAAAAGCTACCCTTATAAGCAAATAACAAAATCAATAAAAAACAGCACAGTGACAGCACTGATTTTTTTTTTATTGAGGGGTGAAGATCTGGGGAAATGCATCCTCAATTCCAAATAAGCCAAATGGCTAACAATCATTCCAGAGCACTGCCCTTTTCTACACCGGGGACTGTCACCGCACAGAGGGATAAAGGACCTTGATTCAGCTCTCCCTGGCTCCAGGGCATCACCAAGCAGCTGGCTGCAGCATCGCTGGGAGCCTGAGCTCTCCTGCTGTCAGCTGTCAAACCCCTCATTTGCCAGGACACATGGCCTGAAGAATGCACTAGCCCCAACTTGGAGCCCTGGTGTGGCAATGCGGCAAGGAGCACCTCTCTCTTCTCCCTGCTGCATTAAAAATTTTAAGGGTGCCTAAACATGTCTGCTTATCTGGAGGGCTGGGGTGAATGAGGCCTCCACAATGAAAGCTCTCCTATTCTGGCTGCGCCACCTAACTAAGAAGTAACTTTAGCTTATTTCCTTGGCTCATCATAAAAGAATGAAAAGTATTTTCCTCACATTGTCTACTTTCTCAGCTATGGAGTGGACATGCATCACGCCTTCAACTCAGGTCCTTGAGAAAAAACAACTTTCTTTCCCAAATTTCACCTTGTTTTTCTTCTGGGAACTTATCGTGCCAAACTCAAGAGAAACATAACCTCAGTCTTTCTTGGGGTTGCCATTCTTATTCCAGAATCAAGACTCTAGGATGTCTTCTCAGCACCAGGGTGTTTGGAGAGGAGGACATCTATCCACACAGATTCCTTCCAACGTGACCATAGTCAGCACCCACCCCCCATACTCTGTTAGAGTTAACAGACCACACTGGGGACCTCAAATCTGTGTGAACCTTTGCAGCCATTCCTTTACTGGCCCTCACCTATGGACTGCAGAAAGCCCCCACAGGCCTCCCTTCCTTCCCTCTCAGCATGGGAGAATCCTTCTCAAATATGAGGAGGGAAGCCTCATTCTCCCTTTTGCTTTTGGCCAAGAAATCTCCATTCCCAGTGTTCTTCCTTCACTTACACCCTGCTATGACTTGAATGTGCCCCCCTGAAGCTCATGTGTTGGAAACTTAATCCCTAATACAACACTTTTGAAAAATAAGGCCTAATGGGAGGTGTTTAATTCATGAGGGCAGAGCCCTTGTGAATGGATTAATGTCAGTTATAAAAGTGCTTGAGGCTGTGAGTTGCATTTCTTGCTCTCTTACACTCTCTGCCCCTCCATCTCCCACCAGGGGATGACACAGCACAAAGGTCTTTGCCAGATACCGGCACCTTATCTATCTTGGACTTCCCAACCTCCCGTGTAAAATAAATTTTCTTTCTTTGTAAGTCACCCAGTCTGTTGTATTCTGTTATACCAACACAAAATGGACTAAGACACTCCCAAAAACCCTAGAATTCAACTATGGGCTTAGCTCTAGGTACACAAAAACTAGAACAGTTTGCAAGCTGGCTCTGACTCACACCACCACAGCCTCACTGACATAGTGGACCCAGAGTCCACTCTGCCTGAATGGGAGGACAGGTGCAAAGGGAAATATGAAAAGGAAATGGGTCAATATCTCAAAGTGCTACTGCAACATATTGTGAACAACTTCAATAGCTAATTTAGAAAAACTCTTTTTTAGAAATGAGGTCTCACTATGTTGCCCAGGCTGGTCTCACACTTCTGGGCTCAAGCAATCCTCCTACCTCAGCCTCCCAAAGTGCTGGGATTACAGGCATGAACCACCATACCTGGCCTCCTACTGTTTAGATTTGTTCCTAAAAGTAAAAGATGCCTGTGTTTAAACCAGGCCAGATCACTCACCCTAGAAATTCCACAAATATCCCATGAGCTGAGGGCTCCAGGCAGACGGGTGGCTGAGCCCAGTTCCCATGCTGGCCTGGAGGAGAAGACCTAGGAAGTCACAGCTTAGGATACACTGGGGCGGGCGGGAAGGTTTGCTTTTATCCATTATCCAAGCTGTGATTCAGCGAACAAATCTCCCTTTCGTTAGGTTTAATTTGTTGAGTAACATTAAATTTATACACTGCAAAGCACAATAGAATTTCACTGCTGTGAACATATATGTTCACAAGCGTCCAACTAAGTGTGAGTATCTGCTGCCACACTGGGGGTATTTACTAAATAGTTGTTCATTAGTTATTTATTTTGTAGCACCTACTAGAGTAAACAGTAGCAGATATCTAATGTCTAAGAAAAATTTATGGAAGGAAGATTTGAATGGAAAATTTTCTCCATGAGCATTTTTTTTTTTTTTTTTTTTTTTTTTGAGACGGAGTCTCGCTCTGTTGCCCGGGCTGGAGTGCAGTGGCCGGATCTCAGCTCACTGCAAGCTCCGCCTCCCGGGTTCACGCCATTCTCCTGCCTCAGCCTCCCGAGTAGCTGGGACTACAGGCGCCCGCCATCTCGCCCGGCTAGATTTTTGTATTTTTTAGTAGAGACGGGGTTTCACCGTGTTAGCCAGGGTGGTCTCGATCTCCTGACCTCGTGATCCGCCCGTCTCGGCCTCCCAAAGTGCTGGGATTACAGGCTTGAGCCACCGCGCCCGGCCCTAGCATATTTTTAAGGAGTTTTCCTCACAACAATTCCATCCCACTCCTACCCCTCCTACCCCTCCTACCAGAATTCTGAGGATCAGGGCTTGAGAACTAACATCTCCAAAGTCCCAGTAGCCCTGTGGCTTTCTATAGGCTCCTGGAGGATGAGGACCGTGCCATGTTTATCTCACCCTCCACCCTTCAATAAAGTACAAATTTGTGGAATTGGAGAGGTCAAGAGGCCTCAAACTCTTGTCTCTTTCATATCATCCACTAGGGGGCAGCAATCCTCTAAAAATAGCCCCTAAACCAGCCACTTTTTTCGCTAAAAGATGACTAAATTTCATTAAAAGTAGGATAACAAACGTCTGTTATCCCAGCAGTTTGGGAGGCTGAGGCAGGTGGATCACGAGGTCCGGAGACCGAGATCATCCTGGCCAACATGATGAAACCCCATCCCTACTAAAAATACAAAAACTAGCAGGGCGTAGTGGCGGGCGCCTGTAGTCCCAGCTACTCGGGAGGCTGAGGCAGGAGAACGGCGTGAACCCGTGGGGGCGAAGGTTGCAGTGAGCTGAGACCGCGCCACTGCACTCCAGCCTGGGCGACAGAGCAAGTATCTGTCTAAAAAAAAGAAAAAAAGAAAAGAATAACAACAACTACAATTTTTTAAACTCTGCTCCTAGCACTATGCTATATGCTAATAGTTCAGGGCTTAAGAACACTTTTATTGGCCAGGAGTGGTGTCTCACCCCTGAAATCTCAGCGCTTTGGGAAGCTGAGGCAGGACGATCCTTCAGCTCAGGAATTTGAGACCAGCCTGGGCAACATATTGAGACCCATCTCTACTGAGAATGTTTTAATAATTAGTCAGGCATGGTGGGGTGCGCCGTAGTCCCAGCTACTTGGGAGGCTGAGGTGGGAGGATCACTTGAGCCTGAGTGGACGGGCTGCAGTGAGCTATGATTGCACCACTGCACTTTAGCCTGGGTGACAGAGCAAGACCCTGTCTTTAAAAAAAGAAGTCTTATTTATCAAGACAAACATCTCAACAAAAAGCAACAACCACTACATAGGAAGGAAACCACCACCTAAATTTGAGTTATTGCACATTAGTCTCTGAATGAACACTGAAGCCTCAGCTTCTTTTAGGTATTGCCTCACAAAGACTTCTGCCTTTTCCCTCAGCCTAAATTCACAGGATAGCGTCTTCTCCATGAGCAAAGCAAAGAGCCATTCTTCATCTATCCACTCATCATTCACTCATTCTTCAGACACACACTGAGAAATTACTATATACCAGGCCCTGTGCTAGGTACTGGGAGGGATTTTAAAAGTACACAAAGCCAGTCCATTTTAGTCCAGGCCTCTGTATGACTGAAAGCCTTTGTCATCCTACTAATAATACTGATCATAACTGCAAAAGTATAGTGTAGTTTAGAAGTAAATGAACCTGGCTGGGCGCAGTGGCTCACGTCTGTAATCCCAGCACTTTAGGAGGTGGAGGCAGGCAGATCACTTGAGGTTAGGAGTTTGAGACCAGCCTGGGCAACATGGCAAAACCCATCTCTACTAAAAATACAAAAATTAGCCACGTGTGGTGGCGCACACCTGTAGTCTCAGCTACGTGGGAAGCTGAGACAGGAGAATCACTTGAACCTCAGATGCAGAGGTTGCAGTAAGATTGCGCCACTGCGCTCCAGCCTGGGCAGCAGAGGGGGATTCCGTCTCAAAAAAAAAAAAAAAAAATTAACTGCACCTCAAAGCCAACCACTAGATTCTCTCGCTCTGTTTAGAGGATATTTGTTTGTTGTAAGAACCCAGACTTAATCCTGAGAGGTTTTAGCGGGTCTCAAGAGAACCTCATCCTAAACATCCCTGCCAGGGAGAAGTCTTCCAGGGAGCAGGGGCAGGCAGCTTCCTGGCCCAGGACAGTTTGCGTGACCTAAATTTCTTGAGTCAAAAATTCTTTGACCCACATAGTGTTTCGGTGGTTGTTGTGGGGTTTTCTATTTGCTAACTTGAGCAAATATTTAAAATTTGAATGTTTTTACACAAAAACCTGGATTTCCAACTTCTCTTTAAAAAGTCAAAAGCTCCGGCCTCCATCTGCATTCATGCCCAGAAACCTTGAAAAGGGCCTATGTTCTCCATTCACCACAGTGTCTACATATGTAAGTTTCTACCTGGCCCTGTAAGTGATTGAGTATGAGACTCCATACTTGGGATTTCCCAGGCGCTCTGTGCGGCCTGCAGGGGATATGGAGAAGGTTGGGACTCAACCCCTCTTGTGGCAGGTCGGGTCTCACTAACAGCTAAACAGGCAGGCCTCCATGACCACTGTTTCAGCACTGCCTGAGTGCTTAGATTAAATATTAAAGGCTGCAAGAGCCAGTGCCCTTACACAAAGGCTGGAATGTAACAAAAGCCCACCAAGAGTCTTGCCTAGGCCTTTCCTGGGCCTGGAAGCATGATAAAATAACAAAGAAATTCTTACATTCCTTGTACCCACGTTTAGGATTAAACACGTTTTATTGGGGGTCAGCAAAGAACTCCCCAGACCTCCATAACTCAGCGGGAGACAAGATAAGGGAATCACCTCCAGCAGCTGGACCCATCTAGATTAAGTAAACTTACTGAGGCTCTGGAGGAAGGTCTCCAGGACTCGGACCTTAGTTATGGATTAGAGGGAATCAATCACTTGTGTCTTTTGATGAATGCACACTTACACATAGACACATAGCTTCAAAGTATAGAAGCACTGGAAAACTTTGTAAATTTGAGTTGGTCTGTGATATTTTCCTGGCCTTCTCCCTGTACCCGGTTACAGAAATAAACTCTCTTCTTTCCCAGTTTATCTGCATCTCGTTACTGGGCTGTGAGAACAAGCAGCCCAATCCTTGGTTCAGTCTGGGAACATTCTGGCTGACAACCTGCTAGGGGTTGTCACCATTGCCTGTAGAGGATAGGGGTGCAGTGAGGGCCAGCTGACAGGAGCCGAGGTCTTGGGTAGAGGACACCTACCTTATCAACAGATGGAGAGAGATTCAAACCGAGCATCACTGACTCTGGCTCCAAAATCTGAAATTCTTTTATAGCTACAGCACATATTCATCAGGTGTGCAGAGAAGAGCTAACAGCAGGCCCGAGATGGCTGGCGATCCTTAGTTAGAAAGGCCTAATTGCAAAGTTGGCCCTTGGCTGATATCTGCACATTCAGCTTTCCAGAGTGTTCCCATGATTTCTGAACCTGATAAGAGTGGTTCACTGTGTCTTGACTGTACAGTGTGGTTTATGCCGAGCATCTGCTTTCTTTCTGGGAGGTGGAATTTTGGTACGTGGTAGGGAGAAGGTGCCTATGGGACCAGACCCTAATAAAAACCCTGGGTGCTGAGTTTCTAATGAGCTTCCCTTGTGGCCAACATTTCATATGCTTTGTCACAACTCATTCCTGGGGAAATTAAGCACATATTATGTGACTTCCACCTGGAGAGGACTCTTGGTAGCTTGCCCCCTGGTTTTCTCCGACTGGGCCCCATACACCTTTTTTTTTTTTTCTGCTGATTTTGCCCTGTATCCTTTCACTGTAATAAAGTATAACTGTGAGCATAAGTAGATGCTGAGTTATGCTTCAGCCAATCACTAGATTCTCTCTCGCTATTTAGAGGGCATTTGTTTATTGGAAGAACCCAAACTTACTTAATCCAGGGAGTTTTTACCTGCGTCCAAAGAGAGCCTCGTTCTAAACATCCCTGTCTAGAAAGCTTCTGATGAAACTTTCTAGCCAACCACTTAAATGTAGTGGTGTTGGGGACCCCAAAACATCAGTCACCTATCTGCAACAACTGAAAGATGCCTTGGGCTTACAAAGTGCAAAGAATAATTGAGGTGCTAGGTCATCACAGGCATCACTAATGAGAAAATAGTGGGAAATAGGGGCCCAAAAGTTGAGGCCAATAACCACAAAACGCCTGCAGAGCTGGAGGAGCAAAACTCAAAGTGGTGACCCCTGAGACTGGACACATGACAAGGGACAGAGTCTAACTGAAGTGGATTATTTGGTGAGTCTCATACCTGGAGAAACTTAAGGTGAGGCAGTCACCCCCAATACCTGCTCTACCCTTCTTTCATAGTCATAGTGCCCCAAATTTTTGCAGGAATCCAGATGCCCAGAATAAAAGATTACACTTCCCAGGTTAGTTGTGGCCATCTAAGTTCTGATCAGTGGGATATAAGCAAAAAAGTTCATGGTAGCTTCTGGTTACTTTTTTTTTTTTTTTTTTTTTAAGATGGATTCTCCCTCCGTTGCCAGGCTGGGGTGCAGTAGTGCAATCTTGGCTCACTGCAACCTCCGCCTCCCGAGTTCCAGTGATTCTCCTGCCTCAGCCTCCCGAGTAGCTGGGATTATAGGCATGCACCACCACATCTGGCTATGTTGGCTATGTTTCACCATGTTGGCCAGGATGGTCTTGGTCTCTTGACCTCATGATCCGCCTGCCTTGGCCACCCAAAGTGCTGGGATTACAGGTGTGAGCCACCCAGCCAGATGGTTAGTATTTCTTATTCATCCTCTTCTCCTTCCTCCTAGGCTGGAATATGGATATAATGGCTGAAGCTCCAGAGGCTGTCCTGAGTTGATGAGAAAGCCTTGGGAATAGAAGTGTCATCACAGAGAACAAGATAGAACTGACACCGTGGAGTAACATGCCAGTAACTTACCATAAAATTTCTATCACTGGACTTTGTAGACATGAAAAATCTACATCTGTTCTTGGGGCTTTACTGTTACTTCCAGCTAAATTTAATCCTCCTTAATGCAAAAGAAATTCAGGATGGGGAAGTGTTTATAAAGTCATGTATCCAGAACCACAGACTCACCAAATCTTCGATCTAAAGAGTCATCAGGAAGCTTTTTGTTTCGGCCTTTTCATTTTACAGTTGGAAAAACTGTGGCCCAATCGCCTCTGTGATTTGTCAGGGTTACATGGCTAATTAGGAGCAAAACTGAGGCCAGATCCCAGCTTTTGGGGCTACAGACTCGTGGTTCTCATTTTCCTGCTATGAGAACTGCCTCAGGTAGGCCAGGTCAGGGGTAAAGTCCAAAAGGGGGTTTCTCTCTAGAGGACTCAAAGAAAAAGCAGTGCCAGATTGCCGTAGCTCATGCCTGTGACCCCAGCATTTTGGGAGGTCGAGGCAGGTGGATCGCTTGAGCCCAGGAGTTTGAGACCAGCCTGGGCAACATGGTAAAACTCCATTACTTCAAAAAATACTAAAATGAGCTGGATGTGGTGGTATGCACTTGTCTTCTAAGCCACTTGGGAGCCTGAGGTGGGAGGATAGCTTAAGCCCTGGAGGTTGAGGCTGCAGTGAGCTACGATGGTGCTACTGCACTCTAGCCTGGGTGACAGAGTAAGACTCTGTCTCAAAAAATACAAAATAAAAAAATAAGAAAAGAAGAAAAAGAAAATGCACTGATAGAATGTACATGATGAAATTTCAGAAGTCTCCTGGGAGGCCATCCCACTTCTGGTTTTGATGAGCAGAGACTCAACAGTGGAAGGCAGGTATGACCTCGGCTTTCTCAGGCCCCAGCTTCCCTCCTCTTCACCTTCCTCTCACCCATCAGACTTCACACCTCCCTCTTTCCTTGGAGTTAAAACCTAAGTCTATTCCAAGCGCCTCGAACCCATATGGTGCTTACTGGTGGAACCCAGGCTGGATTTCACCCCACCTGTGCCTTCTTGGCCAGTTGCCTCTATGAAGTACGCAGACCGACAACCTTTTACAGAGGACCAGGCTTGAGAAAGAGCTCGATGGAATCCACCTTACTTCCCCGTGCACACCCAGCCCCACTCACACGGAGGGAGTTTCATCCCTACTGAAAACACTATGGCAGATGCTTTGGTGGCCTGCCCATTTCTCTTTCCACTTTGTCATTCACGGATGTCAAAGCACCAGCACCTGTAGTTCTTTGTTTCTGGGCTTCCTCTGGTGCAGAAGCTGCTTTTTCTGCCTATGTTGGAGGTGCGGGGGATTTAGGAGACCTAAGGAATGGGCTCCAATGAGATGAAGGGGGTGGGTGTGAAAAGCCTCAGCCCCTCGCCTGGTGGGGGCTGCATCTGAGGAATGTGCCCTACATTGTTCCCGCATAATTAGGCTCCAGCTGCCCTCAGTGGTAATGGCCCCCTCCCCCCTCCCCAGTCTAGGGGTGCTTCACCTCCCAAATAAAGAGGGTTCACGCATCCTTATCTCATGGTCTGCTTCTGGGGGCGCTGACCAGAGGCAAACCTTCCTCAGCACTCAGATTTTACTTACTCCAAAATTAGGGAATATTAAGTTTGAACGCATACCCTGTGCTCAAAAGCATGCATATAGACGTATATATAGAAATTTCTGGCAGGGTGCAGTGGCTCACACCTGCAATCCCAGCACTTTGGGAGGCCAAGGTGGAACACTTGAGGCCAGGAGTTTGAGATCAGCCTGGCTAACATAGGGAGACAGCATCTCTACAAAAATAATGACTTAGCTGAGTATGGTGGTGCACACCTGTAGTTCCAGCTACTCAGGAGACTGAGGTGGGACGATCAGTTGAGCCTAGAAGTTCAATACGACAGTGAGCCATGATGGCACCACTGTACTCCAGCCTGGGTGACAGAGCGAGACCCTATCTCAATTAAAAAAAGAAATTTCCAACTCTTCCCTGAGCCTACTACCCAAAGACAATCACATCGCTCAGCCACTCAGCTGAGCTTTACTGCCCTTCCAAGAATAGCCTGGAAATCCAGTAAGGACAATGAAAACTAGAAAAATGAGGAGACACTGATACTGGATCTCATTTATATTTTTAACCCCACTCACCACCTGCAATTACACCCAGCCCACAGCCTTTGGAAAGTGCTCAGTAAATATCTGTTAGTCAACAAAGCTACTGGGAGCTCACACTCTGCCCCTGTGCCATACACCATGCTCCCAACCCCTGCTCTGTTATCTTGTTTGCACCAAGAATGATTTCCCTACTCCTAGTCTCTCTGCACAGAATGGTGAAGAAACTGCACTTGGTTTTTTCAAACTATTCTTCAGGCCGGGCACAGTGGCTCATGCCTGTAATCCCAGGACTTTGGGAGGCTGAGGTGGGTGGATCACAAGGTCAGGAGTTCCAGACCAGCTTGGCCAACACGGTGAAATCCCGTCTCTACTAAAAATTTAAAAAATTAGCCAGGCATGGTGGTACACATCTGTAATCCCAGCTACTCAGGAGGCTGAGGCAGGAGAATCGCTTGAACCTGGGAGGCGGAGGTTGCGGTAAGCCGAGATCGCACCATTGCACTCCAGCCTGGGCAACAGAGCAAGACTCTGACTCAAAAGAAAAAAACAAAAATAAAAACAAAAACTATTCTCCTGCACCCTCAGGAGAATGGGCCAGGAACGTGCTCTTGAAATAGGCTGCTTGCTCAGAAGTACATTTCCATATTAGCAGGCGCAGCTGTCACTCCTGCTGGAGGCCTGTTGGCTTCTTGAGAACTGCTAGTCTCACCATTTGCCACATGCCCAACAGGAAAATTTAATTCACAGAAACTCAGAATGCCAGATTCCTCCTCCCTCCCAACTCAGGGATCCCCTCAAGAGCCTGCCTGACAGCTGTTATCTTCTTCATGAACACCTCAAGTGACAGGGAACTCACTGCTGTATGATGTAGCCTATGCTATTGTTGGAAGGCTCCAGTTATTAATAATTCTTAACAGTAAACATCATTTATTAAACCTTTGCTATGTGCCAGGCTCTATTAAAAGTAGTTTAACTAGCCAGGTGTGGTGGTGTGCACCTGTGGTCCCAACTACTTGGAAGGCTGAGGCAAGAGGATTCCTTGAGCCTAGGAGTTCAAGATTGCAGTGAGCTATGATCATGCCACTGCACTCCAGCCTGGGCCACAGAACAAGAACACAACTCCTTTAAAAATACAAATTAAATTAAAAGTGCTTGACCTGGGTCAACTCATTTAATCACAACAATCCTATGAAATAGATGCTATTGTTATTACCTCCACCTAACCTGACAGGCAGGGAAACTTGCAGCACAGAGAAGTAAATAATTAGCTCAAGGTCACAGAGCTAGCAAGTGGCAGAATGTGATTTCAAACAAAAAGTGGCCTTCGAGAGCTTTCCTCTGTTGCCTTTTTCTACTTGGGGCAGAAATCTTCCACCCTGTAAGTGAGCCTTTTTAGGTCCAGATCCTTGTGAAACTGTGATGAATGCCAAGGACCCTCTCCATGCTAACATGCATATGGTCACAAAACTCTGCATATTATTTCAGGGAGTCAACCCACCCAGCCCTTGGACCCCAGGTTAAGAACCACAGCTAACACAAAATAATGTTGCTTTTGTATCTATTTGGAAATTCTCTTATGAACTTTTTTTATATCTAACAGACTTTCTCCAGGCTTGATTTTCCCTATTTTTTTTTATTTTTTATTTTTTATTTTTTTATTTTTTTGAGACGGAGCCTCGCTCTGTCGCCTAGGCTGGAGTGCAGTGGCCGGATCTCAGCTCACTGCAAGCTTCACCTCCCGGGTTTACGCTTTTTTTTTTTTTTTTTTTTTGAGACAGAGTCTCCCTCTATAGCCCAGGCTGGAGTGCAATGGCGCAATCTCGGCCCACTGCAACCTCTGCCTCCTGGGTTCAAGTGATTCTCCTGCCTTAGCCTCCCAAGTAGTTGGGATTACAGATATGTACCACCACTTCCAGCTAATTTTTGTATTTTTAGTAGAGATGGGGTTTCACCGTGTTGGCCAGGTGAACTGGTCTGGTCTTGAACTCCTGACCTCAAGAGACCCACCCATCTCAGCCTCCCAAAGTGCTGGGATTACAGGCATGAGTCACTGCGCCCAGCCAGTTTTCCCAGTTCTAGATGAAAGAATGTTCAACCACACCAATACTCAAAGATAGACAAATTCAATTAAGGTTAAGGTGTTATGTTGTACCTTTATAACAACAAACAACTATAAAGAAAAGACTCAAAAATCAAGTGCTGGCCAGGTGCAGTGGCAGACACCTGTCATCCCAGCACTTTGCAAGGCCAAGGCAGGTGGATCTCTGAACTCAGGAGTTCAAGACCAGCCTGGGCAACATGATGAAACCCCATTTCTACAACAAAAAAAAATGCAAAAAAATTAGCCAGGCACAGTAGTGCGCACCTGTAGTCACAGCTACTCAGGAGGCTGAGGTGGGAGGATGACTTAAGCCTGGAAAGTCGAGGCTGCAGTGAGCCATGATCACACCACTGCATTCCAGCCCGGGCAACAGAGCAAGACTCTGTCTCAAAAAAAAAGACTGCTGGGAGGATTGTACTCCTGTTGCTGCTGCTATGGTACCTGTATCCACTACCATTAGAAATTCAGCAACACACAGGAAAGACTGATGAAAACACCCATAAGCTTTTGACCTGGTAATTCTACTCCTCGAATTTATTCCAAGAAAACAAGTTAGGTAGAAATAAAAGCCACATGTAGAAAGATATTTATAGCAAACTTTTCTCTCAGAGCTAGGAAAAAAAAATTCTCCAAAAAAAATTGGGAAATTACAAGTAAATATGGTCATTAGCTTAATGGAATATATAAAATAATGAGGCCGGGCGCGGTGGCTCAAGCCTGTAATCCCAGCACTTGGGAGGCTGAGTGGGGCAGATCGCCTGATGTCAGGAGTTCAAGACCAGCCTGGCCAACATGGTGAAACCCCATCTCTATGAAAAATACAAAAATTAGCTGAATCTGGTGGCATGCACCTGTAATCCAGCTACTGGAAGGCTAAGGCAGGAGAATCGCTTGAACCCAGGAGGCGGCAGTTGCAGTAAGCTGGGATCACACCACTGCACTCTAGCCTGGGAAACAGAGCAAGACTCTGTCTGAAAAAAAAAAGGAAAACATGATAGAATTCTTGGAGATGTAGTTATAACAACTGAAGTAGTAAATTCAACAGAAACTCTGGAAGATAAAGTAGGATAACTATCCAGAAAATTGAACAAAAATAGAGAGAGAGAAAATGGGAGAAAAGATGACCAATCCAGAAGACCCAATATCTACCTAATAGGAGTCCACTAAGAGACACAGAGACAATCTCCAGGACAAAGAGTGTAACTGGCCAAGCCAAAGGCATGTGCCCAACCCATGGCTAGGTAGGAAAGGGAGGATCTGACCCATTTGGGTCTAGAATGAAAGGGCACTCTCTTCCCCTACAACCCAAGAATATGGTCCCCCAAAAGGAAAAGTAATAGGTGCTATTAGAAAATGAGGGTTAGATGATATACAGCCAAAAGCTACCACTGTCCACTGCACAGGAACCTCTGTTGACTCCTAGTAACCACACCTTCTTCTCTAACTACTCACAGAGCACTTTCAATAGGATTTTTGCATCCTATCAAATGCAAAACCTCCCTTTCTAGGCCTGTTGTGCATTATCATAGCTGAGATGTGTTGTGTACATCCTACACGCCAATTGTTTCTCATGAGTTATCTCATTAAAGCCTTAAAACAAAGCAAACGAGAAAATCATCTTAATAACCCCAATTATAAATCAGGACACTACTGCCCAGAGAAGTTAAGAAGCATGCCCAGTTTCACCCAGCTAATAAAGAGAAAAGCCAGGATTTGGACCTAGTACCCTGACCGTGGTGCTGACACCCTTATGCCACAGGACTTTATGTACCTCTCCCAGGAGGCTTCTTGGTGCCCCCAGTGACCCCGATGCCTCACCGCGTTCTGGACACCAAGGAGGATCTAAGGTAGATCGTCAAATGGCCATGAGAACTTCCATCAAGTCACACACGCCGAGCTTTCTGCATGCAGCCCAGCGCCTGGCTCAGAGTCCCTGGCATGCTTGGTCACCCTAGGAGGTCCATCAGCCCTCCCAAGTCACCAGGGTGCTGGGAGCAGCCACTAGATCTCAGCCCTCCTTCAGGTCACACACCTCACTCACGGGCTGCCCACAGGCTTGCTCTGGCTGTAGCACAGGAACTCCTGCTCCTACCTATCTGGTGCAAGGAGCCAAGGGGATGCCTTTAAGGAAGGTTAGTCCTGTTGGTGAGATGTGTTGTGCAAAAGCAGGTTGACTGGAGAAAAATCATACACATTTATTTAACGTTTATACACAGGAGACTTCAGAATGAAAACCCAAAGATAACGGGGAAATTGGCCACGTTAATGCTTAGGATTAATGAAGTACGAACAGCTGTGTAGAAATGCGATTGGACAAAAAAGGGTACGATCTAATGTTAATAGACTGAGCTGGGAGATTCAGTGAGGCCTGTGTAGATTCTTGGCCTCTCTGTACAGCGTCTCTTCCTTCTGTGTATGGAACAGGACCCTCTCTGGAAAGGGGGTCTTATGACCTAGTCAAACGAGGTAAGTTGGATCATTTATTTACGGCCAGTTTTTACACAGAAAGGCAGAGGGAAAATAAGAGTAATATTTTTAGGATTTATGGCTGGCTTCGGGGAAAAGAGGTTCTGGTTTCTATGGGAAAGAGGGATTCGAGTTTCTACGGCTAGAGTAGGGGAGAATGGGCCTGAGAGACAGGAGGGCAGGTATGCAGAGAAAAATGTTTAACTTCTGAGGCTTTCATTTTAGAGTACTGTTTTCTGAGTCCCAATGGTGGGAAGCCAGAGAAAGCAGGACTGTACTTTTGAGAGCTCCCAGACAGCTGGCTCATCCCCAACGCAGCAGCAGTCAGGCCCCAGAGCTCCTCTTGCATGTAAGCAGCAGGGCAAAGCCTCTCTGGGCTGGTGGAAGGTTCCGTGGGTCCGGCTGTATTGGGGTGAAGACCTGTCTGGGAGTCTCTGCAACTATTTATCTGTTCTGCCTTCCTTGCCCTTGCTCCTATCCTTTGAAAGCTAACCTGGACACAGAAGCTCTCAGCATTTAGGAGGCCTTAATTCCAGCTCCATTTAATGCAAGATCTCTTGAAGTGGGTCCCAATCTTAGGCCACAAGTTCAGGTGTGCAGAAAACAAACCATTTTTCTTTGCCTTTTTTTTTTTTTTTGAGACAGAGTCTTGCTCTGTCACCCAGGCTGGAGTGTAGTGGCGCAATCTCTACCTCCCAGGTTCAAGCGATTCTTGTGCCTCAGCCTTCCGTGTAGCTGGGATTACAGGTGTGCGCCACCACGCTAGGATAATTTTTGTATTTTTAGTGGAAACAGGGTTTCACCATGTTGCCAGGCTTGTCTCCAGCTCCTGACCTCAAGTGATCCACCTGCCTCGGCCTCCCAAAGTGTTGGGATTACAGGCGTGAGCCACTGCGTCTGGCCAACAAACCGTTTTTCTGTCACAGAGTTTAATTCTACTTTGATTCCTATCCTGCCAATGTGGCAGAAACATAATCTCTGTTGATGTAGAATTTACCCAAGCCCTGAACCTAGGATGTTGTCAACGTCCCATTGAGCTCTGGGAAATGGGGTCTTTATTGTCTTTTGTCACATGGGTGTCTGGAGGATGCCTATTGTCACTTACTTTGTGCCCTACACAACTGCAGACCACTATGAAAAGGCTATACAGTTTGCTCTCACTGCTGTAACAAATTACCACAAATATAATGGCTTAACACAACATAAACTATTTCTCACAGTTTCTGTAGAAGTGCAACATGGGTCTTACCAGGTGTTGGCTGTGCTGGGCTTACAGACGGAGACTCTAGGAAAAAATCCTCTTCCAAGCTCGTTCAGGTTGCTGGCCCAGTTCACTTCTTTGTGGGTAAACTTGCTAGGTGGCAGCTAGGGTCACCCTTAGCTCCTTAGAGTTCCTTCTTTGCTCCTTGCACATCATCCAGGAGGCATCAGATCCTTCTCACACTTGGAAGATCATGGACTCGGCCTTCTGCGGCAACTGACTCTTCCGCCTTCCTTTTCTGCTTGATTACATCGGGTCCACCTGGATGTGCTGCGTTTTCTCCCTATTTTAAGGTCAGCTGATTAGTAACCTTAATTCCATCTGCAAAGCCCCTTCCCAGCAGAACCTCAATTTGTGTTTGATTGACCAAACAGGGAACTGGAGAAGGGGGAGTATCTTTAGAGTTTTGCCTGCAGCAGAGGCCGCCGTGTGAGCACATCCCTGGAGGTGTGCAGGGCAGCCACCATCACTCACCTCTCAGCGCAGTCACTAGACAGATACCCTGTCAAGGTCATGGTCCTTTCAAGGCTGAAGGTTTGCTGCCCCTACTGTGACTGTCTTGGGAAGGAACTGATTCTGTTCTGAACCACGCTGGGATGAGAACCTCTAGAAGGCAAGGTGCCATCTACCTCAACATGCACACTAAGCCATTACCTCTCTGGGGTCTCCCAGGGCTCTTTCTAGGTTGCAGGAAACAGGACAATCTGCCCCCTGTTTCCCAGGGACCCCCATCTCTGTACTGTCATTGCTTTCCTTCTTCCCCTCACCACCAAGGAAATCACCACCTCATCAAACCTCCCATATGCCAAAGATTTTGGCTAGATCTTGAGTCCTGTACATTCTGGAGTGGCTTTGGGCTTTTCAAACCTTAGGTCCAGTCCTGCCTTCCCGTCTGTCACATTCCACAGCTGAGGCAATGAACCAGGAAGTCACCTGCTTGGAAGTTGGAGGGGGACAGGGAGTTGGAGAACGGCAAAGTGGGGTTAACACTGTAAATCTGTCTTCCTGCCACTCTCCTGACATGCTCTGTTCTTTAAAATACCCTTGGCACTTGGTCCATCACAGGCCCATCCTTGGCAACTGAGTTGGAAGAAATGGGTCTCTTCAGCCAGCAATGTCTCCCCACCATGGGCTACACCTTCAGGTGCCAGGCAAGGAGGACTGCAGGCAGCTCTGAAGCCTCCACTCTTCCTTATGGGTTTTTGGTCACTCTCCAGGGCCTAATTCAGATGTCACCTCCCCTGTGTGGCTTCTCCAGCCCTTCAGGTAGATGTGATCACTCCCTCTCCTGAGCCCCAGAACACTTTGTCCAGTTCCTGCACCCTCTGAGAGCCTGGCACAGGCCCCCTCCACTGTGTAAAAATTCATAGCCCCTCCCTGCATCAGAAGCCCACCCCCTTCCTCCGGGAGTGCCTCTTCTTTCTAGTCATACAGTGCCCGTCCCTCTGGGGCCCCTCAGTATCTTCCCCTCCCCGTCAGCAATCCCTAGCACACCTGGAGCTGTGAGGGCTGCACCTGAGGACAGAGCAGGGGTGGGCACCCCAGGCTTAGAGACTGTCATCATCAAAGTTTAAATGGAACATGCTCTGAGAAGGGTCTGCAGGGAGACCAAGGTTGCCACCCCTAGGGAGAGCCAGGCTTCTGTGGTATCTCAAGCCCTGGGAACTTGAAGCAGCTTCCAGGAGGGAACAGCCAGAAGACCCTTTCCCTACCCCCTCACCACCCAGAGAGGCCTCCCTGGGATGCCCTCCCCTGAACCCTAGAGCTTCTTGGGGATTGCCATGTTTGCACTGTGATGTCCTTTCAAGGTCACAGTGACACATGCTACGGCTGAGCAAGATTGTTCCCAGCATCAGATTGGAAGTTGAAAGAAAGACCAAGTCACAAGAACCCAAGAGCTGAGTGAATGCACAGCCGTGCCCCAGGCCCACCAGCAAGGACCACAGTTATTAGGCTCAGCCTCCCACACACACCATGCCAGAAAGTCTAAGAGAAGAAGGGGAACAGAGGAAGGGAGGGAAAGTCCTTTAAATCAACATGGTTTCATTGAGTTTCTGCACCATGTAGGGGCCTCTGGGATTGAGAAGGAGAATATAATCCTAGTCTTTGCTCTCAGGAAGCTTGTGATCTGTGTATAGCCCAAGACTGAGCAGCTGGGTGAACAAGAAGTAGTGCAAAGGGGAAGAGGCACCACACATGGTGTATCAGTTTGCTAAGGCTGCCTGAAACAATAGAAAGTTACTGTCTTTACAGTTCTGGAGAACTGGTCTAGGAAATCAGGATGCCTGCAGGGCTGGTTTCTTCTCAGGGCTGTGAGGGGTCTGCTCCAGGCCTCCCTCCTTGGCTTGTGGATGTCCATCTTCTCCCCGTGTCTCTTTACATCATCTTCCCTCTATGCATGTCTGTCTTTGTACCCACATATCCCCCTTTTAAGGACAGCAGTCATATCGGATGAGGGCCCATCCTAGTGACCTCATTTTAATTTTTTTACCTCTGTAATGACCCACATTCGGATGTACTAGGGGTTAGGGCTTGACATGATTTGGCTGTGTCCTCACCCAAATTTCATCTTGAATTGTAGCTCCCATAATTCCCACATGTCATGGGAGGAACCCAGTGAGAGGTTGTTGAATCATGGTGGGTGAGTCCTTCCTGTGCTGTTCTCGTGATAGTGAATAAATCTCATGAGATCAGATGGTTTTATAAATGGGAGTTCCCCTGCACACATTTTCTCTCTTGCCTGCTGCCATGTAAGATGTGCCTTTCACCTTCCACCAAGATTGTGAGGCCTCCCCAGCCACGTGGAACTGTGAGTCCATTAAATCTCTGTTTCTTTATAAGTAACCCAGTCTCAGGTGTGTCTTTATCAGCAGTGTGAAAACGAACTAATACAGCCCTGTATTAGATATGCTCCAACATATATTTTCTAGAGGGACACAATTCAACCCATAACAGGTGGCTTTGCAGGAAAGGAAGACTTGAAAGAGAATTTCCTCATCTATCCATGCATCCATCCATTTGTTTATTTATTTATTTTTGAGATGGAGTCTTACTCTTGTCGCCAGACTGGAGTGCATTGGTGCCATCTCAGCTCACTGCAACCTCCGCCTCCTGGGTTCAAGCGATTATCCTACCTCAGTCTCCCAAGTAGCTGGGATTACAGGCACCCACCACCAGGCCGGCTAATTTTTGTATTTTTAGTAGAGACGGGATTTCGCCATGTTGGCCAGGCTGGCCTTGAACTCCTGACCTCAAGTGATCTCCCACCTCTGCCTCCCAAAGTGCTGGGATTATGGGTGTGAGCCACTGCACCCGGCCAGAATTTCCTCATCTAAAAGGGCAGGTTCCCGGGCAGAGGTAAACGCTGGAAGGTTTTATACTTTGTGATTACTGAATAATTCCTCAAGGTTGTTTTTCCAGATTTGAGGAACATCTTCAGTGACAGAACATGCCACATTGGACAGGACTTCTTCATGCATGCCCCAGCCACAGGAGCAACAGAATCCTGGCCCCTGGGGAGACTGTGCCCAGCCATGGGCATCAGCTGAAGCCACAACCTCAAACATTCCTACCAAAAGGGAAGCTAGCTGCTGGAATCCACATGAGGGCAAAGTGGAGATGAATTCAGAAGGCAAGAAGCAGCCAGTAGGGCAAGAGGGAGAGAGGACCTTTCTTCTTGACCCGCCCCACACATACAATGGACTAAATGTTTGTGTCCCCTTAAAATTCATGAGTTGAAATCCTAAACCCCAAAGTGATGGCATAAGGAAGTAGGACTTTTGAAGGGTAATTCAGTCATGAGGGCAGAGCCGTCATGATTAGGATTTAGCGACCACAGAGAGCTAGCTCACCCACTCCACCATGATAGGACACAGCAAGAAGGTTCCATCTATGAACCAGAAACTGGGCCTGGCCAGACACTGAATCTTCCCACACATTGATCTTGGACTTCCCAGACTCCAGAACCGTGAGAAATAAATTTCTGTTGTTTCTAAGACACCAGTTTATGGTAGTTTTGTTTTAGCAGCCCAAACAGACTAAGACAACACACCAACAGGAAAAATCAGATACCTCCTGCTCCCCACCAAGATGGCTTAAGAGTCCAGGACATAGACAGAGGTAGGGGCAAGAAGGCCGCTGGGCCTGGGCTTTACATTCAAGTAAGGACTTTTAGACTTTTGATGTTATTTCCAAATGATGTTTGCTATGGGCCAAGTTGTGTCCCTCCAAAATTCATATGTTGAAGTTTTAACCCCCGGAAACTCAGAATCTGACTGAATTTGGAGGATAGGATTAAGAGGTCAGTCAGTTAAAATGAGGTTGTGAGGGTGGGCCTGAATCCAATAAGGATGTATCTATAAGAAGAGAAAAATTGGCACAGACACGCACAGAGAGAAGACCACATGAACACACGAGGAGAAGATGGCATCTGCAAGCCAAGGAGACAGGCCTCAGAAACCAACCCTGCTAACACCTTGATGCCTAGCTTCCAGCCTCCAGGACTGTGAGACAATAAGTGCCTGTTAAGGGCTTAAACAGCCCTAGCCCTTGCTAGGGTTGCAGTAGTTTATTTTTTTATTTTTTTATTTTTTTGAGACGGAGTCTCACTCTGTCGCCCGG
>NW_012114422.1:2430189-2473926 GCF_000951035.1 Colobus angolensis palliatus
TTAATTTATATGTATATATATATATATATATTTTTTTTTTAGCAGAGACAGATTTTCACCATGTTGGCCAGGCTGGTCTTGAACTCCTGCCCTCAAGTGATCCACCTGCCTTGGCCTCCCAAAGTGCTGGGATTACAGGCGTGAGCTACTGTGCCTGCCTAGCATTTCTGCATTTTTAATACATTGGGAACAACCACCACCCTTCCAAATGACAGTGGCTCATCTTTGTCAATTACACCTTAATAAAACTGGAGGAAAATTAATAAAATGGACTACAAAAAAAAAAAAAAAAGAAGAAGAAGAAGGAAAGAAAAGAAAAGAAAGTAGCCCAAGTTCTCTGTACCTCCCAGACGCTCCATTGAAGGGCCTCAGCTGTGATGAGAAAACCCAGCAGCCCAATTCCTGGCACCTCTCCCGGGATCTGGAATGATGATGTGCCTGGGCACAGCCTTCCTATGTGGCCCGAGAGCCAGCTGGCACCATTGGAGTGAGGAGAGGGCTCTGAGCTTTCCCAGTAGGCTGGCAACCTCCCAGGCTCCCTCCCCCAGCCCCTATAAAACCATCTGGAAAATGAAAATAATACCTTCGGCTTCCTACCAAGCTCCAGGGACCCTGTGAGGAACAGGGAGAGACGATCCCCACACTCTACACATTCCCGGAGGAGGTTGCCCTGGAATAAGCTATTGCCCCGCCTCTTTTATCCCAAGTGGCAGAAATGAGGGTCTCTCCATGCTCTGTCCAGCTGCTCTTGCTTCCCCTCAGGAGCCACTTCTGCTTCCATCCCACCTGATTGAAGTGGGCTTCCCACAGGCCCCCACTCCGCAGCTCCTCAGTGCTCTCTTCCTCCTCCCTGCTCCCCCGAGCCCAGTCCAGTCTGAGGTCCATCCCCCTGCGAGGGGAGCTGAGCAGTGCTGCAAACTCAGTGCTCCTGAGTACCCCGGGGATGTGCTGAACTGCACATTCTTGTTCTGTAAACCGGAGTTGAGCTGCTGCACGTCTAACCTGCTCCCTGGCGATGCTGATGTTACTGAGCAGAGTGGAAAAGTGCTAGACAATACAGCAGGGGGAAATTTCAGTCTCAAATGCATTCGAGCAGAAACCAGGACTCCCAGTCAAGCTGCTCTATGGGTTTTTAGAGCGAAATGTGATGCTCTTCACTCGCTGCTCTGAGTCGCTCAGAGCGGGGGACAGAAGCTGGGTCTACCTGAGCGTCTGTCCAGCCACATCCCCTCACTCTTCAAGGTGGCACTGGGCACGCAGCCCCAGAGTCAAGGTGGCATTTAGCGGGGCCTTCAGACTGGCACCAGCAATTCCTCTTTAACTTGGGGTCCTGGGAGTCCATAGGTGGAGATGCACAGCTCAATTTGGAGATGCACCTGAGAAAAAAGACTGCCCCCCCTTCCCAGATGGGCTTTTCTGCCCCATCCCTCTCTCCACCAGGCCTGGCCAGACCCCAGGGTGAATTGTTCTAATTCCTTGCACTTTTCCTGGCAGGGTCTCCAGGCTCATGAAATCTGCCTCTTGCCAAAGGCAGAGGATCCGCTGGCAGCAGAGCACACTGGCTGCAGTCAGGCAGGTGCAATCATTTTTTAATGACATCTTCCCCCGCTTATCAAAATTGTGCAACTCACTTTAGAATAGTTAGAAAATATTGGAAAATGTAAAGAAGGAAGTAATTCTGCAATCCTACAACTCAGAAATGATGTTTCAGCACTTTGGAAAATATCCTTCCAATCTTTCACATGCACAGGTGTGGTTTATATACCAATCTGCACTGAGATCCCCAGCACCAAAAAGTTAACACTGTAGGAAAAGCATTTATCCATGTCAGTTATTCTTTGAAAGTATGATATGGGGGAAAAAAGAGAGATCAGACTGTTATTGTGTCTATGTAGAAAAGGAAGACATAAGAAACTCCATTTTGATCTGTACCCTGAACAATTGTTTTCCCTTGAGATGCTGTTAATCTGTAACTTTAGCCCCAACCTTGTGCGCACAGAAACATGTGTTGCATGGAATCAAGGTTGAAGGGAACTAGGGCTGTGCAGGATGTGCCTTGTTAACAATATGTTTACAGGCAGTATGCTTGGTAAAAGTCACTGCCATTCTCCATTCTCGATTAACCAAGGGCATGATGCACTGCGGAAAGCCGCAGGGATCTCTGCCCAGGAAAGCCGGGTATTGTCCAAGGTTTCTACCCACTGAGACAGCCTGAGATATGGCCTCATGGGATGGGAAAGACCTGACCATCCCCCAGCCCAACACCCATGAAGGGTCTGTGCTTAGGAGGATTAGTAAAAGAGGAAGGCCTCTTGCGGTTGAGATAAGAGGAAGGCCTCTGTCTCCTGCATGCCCCTGGGAACGGAATGTTTCGGTATAAAACCCAATTGTACATTCGTTCTATTCTGAGATAGGAGAAAACCGCCCTGTGGCTGGAGGTGAGAAAAGCTGACGGCAATGCTGCTCTGTTATTCTTTACTATACTAAAATGTTTGGGTGGAGAAAAGCATAAATCTGGCCTACGTGCACATCCAGGCATAGTACCTGCCCTTGAACTTATTTGTGACACAGATTCCTTTGCTCACATGTTTTCTTGCTGACCTTCTCCCCACTATCACCCTGTTCTCCTGCCGCATTCCCCTTGCTGAGACAGTGAAAATAGTAATCAATAAATACTGAGGGAACTCAGAGACCGGTGCCAGTGCAGGTCCTCCGTATGCTGAGCGCCGGTCTGCTGGGCCCACTGTTCTTTCTCTATACATTGTCTCTGTGTCTTATTTCTTCCTCAGTCTCTTGTCCCACCTGACGTGAAATACCCACAGGTGTAGAGGAGCAGGCTGCCCCTTCATATGATGTTTAGGTTGGGTGCAATAGCTCGCACCTATAATCCCAGCACTTTGGGAGGCCGAGGTAGGAGGTTCACTTGAACCCAGGAGTTCAAGACCAGACTGCGCAACATAATGAGACCTCATTTCTTAAAAAAAAAAAAAAAAATCGTTTTAATTAGCTGGGCATGGTGGTGCACACCTGTAGTCCCAGGAGCTCAAGAGGTTGAGGTGGGAGAATCAGTTCAGCCCAAGAGTTCAAGGCTGAAGTGAGCTGTGATCACACCACTGCACTCCAGCCTGGGCAATAAAGTGAGACCATGTCTCAAAAAAAAAAAAAAAATGTATGTTTTTAATAGCTGCATAATAGTCTATCCTATGGATGTTTTTATTGTTTACTTGATGCTTGCCCTATTTGGAGGCATTGAAGTTATTTAATTCTTTTTCCAATATAAATAATTTTATTCTGGCCATGTTTTTATTGAAATCTCTAACCCTGTAATCTCTTTTTTTCCTTAGAATAGGTTTCCAGGATTGGGATATTGGAACAAAAGTTTAAATATTCTTAAAGTTCATGATAGATGTTGTTGAATTGTTTCCAGAAAGCTTCAACAAATTCATCCCCTCTAGCAGTAGTGCCTGTTTCAAGACATGATCAGCATTGTCCATTATCTTCTTTTATTTTTTCCCAATTTGGTAGGTAAAACTAGTATCGTTTCTAGTCCGCATTCTGCTTAACTCTCGTGTGGCTGAACACTTTTTTCTGAGTGGCATAGCCATTCATGTTTCTTCTGTGACAGGTCTGGACGCATCCTCAGTACTCGCATTTTAAGGAGAGCAAGGATGGGGCACGAGGGGATATGCATTGTATTAGTTTGTTTTCACGCTGCTGATAAAGACATACCAGAGACTGGGAAGAAAAAGAGGTTTAATTGGACTTACAGTTCCACATGGCTGGGGAGGCCTCAGAATCATGGCAGGAGGCAAAAGGCACTTCTTACATGGCAGCGGCAAGAGAAAAAGAGGGAGAAGAAAAAGCAGAAACCCCTGATAAACCCATCAGATCTCATGAGACTTATTCGCTGTCACGAGAACAGCACAAGAGAGACTGGCCTCCATGATTCAATTACCTCACCCTGGGTCCCTCCCACAACATGTGGGAATTCTGGGAGATACAATTCAAGTTGAGATTTGAGTGGGGACACAGCCAAACCACATCATGCATCACCACCTGATGGCACCCACCCATAACCTCTGCCATGCTGTGCCTCCACTCCCACGCCTGTGGGCGAGGCTCCGCAGGCCAGGTGCCTTTGCTGCCAGACTCTGAGTACTTCCACTCACACTCCCATCTCTGGGTGCCTTCAAGATAACCCAATGTTCCCAGGATCCCTCCCTCTATCAACAATGACCTGCCCTAGGCCCCATTTCTTCAGCACTGTCTCCGTGTTAAGTTATAAGAAGTGGGCCCAAACAAACAACTGAAAGCGAAACATCTTCACCTGACCAAAATGTTGGCCGTCTGTATTAGTCTGTTTTCATACTGCTACAAAGACTACCTGAGACTGGGTAATTTATAAAGAAAAGAGGTTTAATTGACTCAGAGTTCTGCATGGCTGGGGAAGCCTCAGGAAACTTACAATCATGGTGGAAGGTGAAGGGGAAGCAAGGCACATCTTACATGGCAGCAGAAGAGAGAGAGCATGCAGAAGAAACTGCCACTCTTAAACCATCAGATCACGGCCGGGTGCAGTGGCTCACACCTGTAATCCCAGCACTTTGGGAGGTTGAGGCAGGCAGATCACTTGAGGTCAGGAGTTCAAGACCAGTTTGGCCAACATGGTGAAACCCCATCACCACTAAAAATACAAAAATTAGCTCAGCATGGTGGCACACACCTGTAACCCCAGCTACTTGGGAGGCTGAGGCAAGAGAATAGCTTGACATTTGGGAGGTGGAGGTTGCAGTGAGCCAAGATTATGGCGCTATACTCCAGCCTAGGCAACGGAGTGGGACTCCATCAAAGAAAAAAAAAAAAATTAGATCTTGTGAGAACTCCCTCACTATCACAAGAACAGCATGGGGAAACCACCTGCATGATCCAATCACTCCCACCAGGTCCCTCCCTCAACGTGGGGGGATTACAATTTGAGATGAGATTTGGCTGGGGACACAGAGCCAAACCGTATCACCAGCCACAAAAGCTTTCTGACAAATAACTCCGACTAGGAATTGTAAGAAATGCTTTTAAATGAGTAAGGTGGAAGCAAACATTATTCCCATTTTATAGACAAGAAAGGTGTATCTCTGGAGCTGTGACACTCCATAAACCAGGGAAAAGGCAGAGACAATGACTGATTTTCTGCCTCCCAATCCAGTTGCCCAACCCTCCTGGCTCAATGCCAAGTCTTCCCTATTTTTGATTAGGGAAAGTGGAGCCACCCACTCCCTACGTGCGACTGTTACACACCCAGTGTCCCAGAAATGACATTCAACTTCACTATGGGGACTGCTTTTACTGACATCATTTTTAGCAGATGTTTTACTATAAAAATGGGGTGGGGAGAAATAAAGCAGATAAACTGCTGCCAAGGATCATTGCTGCTAGGGTGAAACTAGGGGCACATGGTATAGCTCAAATGCACCCCAGGTCCAGCCCCAGCCTTTCTCATTACCCAACCCAGGAACCAGACCTATCGTCCAAGCTTGTCCTCTCCAATGATCTTAGCAGGTTCAGAATAACCCTCTAATATTCCTCATTTACTGTAGTTGCTTATTATGAACCCATCAACCATTAATTCAATATTTTTTGAATTCTCAGTTTTCAGTACATTTCTCTTCAGGCTGTGGTACATATCACACCATATAGTAATTATTTGCTATTTTCTGCTTTGCTGTCTAGACTTTGAGTAAGTTGAGGGTAGAATCTGTTCTTTTTCATATTCTTAGAATTTGACAAATAACAGGTATTCTTAATCACAATTCCGTTGAAGGAAGAAATCAATGAATAAAAATTTCCTGAGTTTACTGCTTACTGCAAAAAGACTATAGATGTTTGCTGTTTTACACTTTCTTATTTTAAGGTCTAATATCAATATGTTGATGTTTGGTAAATATAATTTCAATCCCAGTTCCATCTCTGAAGCCAGGCAAGAGTACTACAAAAAGTATAAATAGAGGTCAAGTGCAGGTGCCCTCTGCAAACAAGACCATTTAGAACTCTTTAATGGCTCTTTGACAAACCTTCAGTGGGAGTTCTGTCAAAGCTGACAATGGGTAAAATTATAGAAAGGAAGGAAAGCCTTGATAAGCAGTCCTTAATGAGTTGGTCACTAAGTTAATTCAACACTGAAAGGGATAGAAGATGTTAATTACACACACATGTGAAAGAAATCAACAGTCAGGCCTCATCTAGGAAAATCATGATGGGGAAGGCTGGGGCTGATGGATGAGGGGTGTGAGGCAGGGCAGAAAGCCTCCACGTTGCTGCAGCAATGCAAAAATAGGCACCTTGCCTTAGGCCTCTCTGGCACTCCATCTTGTCTCTCTTCCCTGGAGAAAAGCAAGCTGTATTCAATCACCTTTTCAACGCTAAAACCAGGCTTTCCTGTCAGAGTTGGGGCCAGAGATTTTTCCATCCCCTCTTGCAAAAAGGATATTCGTAAGGGGCCTTAAGTCTACAACACTGATAGTTTCTGGGGACAAAAAGAAATTAAAATCTTACCTTGTGTTCCCCTCCTCTTTCTGGACAGAGAATGGGACAGGCCCAGGCCACCCAGATCACTATGAACCTCATCAGAAACTTCAGTCCATTTTCTCAGTTCCCTTCCCTGGGACTTGCATGCTATATCTCCATACTCCTCCTTCCCCACTCTCCAGGCTTCGTGGATGAGGTAGAGAGTGAGAGCCAGGCTCACCTGCCTTTTCCCCCACAGTGGGAAGAAGCTCAGTAACGGAGCTCAGACACTAGTGGCATACCTGCCAAGAGGATGACATAAATGCCTCCTGTAGCCCTGAGATAGGCAGAGCTCTGCCGGCAGCCCAACCCGTATATTCACTCGTTCATTAACAAACATCCACAGAGGCAGGCTGCTCTGGCCTGGAGGAGGATGTTGTACACTACAGGACTCGGGTTCATAGAGCCATGCCTCATTCCACTCCCGCTGGCGCAAATCACCGCAAACTGTAGAGCTCTTTTTATTTTTCAGATGGGGTCTTGCTGTGTCACCCAGGCTGGAGTGCAGTGACACAATCTCGGCTCACTGCAACCTCTGACTCCCGGGTTCAACTGATTCTCCTGCCTCAGTCTCCCAAGTAGCTGGGATTACAGGCAAGTGCCGCCATACCTGGCTAATTTTTTGTATTTTTTAGTAGAGATGGGGTTTCGCCATGTTGACCAGGCTGGTCTCAAACTCCCAATCTCAGGCAATCTGCCGCCTCAACCTCCCAAAGTGCTGGGATTACAGGTGTGAGCCACCGCGCCTGGCCCAGAGCTCTTAATTACAATGACTAAGCATATGCAGAAGAACAAACTAACACAGAAGATGGCTAGGAACCACGTAAGCCAAGACTCTGCAGTAAGACACACTTGAGTTCTGGTCCTCACTCTGCTGTTTACTCACTGTCCAACCGCAGATGGGACCTCACCTCTCGGAGCCTCAGTTTCCTCATTTGTAAAATAGGCAAATACTGGCACCTACCTCATAGAATGAGTGCGAGGCTTAACTGAGGCGATCTAGGCAAAGCATTTAGCTTGGGACCTAGTACATATTAAGTGCTCAATAATAGGTGATGGTGATGACATAAGTTGGACACAAGAGAAAGGGACACATACTAACTGATAACCACACAGAGTCACTGACTCGATTTTGTGTCTTTCTCTGATACTCAGTTTTTCTTACCATCTGTCAGCATGCCACACTCCTTCAGCCTTGAATTATATGCTGCCTTGTGGTTTTGCTTTTATAAAACAAATAGAATGTATTAGTCTTACTAAGGCTGCTATTTTAAAAAAAAATGACCACAAGCCAGTGATTTACAATACAGAAAGTTATTCTCTCACAGTTCCGGAGACCAGAAGTCTGAAAGTACTATGTTGTCAGGGCTGTGCTCCCTCCGAAGGATCTAGGGGGCGATCTATTATTTATTTCTCCCAGCTGTCAGCTGCTGCAGCTACAAGCCAAGGTGGCTGTCAGCATTCCTTGGCTTGTAGCTGCACCACTCCTGTTTCTACCTAGTCTTCTTATCATCTCATCTAAGTCTGTTTTCTCCTCAGTGTGTCTCATAAAAACACTTGTCACGCCAGGCACAGTGGCTCATGCCTGTAATCCCAGCACTTTGGGAGGCTGAGGTGGGCAGATCACTTGAGGTCAGGGGTTTGAGACCAGCCTGGCCAACATGGTGAAGCCCCATCTCTACTAAAAATACAAAAATTAGCTGGGCGTGGTGGCAGGCTTCTGTAATTGCAGCTACTCAGGAGGCAGAGGCAGGAGAATCACTTGAAACTGGGAGGCGGAGGTTGCAGTGAGCTGAGACTGTACCATTGCACTCCAGCCTGGGTGACAGAGCAAGACTCCATCTCAAAAAAAAAAAAAAAAAAAAAATCACTTGGCTAATCCAGGGTGATCTCTTCAAATCAAGATCCCTAATTTCATTACATCTGCAAAGTTAACATTTACAGTTCTGGAAATTAGGATATGGACATCATTTTGGGAACAATCTATCTTAGACTGTTCAGGCAACTATAACAAAATACCAGATACTGGGTAGCTTATAAACAACAAGCATTTATTTCTCACAGTTCTGGAGGCTTGAAAGTCCAAGATCATGGCACTGGAAGCTGTAGTATCTGGTGAGGTCTTTTAACTATGTCCTCATTGTGGAAGGAGCCAGGGATCACTCTTTCTTTTATAAGGCTTCTAATCTCTCTCTCTTTTTTTTTTTTTTTTTTTGGGACAGAGTCTCACTCTGCCACCAGGCTAGAGAACAGTGGCACGATCTTGGCTCACTGAAACCTCTGCCTTCCAGGCTCAAGTGATCCTCCCACCTCAGCCTCCTGAGTAACTGAGACTACAGGCGCACACTACTATGTCCAGCTAATTTTATTTTATTTTTGTAGAGACAGGGTTTTGCCATGTTGGCCAGGCAGCCAGGCTGGTCTCGAATTCCTGGCCTCAAGCAATTCACCTGCCTCGGCCTCCCAAAGTGTTGGGATTACAGGTACGAGCCACTACACCCAGCCTCATTCATGAAGGTTCTATCTTCATGAACTAATCATCTCCCAAATACCATCACCTTGGGGGCTGGGATTTCAGCATATAAATTTTGGGGAGACATAAATATTCAGTCCATTACACCAACATTTGGTCCTCTACTCGGGGTACCTAAGAACATGGACTTTAGAAGTAGACCGACCTGGATTCCAATACCAGCCCCACCACCACTCACTAGTTGGATGACCTTGATTCAGTTATTTAACATCTTTGAACCTCAGCTTCTGGAAAAGGACCAATAATGCCTATGTCCCAGGGTTGTTTGATAGAATTAAATAAGCTAATATGTTAAAATACTCGATAATTGGTAGCTCTCGTTACTAATGGTAGGTTTACCCCACTAGGCTACAAGCTCCTAGGAGCAGGAGTTATCTTTGCTTCCTTCACAAGTCTAGCACAAGTCTACAATCAGTCCATCCTTAGTGAAGGTGAGGTGACAAACTGACTGAACAAGTGGCCTAGACAGCCAATATCACCAATATGTAAGATTCCACAGGGATCTAAAGAAGGGAATTAGAAGCAGCCAATAGTGACCCCAACCTAAGCAGTGCAGGGATCAGCTGGGTGGGTTTGTCAGCAGAGAATACGGCCACCAGGGCAGCCACATAGAACTAATTGCACTCACTGCACTGTTGTTACCATTCTTTGAATCCCTCCACATGATGTCATTCCTACAGATGGGAGGTCAGCTACACTGGAGAAGTTCCAGAAATTCATAAATAGATTATGATCCCAAATCCCAGAGAGGGGGACTTTTCCAGACTACAACTGGGAATTTACCTTAATGATTTCCCCATCCCAGAAGGGAAAGCTGCTCTGGTATATTATAAACATTACAGCACATCTGAATAACCCAGAGAGCTTGTTTAAATGCACATTTTGGGGCCTCTACCAGGCTGGTTAAACAAAGCTTCAGTAGAGTGGGGATAGGAACCAACCATTTTAAATATCCCCCTTTGGTAATTCTGATTCAACCATAGCAATCAAATTATAGTCCAACCTAGGCAGGGGCTTGCTACCTAGGAGTCAATATGTAATACTGGAAAGAGTAAGAGTTTAGAAATTAAACAGGATTAGGGTCCAATCCTGGGTCTTCCACATAATAGCTGTGGGACCTTGGGCAAGTCAATTCATTTTTTTGGATCTTAACTTCCTCTTCTTTAGAGGGGGGATGTACCTGCCAGGGTTGTGGTGTTAATTCAGTGATAATTACGTGAAGTGCCAGCTCATGGTAGATTGAGGCAGAGACTGCTACTATTCACCAATCCATTTATTCTTGTTGTTCATACACAGCTAGACTGTATTTCCCAGCACCCTTTGCAGCCAGGCACAGCCACACTAGTTCTCACCAAGGGGATATGGTTCTAAGTTATAGTACATATTCTTGGTGAAGGCTTAAAGAACAGATATGCCTCCTCCATGTTTTCTTTTGTATTGCATCACTTGGATGCAGGTGATAGGCTCTAGGGAATTGGGGATCTACAACATGGAAGGAGCCTGGATGCCTGAGTTACTAAGTAGAGGAAAGCTATCTATCAACCTTAATGCCTGCCTTGGACTTTTCTGCAAATGAGAAATAAGCCCATATACCATATTAGGTTATAATGTAGTTGCTTTAAAGAAATACCTGTGGCTGGGCGTGGTGGCTCACACCTGTAATCCCAGCACTTTGGGAGGCCGAGGCAGGTGGATCACTTGAGGCCAGAAGTTTGAGACCAGCCTGGCCAACATGGTGAAACCCCATCTCTACTGAAAATACAAAAAATTAGCCAGGTGTGGTGGCACATGCCGGTAATCCCAGCTATTCAGGTGGCTGAGGCATAAGAATTGCTTGAACCCAGGAGGCAGAGGTTGCAGTGAGCCAAGATTCAGGCTGCACTCCAGCCTGGGGGACAGAGTGAGATTCTGACTCAAAAAAAAAAAAAAAGAAATAACTGCATTGCTATAAAGAAATACCTGAGACTGGGCAATTTGTAAAGAAAGGAGTTTTGGGGGCTTTTTATTGTTTTGTTTTGAGACAGAATTTTGCTCTTGTTGCCCAGGCTGGAGTGCAATGGTGTGATCTCGACTCACTGCAACCTCCGCCTCCCAGGTTCAAGTGATTCTCCTGCCTCAGCCTCCTGAGAAGCTGGGACTATAGGCATGCACCACCACACCTGCCTAATTTTATATTTTTAGTAGAGACAGGGTTTCTCCATGTTAGTTAGAATGGTCCTGAACTCCCGACCTCAGGTGATCCACCTACCTTGGCCTCCCAAAGTGCTGGGATTACAGGTGTGAGTCACCATGCCCAGCCAAGAAAGGAGTTTTAATTGGCTCATGATTCTGCAGGCTGCACAAGCAAGGTGCTGGCATCTGCTCAGCTTCTGGGGGGGCGTAAGGGAGCTTTTACTTAAAGCCAGAGCAAGCATCTCACATGGCAGAGCAGAAGCAAGAGTGAGAGTGGGCGTGGTGGTGAGGAATCTCAGGATGACCTCCCTGAGATTGCTGTCCCCTGATTATTCACAAAAACTCACTCACTATCACAAGGTCAGCACCAAGGCGTGAGGCGAACACCCCCATGACCCAAACACCAGGCCCCACTTCCAACACTGAGGATTACATCTCAATATGAGATTTGGGGGGGCCAACTAAACTATATCATACACTTTTTGGATCTATTTTACAACTAACCAATAGTCAGTGTGTTAATCCATTTTGCATTGCTATTAAGGAATACCTTAGACTGGGTAATTCATTTTAAAAAGAGGTTTATTTTGCCTTATGGTTCTGCAGGCTGTACAAGCATGGCACAGCATCTGCTTCTGGTGAGGTCTCAAGAAACTACCAATCGTGGCAGAAGCAGGTGTGTCACATGGCGACAGAGAGAAAAAGAGAGAGGGGAGGAGATGCCAAGCTCTTTTAAACAACTAGCTCTCATGTGAACCTAATAGAGTGAGAACCCACTCATTACCTCAGGGAGGGCACCAAACCATTCATGAGGGATCTGCCCCATGACCCAAACGCCTCCCACCAGGTCCCACCTTCAACACTGGGGATCACATTTCAGCATGAGATTTGGAGGAGACACACATCCAAACCATATCAGTCAGGAAATGTTCACCCCCTTTCTCCACCTCCAAATAATAATTCCACAGTACCCAACATGTGAGCAAACATTTTGTTCTATTCACAATTCCCGTATGGTGTAAACTGCGATCTCTCTGTAGTAGGACAAATTCTAGGGATGATCTCTGTATTAGTCAGGCTTCTCTAGAGGGACAGAACTAATGGAATATATATATCAATATATAAATATAAAGGGGAGTTTATTAGCTCACACGATCACAAGGTCCCACAATAGGCCGTCTGCAGGCTGAGGAGCAAAGAAAGCCAGTCCAAACTTGAAGTCCGATATTTGAGGGCAGAAAGCATCCAGCACGGGAGAAAGATGTAGTCTGGGAGGCTAGGCCCATCTCTCTTTTCACATTTTCCTGCCTGCTTATATTCTAGCAGGGCTGTCAGCTGATTAGATTGTGCCCACCCAGATTAAGGGTGGGTCTGCCTTTCCCAGCCCACTGACTCAAATGTTCGTCTCTTTTGGCAACACCCTCGCAGACACACCCAAGATCAATCCTTTCAATCCAATCAAGTTGACACGCAGTATTAACCATCACAGCCTCCCTCAGATTCCTGTTCCCTGGTTATTTAATTAAACACAAATCTAGGTACTCCTGTGAAGGGATTCTGCAAATGTAATTACAGTTTCAAGTCAGTCGACCTTAAACTATGGAGATGATCTGGGTGATCCTGATCTAATCACAAGAGCCCTTTACACAACAGAAGAGGAATTCGGAGAGATTTGAAGTATGAGGAAGACTCAAGTGCCATTGCTTCTTGAAGATGGTGGGACCACATGAGAAGGAATACCTCAAGGAACTGAAAGTGGCCCCTTGCCTAACAGTTGGCAAGGAAACAGAAACCTCAGACCTACAGCCGTAAGGAACTGGATTCAGCCAATAATTGGAATGAGCTTGGAAGCAGATTCTTCTTGGTGCCTCCAGGTAAAAGCTCCGCCCAGCCAATACCTTGATTTTCAGTCCTGTGCTATCCTGAGCATAGAACTCATGCAAGCCTGCCTGGACTTCTGACTACAGAACTGTCTACTAATAAATTTATGTTGCTAAATTTGTGGTGATGTGTCACAGCAGCAATAAAAAAACTAATACATTCTCTAAATCTGTTTTGTCATCATTTTTTTTTCTTTGAGACAGAGTCTCACTCTCCCAGCCTGGAGTGCAGTGGTGCGATCATAGCCCATTGTAACCTCAAACTCATGGGTTCAAGCAGTTCTCCCACCTCAATCCCTTGAGTAGCTAGGACTACAGGCACATGCCACCATACTCGGCTGATTTTTTTTTTAATTATTATTTTTTCTATAGAGATGGAGTCTCACTATGTTGCCCAGGCTGGTCTCAAACTTCTGGCTTCAAGAGATCCTTCCATCTCAGCTGGGAGGATCCCAGGATCCCAAAGTGCTGGGATTACAGGTGTGAGCCACCGTGCCCAGCTTCCTCACTTATTTTTTATTAATAAAAACTGATGATATCTGAATATGTTCCTGGCTTTATATTTGCTCGGTTCCTTGTGCTCAGTTGTCTGTTAGGGAGCTTCCTGCCCTTATGGTGATGACATGACATAGTCTGGGCATCAGTTGCAGCTCTTTGAACAGAGATAATCCAGCTCCCTGTCTGACCAGCCCCCAAATCCAAAGCTTAGAAGTGGAGCTGCTGTCAAGGAAAACAAAGTTGAGCAAAATGACTTCAAAGCCCAGTGTGCTCACCTTCACTCTCCCAGTGGGTCCTGGCACCTGAGAATGTTCGGGGTCCGTCAGTATTGACCTCCCCTTTCCACCAGACCTGGAAGTTATGGAAAGGGAAGGTAGCTTATTCTGATATCCTGTCCTGGAATAATGCTTCCTGGCCTGGCACATATATCCTTGTTTCTGTGCCTCTTGTTCTAAAACATCCTCCCTTTCCAAAAGCTGAAACTGTTCCTGCACATATTATGCACTTAGCCAGGTAAATTTCAGAAGGTTTTACAAAGCCTCCCAGTGAAGGAAGGAGAGAGAGGTATTGTCATGAGATACTGAATATGCAGATGGCCAGACTAGATATCAAAATCGAACCCTGACCCGCAATCTGTGGCAACCAGCCTGGGAAGCCAACACATCATCTGCAGTAACCAGTCCAGGAAGCAAAGCAATAACCCCCTTAGCAATGTGTCCCAAATGGCCAGGACTCGATTAATAAACTGACAGCCTCCCTAGTTTTTGCCCTTACCTCCAACTTTGGACTAACCAGAGAAAGTCAAATGGGCAACCCTAACCAATCACATAGCACGCCGTACTTCTAGTTGGCCCACTTGCAGCTTCCCCATGCCAGCAGTCTCAGGGCATGCCCAGAGTCTTCCCCTTTTTCTACTACAAGGCTTTTCCACATCTCTGCCTGCCTTTAAGTGTCTGCCAAACACAAGTGATGGTGGCTAACTACCTTGCAAGCTCTCTATAGTAGGCTTTGTTTTTTCTCATTTGGGTGGTCTTCATTTATTTCCACAGTCCTTGTATTTCAGGGAGATTTAGGGCTTAAATACAAGGAAATTTCATGTAAGGATGCAGGAGTGCTTCATGGAACCTCAAGCTCAGGAAAGCAGCGCGGCCATGGGAAAACCCTAGAGCCAGAGTCTGGAAAAGCAATCAGGGCTTGCTCTCTCTCAGATCTTAGAAATCTTGTCTTCTTGCAAACAGGGTTCTCTGGTCCAAATGGCCAAAAATATGACCATGGACAGGATCTGTGCTTATCTTGTCACCTGCAGAGAGACAACTCTCTGTATGTCCTGATTCCAAGTTCCTGGAGAAGGACACAGACTGAACCACCTTGGGTCAGGCACCATCCAAGATCAATTTACTAACAGTGCTCAGCTCCCACCCACGGTGGGGAGTAGTTGCGGGTAGTCTTGTTTATGAACATGGCAATCAGGAGCCCATCCCTGTCACCGTGTGGAGGGGAGGGGAGAGAAGGGGGATGGTTCCACCAAACACGTAGGGAGACAGACATCCCAATAGGGGTCCACTCCATTCCTGATGGCACAGTGAGACAGTGGTCATGTGTCACATGCTAGACTCTTAGACTCTGTGCCTCCCAGTACCTGTTACTGACCAACATGGTCTAGTGAGCAATTTTCCTTGTGTAGGCATCTATCCATTCATTCATTTAGCAATTATACCTACCTTATGCTAGGTATACAATGGTAAAACAAACACAAAAACCAAAACCACAATTTCTACCCTCAATGTGAGGAGATACCATCATATAAACGAACAATACAATGCTGTGAAACATGTTATGCTCAGTCTATGGCCTAAATCAGATCAGAGGCTGGGCTGAGGATCAGGCTGCCAAGAAATGCTTCCTAGAGAGCATGCTGCCTGAAATGAACCTTGAAAATCAGGGAGTTTGATAGAAATAGGGTAATAAAGAGTGTTTCAGGCAGAAACAAGGTTCACTGTCAAGGAAAGGCATTTGAGGAGACCAAAAGTAGTATCTGGTTGACATGAGGCATACTGGAGTGAGAGTACAGGGAGGTAGGCTAGAAAGGGGGACAGAGACTAGATATGAAGGAACTTGAAAGCCATAAGTATATGATGAAGGCAACGGACTTTCTACACAGGAATGACCTTGATGACTTGATTTGCATTATTGAAAGCTCACCGTGACTGGAATGGATCGGGGATGTCTCATGGGAAGACTCAGCTGGGCAGTTGCTGCATTAACTGTGGAGTTACAATGGTGACCTACAAGAGCAGCCTTGGATATGGAGAAGAGCAAACTGGTTTAACAAATGTCATCACCTGGGTCAAGAAAAGGACATGCAGTGGGTTGGGTAGGGAGGAAAATCGATGTAAATAAAGTTATTAGTTGCAAAAGAAAAGCAAGATTGAGAGAGAGAGAGATAAATTCTACGGCCATCTATTCATCAGAATCACAAGGCTAAATCAAGAGCCTTCCTGTAAACCTAGACTCAAGTTGGTTCAGTTCAGAGACTCTATCAGAAAGATGAGGAGCTCATGAGTCATCCATCAATGTGATCTTGTGATTTTTCTTGTGACCACAAGACAAAGGAAGAGAAGAGTACTTTGGAGTCATTATAACGAAAATTCAGCTGAATACACAAAAAGTCAAAATGAAAGAAGGAGGAACTGATAATCTGATTCAGTCTTGACCACCAAATAGAATTGGGACAGAAACAATCTAGTAGGCACAGATCCAATTTGGATTATAAAAAGCTAGTTCATCAGGAAGGCCACTATAAAGCCAGAAGCGAACAAAGAGTCAATTAAGTACAAAAGGTTTTACTATGACTATGCAGTGAGGTCCAAGCTGTACTAAATTTGAAGTTTCCTGCCAAAGAGAAATGTAATCTTCCCCGGTGGTGTAAGTCAGAATTTCATGACATCAGCCAGATAACCACAAACGAATGTATCTTTTAGTGCAAGATGCTTCTAAGCCTTTCTCCACCCAACAAACCAACATTCATTTACTGATGTACTTATTTCTTTAACAAACACACTCCATTTCATAGCCACATTCTTTCAAAACTGACAGATTGAGATATATCTAAAACACAAAATCTCCAACACACATTCTTCTTCAATGTTGTGAGATGTATTTTTCTAAAACACTGTTCTATATATACTACCATTCCTATATTAAAAACTAGTTAGTTATCCACTGCCTTTTTTGTACAAATGAAGTTTATAAATTTTAATTTGGTTACAAAAAATTTTTCATCAACATTTTTGCCTATTTGTTTACATAAAAATAGAGACAGGGTCTCACTATGTTGCCCAGGCTGGTCTCAAACTCCTAAGCTCAAGTCATCTTCCCACCTTGACCTCCCAAAGTGATAGGATTACAGGCATGAGGTACCATGCCTGGCATAATTTAAATTTTTAATTAAAATATTTTAATTTGACTACAAAATTAATATATACTCATTGTCAAAAACTTTCAAAGAAGAAGATTAAAATCACCATAATTCCAACACCCAGACACAATCACAATCACTTCTATGTTAGGATATACTGACAGCCTATGTGACAGGGAAAAATACAAAGTTGTAAGAATTTTTTAAAAACCTCCTATTCCCCATTACAGTAGATTTTATTACTCAAAATATTTGCTGCCCCACCCTGGGGAAAATAATACTTCTCTGCTTCATTGCATCAGCCTTAGAGATGTGATTTGAAGTGTCCCTTCTTGTGGGAGGATTACCTATCCTCACCTCGTTGACCTCAAGAGTGGCCATGAGACTTGCTTTGACCAATGCAATGATAACAGAAGTGATGTGTGCCACTTCTAAGCAGAAGCTCTGATTCATCTTGTGGTTCTACTATGTTCATTCTCTCTTCCATGAAACCAGCAATATCCCAGATAGAGACTGCTGGTCCCAAGATGGAAAACCTAAAGCAAAGCTACAGGTAGCCCATAATTGACACGTAATGTGAGCAAGAACTGAACTTTAGTAATTGTAAACCACTGAGGGTTTTGGTGTTGCTTGTTACCACAGCATAACTTAACTGACACTAACTGATACCACCTACCTCCAAAACGTCAACTGAGTTTTTCTTATGCCTGAAGGGAGCCTTTATGCATTGAAATAAATATTACCTTTAATTTCAACTTATATTTTATATATTTAAATTATATATTTTAAAACTTAATTTTGAAGACTAAACTTGTTAATTTATAAATCAATTTTGTTAATATTTTATTATCTACTTTTATTTGGTTTTGATGAATACCTAACTGGCTTGTAAGTTTGATAAAGTGCTCCCAAATATTTATGAAACTTTCAAAATTAAGTTTTAGACATTTCAAACCACAATCTAATTTTAATTGATTTCTCGAGGAAAAAAACAACAAAGCAAAATCTTAAACACTGAAAACATACTGAACTTAAAAAGTTTAACCCTACAAATTTAATAAATTATAGCAATTAAAACATTTGAGCCAGGCGCGGCGGCTCAAGCCTGTAATCCCAGCACTTTGGGAGGCCGAGACGGGCGGATCACGAGGTCAGGAGATCGAGACCATCCTGGCTAACACGGTGAAACCCTGTCTCTACTAAAAACTACAAAAAACTAGCCGGGCGAGGTGGCGGCGCCTGTAGTCCCAGCTACCCGGGAGGCTGAGGCAGGAGAACGGCGTGAACCCAGGAGGCGGAGCTTGCAGTGAGCTGAGATCTGGCCACAGCACTCCAGCCTGGGCGACAGAGCTAGACTCCGTTTCCAAAAAAAAAAAAAAAAAAAAAAAAAAAAAAAAAAAATTTGAACACTATTTCAAACTTAGTTATCAGTATCTTATAAATTTTTACTAATATTTTGAGTCTAATGAATCAGTCTCTTTATTTACCATAAAGAGCAGAAAAATACACACAAAATACTATAATGGTTACAAAACTTATTTCTAGAAAAACTTTATGACTAGACGTAACTTAGCTCATCTTCCAAGGGTCTTTATGTTTGTTTTCTGGCAATAAGAAGATATTTCCAGACTCATCTTGATATTTCCTACCCTAAAACATGCTCCAGGGAGCCCAGTGCCCTCAGAGTCTTCTGACTGGAATGCAGATTAGATGGATTGGCAAAGCAGCTCCTGGGGGCCACAAGGGGAAACTAGAAATCCACCGTAATCTTTGACCTGACGTCCTTGAGCTGCTGAACCAACATCCCAGGTGTTTAAGTCCCTGTGGTCCATTCATCAAATGTAATTCCTTACTGATATAATGGTTACACAAATAAAGAAGCCCAGAGAAAGCACTGCATATGGAAAGGAAAGATTGACCTGAAGGGGAAGATCTCGTGGGGAGGAGAGGCAGTGAAGAAAAGAGGAGGTGGGAAAGGGAACTGGGGAGAGAGGAAAGATCTGGCAGTTTCTATGAAAGCAAATTAGTAAGGATGTTAAGAAAAGTTTGCCTTTTCTCCATGTCCATAATGGGGATTAGAACAGTAACGTCCATAGGATCATTGTGAGAATTATGCCAGGCACACGTTAAGTGCTCAATAAACATTGGCTATCATTATTATTTTATCAAGCTGGGCCTCTAGAATGGATTAGAGTTGCAGACTGGAACATAATAAGGAAATCCAGGAAGTCCGTTCATTCTTACTCTTTCCCTCCCTCTCCTCTCTTCCACAATTGCTCCTCTGCACAGCTGTTTTAATCCTATATCTTTCTGCAAATTGACTTTCCTTCTATGTCAATGAGGCTAAAACAGTCACTAACAACATCTTTTAAGTTTCCAAACTCCTTGGTTCAAGACAGCAGCCATTTCAAAGTGCAAAGTGCATTCTTTCAGTCTCAAGTCCAAATTTCCAGAAAGACACTGATTGTCCAGCTCAGATGGAAAGTCCACTCTTGGATCAATCAACTGAAGCTATGACAGGAGAGTTGTATGGAAAGGACATAGCTGCTCCTACTAGAAAACTTCCCAAAATGTGTAGGGGGAAAAGCAGGGAGGAGATGCCGCTGTGAGGAGAGAATGGTAGGTGAACATTTGGGTACATTTCCTTTGGGTCCATGTGCACACATGAGTACATTTATGCATGTGTGCATAACTTGGATAGCACTGTATAAAGGTTTTGTTTGTTTGTTTTAGAGAGAGGGTCTCCCTCTGTCACTGAGGCTGGAGCGCAGTGGGGCAATCATAGCTCACTGCAGCCTGGAACTCACCTCCTGCACTCAGGGGATCTTCCCGCCTCAGCCTCAAGAGCAGCTGGGATTACAGGTGTGCATCACCATGCCTGGATAATTTTTAAAACAATTTTTTCTAGAGACAGGGTCTCATTATGTTGCTCAGGCTGGTCTTGAACTCCTGGCCTCAAGTGATCCTCCTATCCCAGCCTCCCAAGTAGCTGGGATTATAGGCATGAGCCACTGTGCCTGGCAACAGTTATCTAAATTATTTTTTACAAGGCATTCGGAACACATTCAATAAGATATTTTTCTACAGCACTATATTTATTAGCTATGTTAACATTTCCATGTATAGATATTCTAAGTGAATTTAAATTATTTCTATTATTTTGCTTTTATGAACTCTATTTGAATGATATTATTGTAACTAAATAATTGAAACTATTTAGTATTAATTCCTTAGGGAAATTCCTTAAATTGGAATTGCCAGGTCAGAAGGTGTGTCATTTTTTAACAGTTTTGATACATGTTGCTAAATGTGCCAGGCAATTTGCACCACAACATACAAAATGCAGTTTTCCTCAACATTGTCTCCAGTGCTTAGTTGAAAATCAATCTCCATTTGATAGGTGAAATATAATTTCCTTAATTACTAGTAAGATTAAAGGATAGTGTCATGGTTTTTTTTACCAACTGTTTTTCTATTATATTCTTATTGGTTTATAAGAGCATTTTAGCCAGACGTGGTGGCTCACACCTAGAATCCCAGCACTTTGGGAGGCCAAGGCAGGTGGATCACCTGAGGTCAGGAGTTCGAGACCAGCCTGGTCAACATGGTGAAACTCCGTCTTTACTAAAAATACAAAAATTAGGCGGTCCTGGTGGCCCTGTAATCCCAGCTACTTGGGAGGCTGAGGCAGGAGAATCACTTGAAACTGGGAGGCAGAGGTTGCAGTGAGCCGAGATTGCACCACTGTACTCCAACCTGGGCAACAAAGTGAGACTCCATCTCAAAAAAAAAAAAAAAAGAAAAAATAATAAGGCATTTTAATTACTAAATATATTGCTGGATGTGGCGCCTTGCATCTGTAGTCCCAGCTACTTGGTTGAGTCCAGGAGTCTGAGCCTGGGCAATACAACAGGACTCTATCTGTAATTACGTCTTCCCAGTTTGTCATAACCTTGATATAATTTAAGTTCAGATACTCAAATCTCTTCTTTCCAGCACCTGTCTTTATCTTTACATATGCCTAGAAGGGTATCATCTACCATCTACCTATATATCACCCTTTCCTATGTCCCGTTCCCTAAATTTAATTTAGACATTTCATTTGGCATTTAAAAGTCCTTCACAAGGCACTATAATGTCTTGTTTTTCACTAGTGCCATTCACAAATCCTTCTTTCTTTTATCCATCCATTTGTTCATGTATTCATTTGTCACCTATTTACTAAGCACCTATTATGTACCAGGCATCATTTTAGACACTGGAGATAGAGGAGTGAACACATCCCTACCCCTCAGGGAGCTTGAATTTTAGTGTCACAGAAGACAAACTGAAAAGGTAAGAAAATATGTATAGTTGGCTGGATAGTGATAAGTACTATAGAAAACAATAAAGCAGTAAAGTAGGATAGGAAATTCAGGGAGAGGGTGAAATCTTACATAGAATCGTCAGGGAGAACTTCACTGAAAAGGTAATACATATTTGAGGAAGAGTGTGAGGATGGTGACTGATATGGTTTGGCTGTGTCCCTACTCAAATCTCATCTTGAATTGTAGCTCCCATAATTCCCATGTGTCATGGCAGGGACCCAGTAAGAGGTAACTGAATCATGGGGCTGGGTCTTTCCCATGCTATGCTCATGATGGTCAATAAGTCTCATGAGATCTGATGGTTTTATAAATGGTAGATCCCCTGCACACGCTCTCTTGCCTGCCACCATGTAAGACGTGACTTTGCTCCTCATTCTCCTTCAGCCATGATTCTGAGGCCTCCCCAGCCATGTGGAGCTGTGAGTCAATTAAACCTCTTTCATTTGTAAATTACCCAGTCTCAGGTAAGTCTTTATTAGCAGCGTGAGAACAGACTGATACAGTGACAGAATGGGCCAAGTGCTATCCAAGGGAGAAGCATTCCAGTATGGGAAAGAGTATGTGCAGAGAGCCTGTGGTGGAGAGGGGGAAGGAGGAGCATACCTCCTGGATTTGAACACCAGCAAGGGAGCCAGTAATACAGGAACAGAGTGGGCAAAGGGTAGTTGAGGCAGGGATAGGGAATGGGTCACGCAAGGTTTTGTAGACCACTGTAAAGACTTTGGCTTTTACTTCAAAGGAGATGGGAAGCCATTTTGAGGGTGTGGTAAATTGTGTTTCCAAAGATGGCAGCAGAAATATCTCACACTTCACACAGTCTTTTGCAATGTGATCTTGCCACTGTCCTAAGAAGAGATGGAGTCTCTTTCCCTTTTCCTTGAATTTGGGCTGACCCTAAACCAATTCTGACCAACAGAATCTAGTTCTGTAACTAGATTCTGTAATACTGTAAATTCCAGGCTGGGCCTTCGGAACTGTTTTAGAAACCTTCCTTTCACCTCTTTTTTTTTTTTTTTTTTTTGAGACGGAGTCTCGCTCTGTCACCCAGGCTGGAGTGCAGTGGCGCAATCTCGGCTCACTGCAAGCTCTGCCTCCCGGGTTTACGCCATTCTCCTGCCTCAGCCTCCCGAGTAGCTGGGACTACAGTCGCCCGCCACCTCGCCCGGCTAGTTTTTTGTATTTTTTAGTAGAGACGGGGTTTCACCATGTTAGCCAGGATGGTCTCGATCTCCTGACCTCGTGATCCGCCCGTCTCGGCCTCCCAAAGTGCTGGGATTACAGGCTTGAGCCACCGCGCCCGGCCTCCTTTCACCTCTTGAAATGCTCCTTCTTGGAATCCAGAAGGCATGTGGAGAAAGACATGTAGAAGAGAACCAAGGCCTAGCCATTTCGGCCTAGTTGAGCATTTCTGCCAGCCCCCAGCTTTCAAGCCAGCCAGCTGAAGCTGCAGACACCAGATAACAGAGATAAGCCATGTTCAACATGCTTTGCACAAATTTTTCACCCCCAAACCATGAGCAAATAATAGCAATTGTGGTTTTAAACCATTAAGTTTTAGGGTGATTTGTTACTGATGACAAAAGAGACAAATAGAGATGAACTAAATAGCACAGGCCAGAGGGGAGTAGGCACGAGACCCCACAGTTACTCTCCTGAAATTCCTAGATCCCCTCCTGCTTCTGTGAAGAACTCCAGGTCTGGGTTAATCACAAACTGATGACTATTCCAAGAAGTGCTGTACTCCTTAGCTCATCATCTGTTAGCTTCTTTCTGTTAACTAATGGTGTTTCTACATGAACATGCTGAGACCACCTTGTTGTATCTCCTCATTTTGTTCCTTAAAATCTGCTTGTAACCACCCCAACTTGGAGCACCTCCTGGACTTTGTATGTAAGTGCTTCCCAGGTTGCAATCCTCAAAGTTGGCCCAAATAAACTCTTTACCTATATGCATTTGCCTTAGTTCTTTTTTTTTTTCCCACCATGCCTGGCTAGTTTTTAAATTTTTTGTAGAGTCAAGGTCTCACTATGTTGGTCAGGCTGGTCTCAAATTCTGGGGATCAAGTGATCCTTATACCTCAGCCTCCCAAAGTCCTGGGATTACAGGTGTGAGCCACCATGCCTGGCCCTTAGTTCTTTCTTTCAGGTCGACATTACACAGCAATAGGGGACTAGAATAAAAATTGACACCAGAACGTGACATACTACTGCAATGAAAAGCTAACACCAAATGCTACATGTTTGGGACCAAGTAACACACAGAAGACTGAAGAGCAGTGAGAAGGCTGTTGGTGGAGTCTTCATATGGTTTGATATTTGTCCCTCCCAAATCTCACGTCGAAATGTAATCCTCAGCGTTGAAGGTGGGGCCTGGTGGGAGGTGTCATGGTTGCAGATCCGGCACGGCTTGGTGCTGTCTTCACAATAGTAAGTTCTCATGAGATCTGGTTGTGTGTGGTATCTCTCCCCACCTGCTCCTGTTCTGCCATGTGACGTGCCTGCTCCCACTTCACCTTCCACCATGAGTAAAAGCTTGCTGAGGCCTCTCCAGAAGCCGAGCGGATGCCAGTACCAATGCTTATACAGCCGGCAGAACTATGAGCCAAATAAACCCCTTTTCTCTATAAATCACCCAGGCTCAGGTATTCCGTTAGAGCAATGCAAGAAAGGCCTAACACTAGCCTAAAACAGGAAGAAAAAACTTACTCTTGCTCTTGTGGGCTAGAGAAAAGGGGGCCTGAGTTACATACTGGCAGCTCAATTACACTGTCACTTGTAGTAATGTGGAAGATAACACGTGTATTAACGAACTGGCTAAGGACATTTTCATGCAGAATGCTGAAAATGTCAACTGGCTTGTGATAGTTGATAAAGTAGAGAAAGAGATAAACTAAAGAGGGAAATGTTCACCCTTCAACCAAATTTTAGATGAATATTGAGGGCCCAAGACTGAGTCAGTTAGCAGCGTGTTCTAAAAGCAAAATAAAACTTGGAGGCAAAGAACAAATGTAAGATGCTGTAACTGCCCAACAAGTTCTCCTTGCCCGCTGCCTAGACAGACTCAATTTAAGACAGGGGAATTACAATAAAGAGTTTAATCCACACAGGGTCATCTGTACGGGAGACTGTAGTAGTATCATTACTCAAATCAGTCTCCTTAAAGACTTGGGATGGGGTTTTTAAGGACAATTTGGTGGGCAGAGGGTCAGAAAGTGGGGACTACTGATTGGTTGGGTCAGAGATGACATCAGAGGGAGTTGAAGCTGTCCTCTTGTGCTGAGTCAGTTCCTGGGTGGGGGCCACAAGACCAGATGAACCAGTTTATCAATCTGGATAGGGACAGCTGATCCATCAAGTGCAGGGTCTGTAAAATATCTGTTATCTGGGGGAGCAATTTGGAGGGGGTTTAGAATCTTGCCACCTCCAGCTGCATGATTCCTAAACCATAATATCGAATCTTGTAGCTAATTTGTTAGTCCTGCAAAGGCAGTTTATAGTTCCCAGGCCAAAAGGGAGTTTGTTCAGGGAAAGGGCTGGTACCATCTTTGTTTCAAAGTTAAACTATAGGCCGGGTGTGGTGGCTCACACCTGTAATCCCAGCACTTAGGGAGGCTGAGGTGGGCAGATCATTTGAGGTCAAGAGTTCAAGACCAGCCTGGCCAACATGGTGAAACTCTGTCTCTATTAAAAATACAAAAATTAGCCTGGCGTGGTGGCACGCGCCTGTAGTCCTAGCTACTCGGGAGGCTGATGTAGGAGAATCGCTTGAACCCAGGAGGTGGAGGTTGTAGTGGGCCAAGATGGGGCCGCTGCACTCCAGCCTGGGTGAGTGAGACTGTGTCTCAAAACAAAACAAACTATAAGCTAAGTTCCTCCCAAAGTTAGTTCAGCCTGCACCCAGGAATGAATGAGGACAGCTTGGAGGTTAGGAACAAATCACAACTCACTCCAACCTCTGCCTCCCTGGAGTAGCTAGGACTATAGGCACATGCCACCAAGCCCGGCTGATTTTTGTATTTTTTGTAGACAAGAGTTTCACCATGTTGCCCAGGCTGGTCTTGAACTCCTGGCCTCCCAAAGTGTTGGGATTACAGGCATGAGCCACCACGCCAGGCCCAATCACGCTTTTTCAAGTGGTAAAGGAAGGCCAACCCAGAAGGTGGAGTTAGGAAGTAAATCAGGTCCAGTTGTGTGTGGACAAGGTGCCACAGGGATGGCTCTGTGGGTGCAGAGACCTAAGAACTAAAAAGACAAGTTATCTGCCTCCTGCATTCCTTCTACAATGTGAAGAGGAATCCCTTTCAAAAAGTAAGGATGAGTGTATGAAATCTGAATAAGGTTTGCAGTGCAGTGTAAACTGTTCACAGTGTCCCGTGCTTCTGATAGGTCAAGTAAGGACGATGGACGTGGCAACATGGAAGTCACCCATGACTTTGAAAAGCAGTTTTCAGTTTGTGTGAAAGCTTTATTGTGGCAAGTTCAAGTGTGAATGGAAGAGATGGGGGCAGTGGTAGAAGCATAGTTTTTGGATCTTCCCGAATTGCTACATAAAAATAGCAACTAGATAGCAGAATCGAAAATCAAAAGCTGGAAGAGCTGACAACTATCAGTATCTATGTCGGAACAAGCAGAGGGGAAAAAAAAAAAAAGCAAATGACGTATTCAGAGTCAGAAAGTAGGATTATGGTTACCACAGGAGAGGAGAAGAGGGGAACAGGGAGTTCTTTAATGAGTTGTTCTGCAAATTGAAAAGAGTTCTGGAGATTGGCTGCAAAACATTGTGAACGTCCTATGCACTTCATACTACTCAACTGTACACCTAAAAATGGTTAAGCGCCGAGTGTGGTGGCTCACACCTGTAATCCCAGCACTTTGGGAGGCCAAGAGAGAAGGCTCACTTGAGGGTAGGAGTTCAAGACCATCCTGGGCAACAGAGACACCCCGTGTCTACAAAAATTTTTAAAATGAGCCAGGCATAGCGGTGCACACCTGTAGCCCCAAGCCTTCGGGAGGCTGAGGTGGAACAATCGCTTGAGCTCAGGAGCTGGAGGGTGCAGTGAGCTATGATCACACCACTACACTCCAGCCTAGGCAAGAGACCTCGTCTCAAAAAAACAAAAAAATGCTTTACTCCAATTCTCATATTCAGGACAGGGTGTCACTAGCATAAGGGCAGGAAAAAGGAAGTGTGGTCCACAGGAGCTTTCAGAGGAAGAAGACAAGCTTGGGGTTTCATGTTTATATTCTCAACAATTAGCACAACAATGGGAAAAGGAATGTCTTTTTGGTGCTGGGAAAACTGAATATCCACATGTTGAAGAATGAAATTAGACCTTTATTTCATACCATATTCAAAAATCAACCTACAATGAATTAAAGACTTAGCTGTTAAAACCTGAAACTAAAACTAGGTAACAAAAATGTAAACAAATAAGATTACATCAAACTAAAAAGCTTCTGCATAGCAAAGGAAACAACAAAGTTAGGAGACAACCTACAGCATCGGAGAAAATGCTTGCAAACTTAACATCTGATAAGGGGTTAATATTTAAGATACACAAGAAACTCAAAACTGCTCAATAGCAAGAAAACAAACAACCCACTTAAAAAGTGGACAAAGGAACTGAATAGGCATTTCTCAAAAGACATACAAATGGCCAATAGATATATGAAAAAGTGCTCAAGTCAGGCTGGGCGCGGTGGCTCGCGCCTGTTATTCCAGCACTTTGGGAGGCCGAGGCAGGCAGATCACTTAAGGTCAGGAGTTCCAGACCAGCCTGGCCAACATGGTGAAACCATCTCCACCCAAAAAATACAACCGGGCACTGTGACACGTGCCTGTAACCCCAGCTACTCATGAGGTTGAGGTGGGAGAATCACTTGAACCTGGAGGCTGATGGAGGTTGCAGTGAGCTGACATCGTGCCACTGTACTCCAGCTGGGGTGACAGAGTGAGAACCTGTCTCAAAAACAAACAAAAAAATCCAAAAACCTGCAAGTAGAACTACCATATGATCCAGCAACCCCACTAATGGGTATATATCCAAAGGGAATAACATCAGTATGTCAAAGAGAGATCCACACCCCTATGTTCACTGTAGCATTATTCACAATGGCCAAGATATAGAATCAACCCAAGTGTCCACAAATGAATATATAAAGAAAATGTGGCAAGGCGCAGTGGCTCACGCCTGTAATCCCAGCACTTTGGGAGGCCGAGGTTGGCAGATCATGAGGTCAGGAGTTAGAGACCAGCCTGGCCAACATGGTGAAACCCTGTCTCTACTAAAAATACAAAAACTAGCCGGGTGTGGTGGTAGCCACCTGTAGTCCCAGCTGCTACTCGGGAAGCTGAGGCAGGAAAATTGCCTTGAACCCGGGAGACAGAGGTTGCAGTGAGCTGAGATCGTGCCACTGCACTCCAGCCTGGTTGACAGAGCAAGACTCTAAGTCAAAAAAAAAAAAAGAAAGAAAGAAAAAAAAAGTGAGCTGGGCGCAGTGGCTCACGTCTGTAATCCATGCACTTTGGGAGGCTGAGGCAGGATGATTGCTTGAGGTCAGGGCAACATAGTGAGACCCTATCTCTACAAAAAATACAAAAATTAGTCAGGCTTGGTGTTGCATTCTGTGGTCCCAGCTGCTCGGCAGGCTGAGGCAGGAGGATTGCTTGAGTCCAAGAAGTCAAAGCCAAAATAAGCCATGATCACACCACTGTACTCCAGCCTGGGTGACAGAGTGAGACTCTGCCTCAAAAAAAAAAAAAAAAAAAAAAAAAAAGGAAAAGAAAAGTGGCATATATACACAACAGAATAAAAAATTCAGCCTCAAAAAAAAAGGAACTCCTGTAACATGCAACAACTTGGAGGAACCTAGAGGACACGGTTAAGTGAAAAAAGCCAGGCACAAAAAGGCAAATACTTCGTGATTTTACTGATCCATGAAATCTTAAAAAGTCAAACTTCGTAAGTTTGACTTAAGAGATGCAGAGTGTAAAGGTGGTTACTAGGGGCTGGAGGTGGGGGATTGGGTGAGGGGGAGTTCAGGGTGATGTTCGTCAAAGAACACAAAATATCAGCAAGAAAGAATAAGTTCAGATCTACTGTGTAACATGGTGATTAGTTAGGAAACTTGCACTACCTTAAAAATTCTGAGAGTAGGCTGAGTGCGGTGGCTCACGCCTGTAATCCCAGCAGTTTGGGAGGCTGAGGTGGGCGGATCACCTGTGGTCAGGAGTTCAAGACCAGCCTGGCCAACACAGCGAAACCCCATCTCTACTAAAAAATACAAAAATTACCTGGGCATGGTGGCACATGCGTGTAATCCCAGCCACTCGGGAGGCTGAGGCAGGAGAATTGCTTGAGCCTGGGAGGCAGTGGTTGCAGTGAGCTGAGATCACGCCACTGCACCCCAGCCTGGGTGACAGAGCAAGACTCTGTCTCCAAAAAAAAAAAAAAAAAAATTACTGTGAGCTTTTAAATGTTCTCAGCACAAAAACATGAGGTAATACATATGCTAATTAGCATGATTTGGTTATTCCTGAATATATACATATTTCAAAACATCATGTTGCACACCACAGATATGTATCTTTTATTTGTCAATTAAAGGATCAGCATATACTCCATGAAACTTAAAAGAGAGACCTCATTAACATCTGAAGGCAACATCTCTGCAAAACAACTAACTTGAGTACTTTAATTGTATATGTATCTAGCAGAAGAGAAAAAACCAACATAGTTTTAATTTCAAATTTTATTAAAGTACAGAGTTAACAAGTTTTGAGTTTTTTACATAGGAAAAGGCTAGTCAATTCAGATGCTTTATAGAAAAATTAAAAAACAAATAGAAGTCCATGACTAAAGGGGGAAACTAACTTTCAAAAGTTACCAAAATTCTAATCATATCAGAGACAATTATAAATTTCAAACAGTAGATTTACCAGACATATTGCATTTTCAAATTCTAACGTAGCAAAACGTAACCACATAATTTGGCTACAGCTAATCGTTTCAGAAAAGTTTAAAAAATTAGCAAAGTTATATCTATAAAACTTTTGTAGTTTTCTTTTTGCAAAGTAAAAAAAGGCTTAAATCTTTAATGAAGGAAAACAAAACAATCCTCTTAAATTTCTTATAAATAGCTCTCGAGACATATATTACGCATCTGCTGTAATCTTTCTTTACCTGAGAGAATGTCCCAGGATCCTTTATCCCAAAGGATTACCTTAAAGAATTCTTCCATCATTTTGCTCATGTGAATATGATTAAACTCCTGTAGAAGTGGATTGGAACATATGCATTCTTAATCTGCCCTTTCCCATTTGTTTCTTTCTGAAAGGATTTTGCTTAAGGAAAAAAAAAAAAAAGCTCTTTGGTAAAGGCCAAATATTTCAACCTTTCAAAATGACTGCCTCTGTGAAAGATTTGTTGAGGAAGAAGAAAAAAGAGAGAGAGAGAGAAAGGTCTAAACATCTGTGTGAACAGCTCTCCAGCCCTGTGAGGTCAAAGGCCCAACGTTACAGAGCACACCTCTGCCTGAAATGCAAAACTAAGTTAACTAGCAAGTTACAGAAAATAGCCTTCAGAAAATTCCACAGGCCAAGTGGCTCCTGCATTGTCCCTGAAGAAGGAGGGCCCATGTTCTTTCTGGGTGTGTAAGGTTTTACTAAGTTCAAGGTTTGTCCCTTCTTAGTTGTAGGTTGGGTCCTCTTTCACTTCCAAGAGGTATAGGATACTAGAGTACACCAAATGAGACACTATTTAGAAAGGCAATATAGGGAGGGTAAAAGCCTAGGCAGCTTAAATACAGGCTCTGGAATTTCCTTCGGAGGAAGGTGAAGCACCAATGATGGCAAAAATTAAATAAATACATCATCTTAAAAAGGCAGAGGGTAGGCTGCGTGCAGTAGTTTATGCCTGTAATCGCAGTACTTTGGGAAGCCAAGGCAGGCACATTGCTTGAGCTCAGTTTTGAGACCAGCCTGGACAACCCCATCTCTACAAAAAAGTCAAAACTGGCCAGCTGTGACGGCGCAAACCTGTGGTCTCAGCTACTTGGGAGGTGGTCCTTGAGCCCAGGAGGTCAAGCCTGCCATGAGTCAAGATCATGTCACTGCACTCCAGCCTGGGTGACAGAGTGAGCCCGTCTCCAAAAAAAAAATTTAAAAAAAGGCCGAGGGTGACAATTTTGGCATGGGGTGGGAAATTAACATTACACTGAGGTTATTCATAATGAAGGATCTTCTGAGGAATCAGAAATAAACAATGTTGTATGGAAACAGAACCCCAAAACCCCAATAACTCCACCCTCCCCACAGCCCACCCCCACTCTATCTCCCCTTCAAAGAGGCTCCAAATACCTCTGGCAAACAATTTCTTCAGACAAAATGAAGAAGCTTTTTGCCCAAGAAACTGTGGGCAAAAATAAAACTAACCAATGAGTATTTAAAAAAAGCTAGACCCAGTAAAGACGTGGTTGGGTTTCTGAAGGCTTATGATGGAAATAGTCTCTAGTCTCCAGTCAGGTAACATGCCTCGGTATGACACTCCCATAAAAACCCCCACCCCCCTGCCACCCACTTACTGTTTTTACTCATAAAAATGAGGGGAAAACTTTTCTACATCAGACAAATGACACAGAGGAAATATTCACATGCAGCTTTAAAAAATCCTCTTCATCTGTCATCCCTAAATGTGTCTGACCAGCAGCTTCTGGGAATATACTCTTTAAGTCATGTACAAAAAGGTGTAGGAAGCAAATGTCTATTATTTTTAAAAGATATCAGTGAGTTAATCAAATTAACACCATTGTTAGAGCAACTCAAAGCCATTGGCACAATGTTTCCAGTTTCTTAAATCACAATTGCACAAAACTATAGGTTCTTTAAATCCAGGAATGTTGACTCCTTGCCTGAGAATTGTATATCACAATTAATAACCATTAACATTAACTTTGCATTGATAGTCCCTCATCCTCAGATACATCCACATCTCTTTTGTTCATCCAGATACACATGCTAACATTTTCAGCTGAGAATAAAATTCAGAGCAACTGTAACTCTTCCTCCTGCATCAGACCAACCAGCAGAAGGGAACGGGATGTCACAAACCAGATTCACGCATCTGGAAAACGTGGGGTGGCTGGGCTGGCTCCAGAAGGAAGTGACGAGGGCCTTCCACCGGCCACACTCCCTTGCTTGGGCTTCCCTGAGCTGCTTTCTGCAGAGGAAAGGGCCAGCCACGGCCAGCCAAGGAATCCAAGGCCTTGTCAGCTCGACCTTGACTGGGCGTAAGGTCAGTTTCTCAAATCACACCAGCTGGCAGCCAGACCCAGTCAAGAAGACAAAGTAAAGGCTCTGCTAGACCTCAGCAGGAGGAAAACAATGAAACTAGTCACAATACTGCTCCGGCCCCTGATCTGCTTCTCCTCAGGGTGTTTCCTAAAGACAACCCCCAAGGCCCTAGGCCACTGCAACACAGCTACTGTGTATGACACATGGCCCCACTCCCTGAGCCCATTCTTGGCCCACAGAGCTCCTGGGCCCTAACTGGTTCCCCGAGGAACCGGTTAGCCTTTCATTTTGCGACTCCAGATCAATCTTTGAACTGCTAAGTACAGAGCTCCTCACCTACAAAAGGAAATTTAATGGAGTTTACAAAACAAGGCTCTCTTAACCACACACACAGATGGAGTGCCTTTTGAAACTGAATCTCAAACACTCTAAGTAGGGAAAGTTCTAAAGGAATTCGTCCCCTGTAATTTGTTTCCCCATGGGTTTTCTTGGGAGAAGGGCAAAGGAATGAATAGAAAGAATTTCACTAATTTCACCCACCAGCATTTTGGCACACGGAAGCTCAGCTTAGGTGGCACTCAATTCTGCCCAACTCATACAGTAGAGCACAGAAAAAAATGACTAGGCTGAACCTTTTATTCTTAGATCCTCACTTCCAGAGAGCTCGAGAAGATTCTTTTCATCCCGAATGAAATTCTAACATTTTCCAGCAAGTAAACCTTTTCCCTGCCTGAGAACATCAACACTGAAAATAGGAATCATCTTGGGTAGCTGCCGAAAGTCACGTTTCTGTATTACTTTACAAGTATGTATTTTGGAAATTCCTGTGCAGTGTGATCTTGGCTCACTGCAACCTCCGCCTCCCGGGTTCAAGTGATTCTCATGCCTCAGCCTCCGAGTAGCTGGGATTACAGGCACACGCTACCACACCCGGCTAGTTTTTCTCTTTTTAGTAGAGACGGGGTTTCACTGTGTTAGCCAGGCTGGTCTTGAACTCCTGACCTCAAGTGATCCACCTGCCTCTGCCCACCTCTCTTTAAGTATATTCAGCTACTCCCACACATTGTCTAACAGGCTTCCTCTGGTCAGCGTGTCTGAGATCCTCACCTCAGAAATTCTCACGTTAGCAAATCTACTCCAAGGATGCCAGAATGAACCTGAACGGTATGGTCACATTACAGATCCAGAATACAAAACGTCTTCTGCTTTTACAGTTTCAAAGGCCTCAAGGTGGAGAAGAAACTGAGGGGCTGGCCTCAACACCTGAAAGAGCAGTGCATGCAGCGGGCTTCAACACGAAGCAGCTTTTCAGTTAAGGTCCTAAAAGTATTATCATTATCAACAGCACAAACAAGAAAGAATGATAGCCCTCCGTTGCTTAGGCAAAGAAAACAACATGAATCTTGTTCTATAATAGTGTGAATAACACCATAAATAAGCGCCGTACTTATTGCGGTCACTCGGATCAGATAGTGATAATACGGTGGAGAACCACGTGGGGGGTGACCAGGCAAATTGTGCTTTTTCACATTATTACAAAGACATGGGACCCAGAAAAGATGCGACCTCGGGGAAGGGTGCAGGCAGAGAGTGAAGTCTGTGATTCCCAGCATCACAACCTCAAAAGGAGATGTTTAGGGGCCATGAGGAGGCAGCACTGAGGGTACAGTTGAAAAGCAGATGCCACCTCTTGCACCCTATAAATACCAGGGGCCCTGCAGGCTGAGTCCTGTCCTCAAAGCCGCCTGGGGACAAGGCTCTAAGAGGCGGAAGTGAGTGAGAGGGGTCTGGATTCTGTTAGGGGCTGGGGACTCAAGATTTTGGCATATTTTCTATTCCAAGGATGAGAATGACTGGCCACACAAGGTATTTCACAGGTATCCCTGTGAAAAGATGCTGTCTCCCAAATTCTGTTTTGGCAAAAACATGCAGAAGGAAGTCAACATAACCGGTATCCACTTTCTAGGGGTAAGATATTTCAACCGTGATCAGTTTGGCTGAAAATTTCAATTCCTTTGGGACAAACTGGTAGTTTCTTTTTGAATTTCAAAAGAAAAAAGTTAATCAGGAGATATTTTTTTTTTTTTTTCCTCACAGCCTTTTCAGACCCACTCAGGCACAGGGCGCCAGTCCCTGCTTAACCCCCGGGGACACTGTTCAAACGATGGCACTTTCCAGGCTGTAGGCCAGCAAAGCCCAGGGGACCGCTGATATCGTCACACAGAGAACTCCCGGGTGGGGCAGCAGAGGGGAGCGACCAGCGTACACAGGTACAACAGCACGCATATCCAGCAGGAGGCCATCTTGACCCAGAAGATGGACCAGCTCCCGCTGAAGAAGCTCTCGATGTTGGCACTTTCGTAGCTGTGGAAACAAGAGACCCAGCCGCGGTCAAAGCAGGAACGTACTGAGATACAATTCACTAATTCACATCCATTTGTAATGTACAACTCAACCGCTTTTAATGCATTCATACACAGACTTGTGCTACCATCAACACAACCCATTTCCAAACATTCTCATCACCCCCAAAAGAAACCATGCACCCCTTATGTGCTCTCCCCTTCCCCATGGCCCCCCGGCCCATCCCCGGCATTCACCAATCTACTTTCTGTCTCTATGGATTTGCCTATTCCAGACAGTTGATATAAAAGGAATCACATGGCCTCTTGTGTGTGGCTTTTTTGCCTCACGTACCATTTCCAAGTTTCAGCCATGTGGTAGCATGTGCCAGTCCTTCATTCCTTTTTATTGCTAACTAGTATCTTAACTTAGCAGTCAAACAAATTATGATACAACTGAAGCTGTGGACCTGCAGCAAAAGTATGAACCCCTGTGTAGTGACAGGGAAGGTCAGGTCAATCATGTACTGCCAAGTTAAAAAAAGCACATTTTGTTGTATGCAGTCACCAGGTGATGGTCATTTGGGATGTTTCCCCTTTTTGACTATCACAATTGATGCTGGTATGAACATCCCTATGTAAGTTTTGTGGACCTAGTTTTCTTTTTGTCTTAGGTACACGCTCAGGAGTGGAAGAGCTGGATTACATTGTAACTCAATGTTTAATTGTTTAAGGAGCTGCCAAACTCTTTTCCAAAGTAGATTTCACATTCAAACCAGCAATGTAAGAGGGTTCCAATTTCTCCACTTCCTCGACATTTGTTATTATCTGCCTTTTTAATTATAGCTTTCTCCATCTTTTCTTAAGCTTCCCAAGCCAAAAGTTTCCAGCAGTTCCCACAGCATCACTGGGAAGCATTAAAGCTCCCTTCTCCTCTCCTCCTTCAGGAAGAATCTCTCCACTCACTGTCCTTGAAACCACCACTCCCACCACCCCTACCCCAATTCCCTTTGCTCATTTCATTTTTCTCCCCAATACTCATCACCATCTAACACACCATATTTGACTTGGGTCATAGTCTGTCTCTCCCGCTAGACTACAAACCCTGCCTCCTAGAACCGTGTGGCACATAGGAGCCACTTGCACATCTGTTGAATGAATGATAAAAGAAGTACAATGAGCCTACATGTCTAAGCTTAACTTAGCAGTCAAACAAATTATGATACAACTGAAGCTGTGGACCTGCAGCAAAAGTATGAACCTCTGTGTAGTGACAGGGAAGGTCAGGTCAATCATGTACTGCCAAGTTAAAAAAAAAAAAAAGCCTCCAGGGGAAAACATGTACAATGACATTTACATTAAAAAAAAAAAAAAAATTAGCCGGGTGCGGTGGCTCACGCCTGTAATCTCAGCACTTTGGGAGGCCGAGGTGGGTGGATCACAAGGTCAGGAGTTCAAGACCAGCCTGGCCAATATGGTGAAATCCCATCTCTACTAAAAACAAAACAAAAAAAATTAGCCAGTGTGGTAGCAGTGCCTGTAGTCCCAGCTACCTGAAAGGCTGAGGCAGGAGAATCACTTGAACCCAGGGGCGGAGGTTGCAGTGAGCCGAGATTGCACCACTGCACTCCAGTCTGGGTGACAGAGCGATACTCCATCTAAAAAAAAAAAAAAAAAAAATTACGTAGGTTTATAAATGCACAGAAAAGGAATACACATCCTAGCAGTAGTTATCTGTGTGGGGGGAGTAGAGGTGGGTGGGGGTACCACACTGTTACTTTTCATAATTACACATTTAGTTTGTATTTTAAAAAAAGATGTTTCCAACTTTTGTGATGAAAATGAAGAAAAATGGGGAAGAAGATACACAAAATTTGAAGTAGAAAAAAAGGGATATTTTCTCTTTCTGAAAGGCAGATGAATGCTTAGGAATTCCCATTTTTCCTCCATTACCATGTTTTCCAGATTGTCCATATAGAGCTAACCTTCCATTTTCTTAAAGTTGCCATAGCATCGCCAGTTTCCAGGGTTAGAACATACCCGTCCACTGTTAAAACTCGGAACTCGCTTATAATCCCAGCACTTTGGGAGGCCAAGGCAGGTGGATCACTTGAGGTCAGGAGTTCAAGACCAGCCTGGCCAACATGGTGAAACCCCGTCTCTACTAAAAATACAAAAATTAGCTAGGCATAGTGGCGCGTGTATGTAATCCCAGCTACTCGGGAGGCTGAGGCACAAGAATCGCTTGAACCCGGGAGGCAGAGGTTGCAGTGAGCCAGGATTGTGCCACTGCACTCCACCTGGGCAATGCAGTGAGACTCCTTTGCAAACAAACAAACAAACATGAACAGCACTTAACTCTTAAGACTTCACTTCAAAAATACCTAAGCAAATGGGCCACTCACTTGAACCAGTTGGTGACGGTCATCATCACATACAGGGAAGCCAGGAAAAACACAAAGTGGAAGTAGGAGTAGATGTAGACGGTGCCTTTCTTCTCGTCATAAATGACCCGTGGTCCCTCCTTCCCCTGCTGCTGCTCTTCAGTGTCTGTGAAGCACAAAGGGAGCCCAGGCTCAGTGAGTGAATGTGTGTGTTTACCATTCAGCAAAGCCACACTTGCTAATTCTACAGGGCTGTCAGTAGAAAAGATGCCAGAAAGCCATCTGTACCCTCTGGCAACTTCAATTTGTGCCCTAAGCACAAAACCCCCACCCCACCCTAGCAACTACCTAATGCCACATTTATTTTTATTTATTTATTTTTTGAGATGGAGTTTTGCTCTTTTTGCCCAGGCTGGAGTACAGTGGTGCGATCATGGGTCACTGCAACCTCTGCCTCCCAGGTTCAAGACATTCTCCTGTCTCGGCCTCCTGAGTAGCTGGGATTACAGGCGCACGGCACCATACCAGGCTAATTTTGTATTGTTTTTTAGTAGAGACAGGGTTTCACCATGTTGGCCAGGCTCGTCTCAAACTCCTGACCTCAGGTGATCCACCCGCCTCAACCTCCCAAAGTGCTGGGATTACAGGCATAAGTCATTGCGCCTGGTCTGCCACATTTATTTTAACAGAAAGAGAACCCTTAAAAACCCTTAAAGACGTAAAACTTACTATAAGCTTTGCAGAAACTGAGAGAGAGTAAAACAAGAATTAGTTCTTAAGCCCTTGGAATCCTCCAGTCCAAGAAGGAAAGTAAAGTGAAGGAATGAAATGGCCCCAAAATAAGGTATCAGGACCTCTTGGTATTTTCCAAATCATTCCTTTTTTTAAAATGTGCTTTCTGATTCTCTAAAGCTCACTGTATAATTTAACTTACATATAAACCAAAATTTGGACTGATTCTCCCTACCAGAATAACACAAACTAAACTCAGCTATCCTTCAGGAAGAATGTGAAAAGTATAAGTATATAAGCAGTCAATCAGCTTTAGAATAAGTTTCCCCTTACTATTCAAGTTATTTGTGTCTGAATCCCAAATGACAACAGATTAGAGCTATAGGACTGCAGTGTCACACAGATGCAAAGAATAAAAGTACTCTGCTTACCCTCTCCACCAGGACTGAAGCAAAAACAACAGCGGGCTATCTGTGAAAGCAAAAGCAACAGTCAGACGGCTTGTGTTCTATTTCTAGTCCACCTCAGTAAGGCAGCAGTAACCCTTATCTGAACAACCTCCCAGGCCCTGAATTGCATGTATCCCTTCAAAAGATGTGGACTGTTCTTTCCCAGGTATGCTGGGTGTTGGTGACAGGAAACACCATGGAGGCAGATGTGCCAGAGATCCTCATCCATGGACTTGGTACTTGTTCCTGCTACCATGAATGCTGGCAGCAGAGCCTTCAGACAGCAGCTCCTTTACCCTTCTTGGGTAACCGCCATGGAATGGCTGATCACAGCAGGGGTAAAGGCCGTGTCATCATGGCCCCTGGGGTTAGGGAGGCTTTGTCCAGCTGCACTGTCCTTCAACTTCACCCTCTGCCCAATTTTGCCTCCTTCCCCTTCTCCCTCCACATGTGCTGATTTTTAATAAATATCCCTCAACCTCTGCTTCTGGAGAACTTAATGTGAAACCCAATGAATATGACAAGAGCCCCACTCCCCCGGCATTCCCTTCTCGTGCTTTGCCTTCAATGCTATTTCATTAAATCGTCTTTGACCTTTGCATTGGGCTTATCATTATCCTGCGTACAGCTGAGGAAACTGGGGTCAGGCAGGTTAACTGACCAAAGTCACCAAACTAGCTTAGTGACAGAGCTGGGACAGACGAATGCAGGATGGGGACGCCAAGATCCATGATTCACAGTAGGTAACACGTGGTGTCTAGGAGCTTGGTGAAGCCGGTAGAATCTGAAATAGTAAAGCGAAGGAATCTGGAAGCAGCCTACCCATGTTTCCTATCAAAATCAAGCTGTTGCATGGGCCGTGGACAGGGATGGAGGGAATGCTTGCCTTTGAAGCATCTCTGGTACCTTGTGAATTTTTTTTAATCATTATTTCTTTTCTTTTCTTTTTTCTTTTTTTGAGATGGAGTTTCGCTCTTATTGCCCAGGCTGAGTGCAATGGCACGATCTTGGCTCACTGCAAACTCTGCCTCTCGGGTTCAAGCAATTCTCCTGCCTCAGCCTCCTGAGTAGCTGGGATTACAGACATGTGCCACCACACCTGGTTAATTTTGTATTTTTAGTAGAGACAGGGTTTCTCCATGTTGGTCAGGTTGGTCTCGAACTCCACGCCTCAGGTGATCTGCCCGCCTTGGCCTCTCGAAGTGCTGGGATTACAGGCGTGAGCCACCGCGCCCGGCCATTATTTCTTACCTACTCAAAACAATAAACTTAATTTTTAAAAATCAGGTTATGTGTATTCCCAGCTATTTGGGAGGCTGAGGGAGGAAGATTGCTTAAGCCTATGAGTTTGAGGCTGCAGTAAGCTGTGATCCCACCACTGCACTCCAGCCTGGGTGACAGAGGCCCTGTCTCAAAAAAAAAAATAAAATAAAATAAAATAAAATAAAAAGAAAAGAAAAAAAGTACGTGATTTCAGAAAGACTCTGGTAAACAGAGTACAAAGACTGCCTGGGAAGTGCAGTGTCCTTGGCACTTTGGGGCTGAAGATATTTCAGCTACAAAGAACAGAGAGCCAAGGATGAGAATATGAGAGCTTGAGCCTTCATCTCATTTGTATATCAAGGCCAAGCCCTTGTTTCCCTGCTTGGCAAGGAAACCTTTAACAGAGGTATTAGCCTTAACAGGAGCTTGGATTAAGTGGCATGGTCTGAAAACCACTAATTCATTCAGTGGGCCCAAGACATGGTATGCTGAAGTCTTAGTTCTTTTGAAGCTCAAGTTATTGTAAGAAACTATGAACTCTCACTTTCAAAGTTGTATCCTGTGAAATGTGATGCAGGAGAGCGAACCAACTTCCATCCTGCATGCTCTCCAGTTCAGAAGGAAACACTAGGACATTTTCCCTTGGACTGAGAAGAAAAACATCCTCTCTTAAATCTAACTTGGAGACTTGCTGTTCTTTGAGCTTGAACTCTGTACACAATAGGGACATTGAAACCATCACCATACAACCTCAGCAGGTGGCCACCTAGTCAATGGTGAGAACAAACACCCCTTCTACAGACCATTCTCTTCTGTGTAACAGGCAGTAACCTATTCAAACTCAGCACAGTTTTCTCCTTTGGGCAACAGAAAGAGTTGGAGAATGATGCTGGCAGACTGACAACCCTTCATAATGGCTCACTATCTCCAGGTCAGGTGCAAGAGAGACCATCCTATCCCCAGACGCCCAGCTGCAGAGTGAAGTGCCCGTATCTGGACAGACACCAGGGCTTTTCCATCCACGGAAAGCTATTAGAACGCACGCAGTGGCCGGATGCCAGCTGCCCACAGTCAGCAGGAAGAACCAGGGTTCAGCAGCTCAGCTCCTGGGCAGCAGTGGTCAAGAACACAGACTCTGGGACCAGAGTATACGGTTTACATTCTGGCAAATCAAAACCTGTGAGGCTTAAATGACTTCACTCTGCTGGTTTTCCCCTCTGTAAAATGGAGGTAATAGCATGTCACTGGGTTTTTATGAGGATTAAGTGAAATCACATAGGAAGAACTTAGAACAGTGCCTGGGACATAGCAAGTGCTGTAAGTCTTAGTCATGCTTGAACCCCTGGTTCTTTTCGTTCTTGGCTCACAGCTGAGTCCTTCCCTGGTTGCCTCCATCTGATTAGACCCTTCTGATGTTGGTAGATGAGAGCCCCAGAAAGACCTTTGCACAATTAAGAAAGTAACAGACATTTTGTTGACTGATAGGCACCTGCTGAACACCTGGAGGCGCTGAATGTGCAGGCAACCAATGTATTGTTCATAACACTCTACCTGACAAAACGCCCACCTGATGGAACTGACATTCAGTTACACAAGTTAATGTATCTACCACGTTCAACAGCGTCAGGCACAGCAGATACGGTTCCTTCCCTTTCCTCTCTCCTTCCTTCCAAACAGTTATTACATAATCTCACAGCCATGCTGTGTATGGAGGGCACAGACAAGTATGAAACAGGTGGATGGATCAGAAGTTAAAATAAAACCCACCCAGACCCCATTATGGCAAGGGAAGAGCGCAGGGTGCAGCCTGACAAGGTTACCTGAGCCTCTGGTTCGGGGCGAGTGGCAGGATGCCACCCAAAAGGCCAGCTTTCTTTTTTTTTTTTTGAGACGGAGTCTCGCTCTGTCGCCCAGGCTGGAGTTCAGTGGCGCAATCTCGGCTCACTACAAGCTCCGCATCCCGGGTTCCCGCCATTCTCCTGCCTCAGCCTCCCGAAGGCCAGCTTTCTTACAGAAAATCAAGAACGGACTGATTCATTTTAATCCCATAGCATACAAAGGAAAGCAGGAAAGCATTTATTTTTCCTTTTTCTTTTTTTTTTTTTGAGTCAAAGTTTCACTCTATTGCCCATGCTGGAGTGCAGTGGTATGATCTTGGCTCACTGCAACTTCTGCCACCAGGGTTCAAGTGATTCTTGTGTCTCAGCCTCCCAAGTAGCTGGGAATATACGTGTGAGCCACCACACCTGGTTAATTTTTGTATTTTTAGTAGAGATGGGGTTTCACCATGTTGGCCAGGCTGGTCTTGAACTCCTGACCTCAGGTGATCCACCCGCCTCGGCCTCCCAAAGTGCTGGGATTACAGGTGTGAGCCACCACACCTGGCCAGCATTTATTTTTCTATACAAAAATCTCTTTTTTCCCGAGCAGAAAAACAGGATCATGGAATGCAGATTGATTAAAGACACAAACACAAAAGGTCTTCCTGAGAAATGGATCTTCTGAGATGAAGCAGAACAGGAAAAGGAAATGAACTTACTTCCAATTCAGGAGCTGCATATCGCCCCTGCAGAGCGTCAGAACTTGATCTTGTTGTTGATGTCAAACTAAGAAACAAACAAAAAAGTCAGCTGGGCGTATTAACACGTTACAACACATGGAACGAAGGGGAACGCTGGCTGGTCAGTGCTCTGACGAGAGCCGCAGTGTAACCTAGTGACTTAAATCAAAGCAATGTATTTTAATATCTCTCCTTATTCCAAAATTGGCTGGCTGATTCTATAGTTGATATCATTTTACACGGATTGCATTAGATCGTTTTATGCAAAGAAGTCTGTAGGTAGAGAAGTAAGATATCTTGGTTTTCAGTGTTGCTTTTTTCCTCTCCTCCCTCAAATGTTAGAATAGTTTTCTAATTTCACTTTCTCTTTCCCTCCCTTTGACTAGTCTTGCTTAGAGGGAATCAAAAGCAACGAACCCAGAGATGGCAACAGAAAGCAAGGGCGTGAGAGCAAAAGTCGCAGTTATTTACTGTGATAGCCTATAGCAGAACAAGGCTTGCTGTTTGGAAATTTAACAGAGTAGCAGTCGATGTAATAAAAAATTCTGCCACTTCCCCGAGACCTAGAAAGGTAAAATGTTAGAAAATTTGCCTTGCATGGGGCAAAATAATTTATTTTTTCTGAAAACAAGAACAGGCCAGAGGTAGTGGCTCATGCCTATAACACACTGAGAGGAAGGGGTGGGTGAGAGGATCGCTTGAGGCCAGGAGTTTGAGAAGAGCCTGGGCAACACAGCAAGGCCTCGTCTCCACAAAACAAAAACACAGAACATTTTAAGCAAATAGAAATATATACCATACTTACGGTTCCAGCTAACTTTAGAGATTGATTTAGCAAATATTTACTGAAGGCCCACTACGTGTCAGGCCCGATTCTAAGCACTGGGGACTCACTGACACAGGCAACAATCCTGCCACCAGGTAGCTTCTGAGCTGGCCTGACATGGGCTGGGCGTGTTGGTGCTCAAGAAGCTGGTCTGCTCATGGGAAGGTGGGACACACACTCATCTCAATCCAGCGAACCCCATGGAGCAACACTGCGCAATCTCATCCTCTTTCCCAAGGAGAGAAGAGATCAATGAGACAGAGATAAACAATAAAATGCTTTCCTCATACAGGAGCCACTGAGATCCAAGTTTGCTGCTTCTTTTGTGGTCCGCTCAAGCACAATAGCATCATTTTCATTTCTGCTTTGAAATGACGGATGCTAATCCAGGCCCACGCCACTCCACCTCCTGTGTGCCTGGTCAGACAAAGACAGAAACATCTCCCGGTGACTGCGCACCCAAGGAACACAACACCTGATCCGGCATTTAAGAGTGGCCTGGGATGGAATTGTTGTGAGGAAAACTCCTTAAAAATATGCTAGGGCCGGGCGCGGTGGCTCAAGCCTGTAATCCCAGCACTTTGGGAGGCCGAGACGGGCGGATCACGAGGTCAGGAGATCGAGACCATACTGGCTAACACGGTGAAACCCCGTCTCTACTAAAAAATACAAAAAAAAATAGCCGGGCGAGGTGGCGGGCGCCTGTAGTCCCAGCTACTCGGGAGGCTGAGGCGGGAGAATGGCGTAAACCCGGGAGGCGGAGCTTGCAGTGAGCTGAGATCCGGCCACTGCACTCCAGCCTGGGCGACAGAGCAAGACTCCGTCTCAAAAAAAAAAAAAAAAGAGTGGCCTGGCTGGCAAAATTGACAAATGGGATCTAATTAAACTAAAGAGCTTCTGCACAGCAAAAGAAACTACCATCAGAGTGAACAGGTAATCTACAGAACGGGAGAAAATTTTTGCAATCTATCCATCTGACAAAGGGCCAATATCCAGAATCTACACAGAACTTAAACAAATTCACAAGAAAAAAAATCAAACCACCCCATCAAAAAGTGGGCAAAGAATACGAACAGACACTTCTCAAAAGAAGACATTTATGCAGCCAACAGACACATGAAAAAATGCTCATCATCACTGGCCATCAGAGAAATGCAAATCAAAACCATAATAAGATACCATCTCACACCAGTTAGAATGGCGATCATTAAAAAGTCAGGAAACAACAGATGCTGGAGAGGATGTGGAGAAATAGGAAGACTTTTACACTGTTGGTGGGACTGTAAACTAGTTCAACCATTGTGGAAGACAGTGTGGAGATTCCTCAAGGATCTAGAACTAGAAATACCGTTTGACCCAGCCTTCCCATTACTGGGTATATATACCCAAAGGATTATAAATCATGCTGCTATAAAGACACACGCACATGTATGTTTATTGCAGCACTATTCACAACAGCAAA
>NW_012114422.1:2473976-2477409 GCF_000951035.1 Colobus angolensis palliatus
GGGGAACATCACACACTGGGGCTGGGAGGGGGGAGGGGGGAGGGATAGCATTAGGAGATATAACTAATGTAAATGACGAGTTAATGGGTACAGCATACCAACGTGGCACATGTATATATATGTAACAAACCTGCACGTTGTGCTCATGTACCCTAGAACTTAAATTAAAAAAAAAAAAAAAAAAAAAAAGAGTGGCCCGGCTGGGTGTGGTGGCTCACACCTATAATCTCAGTACTTTGGGAGGCTGTGGCAGGCAGATTGCTTGAGCCCAGGAGTTCGAGACCAGCTTGGACAACATGGCAAAACCCTGTCTCCATAAAAAATACAAAAATTAGCCAGGTGTGGTGGCACATGTCTGCAGTCCTAGCTACTGATGAGGCTGAAGCAGGAGAATAGATTGAGCCTGGGAGGTTGCAGTGAGCATGATCACACCAGCGCACTTCAGCCTAAGTGACAGAGGGACTCTGCCTCAAAAAAAAAAAAAAAAAAAGAGTGGCACATATTCTGTGCATACAAGTTTTGATTTAGTACAGTGTATAGTTTACACAGGGGAAAATACAAGTTTTTAATTTTAAAAAGAGATCAGTATCTGAAATTTTCATTTGAAAGGTAACATTCATTGTTTACGAGGCTCAGAATAGGCCAGGTGCAGTGGTTCACACCTGTAATCCCAGCACTTTGGGAGGCTGAGGTGGGTGGATCCTTTGAAGTCAGGAGTTCCAGACCTGGCCAACATGGCAAAACCCCGTCTCTACTGAAAATACAAAAATTAGCCAAGTGTGGTGGCCAGCAGCTGTAATCCCAGCTACTCAGGAGGCTGAGGCAGGAAAATTGCTTGACACTCGGGAGGCAGAGGTTGCAGTGAGCTGAGATCACGCTACCGTACGCCAGCCTGGGTGAGAAAGTGAGACTGTATCTCAAAAAGAAAAAGCCTCAGAGTAAATATTCTACTCTATAAATTCTTTGGATTAACATAGTTTCCGGAAAACAAAGCTCTTTATTTGGGCTCCTTTGCCACTTCACCATCAAAGAGGCCTAACATGGGGATGGTTTTGTTTTTACTTCTAAAAAGAACTACATTCAGAGCATCACTAATGCCATGTGACTTCCACAGGTAGATGTTACCCTACATTAAGATCTTCATTCAGTTGCCAGGCATGGTGGCTCACAACTGTAATCCCAACACTTTGGGAGGCTGAGGCGGGTGGATCACCTGAGGTCAGGAATTCGAGACCAGCCTAGCCAACATGGTGAAACTCATCTCTACTAAAAATATAAAAATTAGCCAGGTATGGTGGGGGGGCACTTGTAATCCCAGCTACTCGAGAAGCTGAGGCAGGATAATCGCTTGAACCTGGGAGGTGGATGTTGCAGGAAAAAAAAAAGATCTTTATTCAGTTGTAGCCTTTCTCCATACAACACTCTTCTTGGAATTATCAAGAAAAGGCTTTTTTTATAAGCTCTTAAAGCCTAGTAAATTCTTATTATCTGCATTCAGGCTATTACAAAGACCACTGTTTGGTGAACACAGCTCAAACTGCTATAAAACAATTCCTGCATTACCTATAAACCTCTCCTCTTCCTGGGCTAAGATAGGTGTGACTAATTCACTATTTCCCGTGGGGATAGAGGGAGACTTACAGCATTGGGTTAAGACAATGCTTTATTGTACGGAGAATGTCTAACACACCACAGCGTGTTTACTGTCTCTGCCTGCTGCCACCTCGCCCCGACCCGGCCAAAATGCCAGCAGTGCTCTGCAGTCATGGTGACAGCCAAAAAGAAAAAAAAAAAAAATAGCCATGCCCTGTTTCCCTGCAGAACCACTACAGTGCTCAGAACCCCTTCACACTGGCAGAAGAATGGACAATGCAGGTGCCCCTCAACACTGGCACTGCAGATGCTTCTGAAGCTGGCCAAAGTCCACTAGACCACAGAAAATCTCTAAATAACATGTCCAAACTTTCCTGGAGATCACACATTCTGCCTCCCCGACAAACGTACAGGGCAGTCCCTTGACAGATCCCATGACTATTCCCAGCCTTTGTGCAATGATAAAGATCAGTCATGATCGCCTGTGCTATAGAACCCAAAGGAGACCCGGGCTCTCTGTGAACCTGGGGCATGGGGTGGAAGATTTCTTTTTCTTTTTTTGGAGACGGAGTTTCGCTCTTGTTGCCCAGGCTGGAGTGGGCTCGATCTCGGCTCACCACAACCTCTGTCTTCCGGGTTCAAACGATTCTCCTGTCTCAGCCTCCCGAGTAGCTGGGGTTACAGGCATGCACCACCATGCCCGGCTAATTTTATATTTTTAGTAGAGACGGGGTTTCTCCATTTTGGTCAGGCTGGTCTTGAACTCCTGACTTCAGGTGATCCACCCACCTCACCCTCCCAAAGTGCTGGGATTACAGGCGTGAGCCACTGCACCGGGCCATGGGGTGGAAGATTTCTAACTTGAAGATTTCTAGCTGGCAGGCAGCCCAGAGCAGAATTCCCAAAATGAAGATACAAATCTCCCCCCTCCTTTCCCCACCCACCCCTTAAAGACCCAGAATGTACCAAAAAAATAAATATCCTTCCTTGATTTCGCAACTTTTTTTAATGTAAGCCAACCCCCTCGCCAATGCTATCACACCAACCTGCGAACCAACCCACTTCAAACTAGGAAGTTGTCTGACATTGAATAAAGATTCTTATTTTTTCCAGTTTTATATTTAAAAGGATATTTTCAAAGATGTTTCAATATTAAGAATTATTTTTCCTCTTAAACACAGATAAAAGTGGAATGGCGAGGAAACTTTACAGCGCAAATGCTTTGTAATAATATAATTACGCAAGCATCCAGTTTATCTTTCTCCCTCAGGGGACATTACACCAAGCCATCTGAGGAAAAAGAGCAGGGAGAGACTATCCACCAGTGTCCCTAAATACTCCTGCAAAGAAACCTCAAGGAAAGGTTGCCCCAAGTTGGCAGTAGAGAGCTACAGGTATAGGCTCCATGTCTCCTTACATGTACAACGAGGAGACTGACCTGATCAACTCCAGGATCCTCTCCAGGCTGACAGTTTGAAATTAAAGGCAACAGAATACCAATTTCAATCAAAATCCAGAGACCAAGGGAGGAATTAAGAAATAGTTTGTGGAGACCAGGATTTGTCACAGCAAAGTTCCAGACTAAAGGGGTGTGGAGGGATGGGCCTACAGAAAGAGCCATCAGGGCTGGGCATGGTGGCTCATGCCTGTAATCCCAGCACTTTGGGAGGCCAAGGTGGGCGGATCACCTGAGGCTGAGATCAAGACCATCCTGGCTAACATGGTGAAACCCCGTCTCTACTAAAAATACAAAATTTAGCCGGGCACGGTGGCAGGCGCCTGTAGTCCCAGCTACTCGGGAGGGTGAGGCAGGAGAATCGCTTGAACCCAGCAGGCAGAG
>NW_012114422.1:2477629-2495387 GCF_000951035.1 Colobus angolensis palliatus
AAAGAAAGAAAGAAAGAAAGAAAGAAAGAAAGAAAGAAAGAAAGAAAGAAAGAAAGAAAGAAGGAGAAAGAAGGAAGGAAGGAAGGGAGAAAAAGAAAAGAAAAGAAAAGAAAAGAAAGAGAGAGTCATCAGAATGCCAGGTGCTATGGTTATGCCTGTAGTCCCAGCTACTTGGGAGGCTGAGGCAGGAGGATCCCTTGAGCACAGGAGTTTACTCAGCCTGGGTAACATAGTGAGAACTTGCCTTAAAATTTTTTTTTTTTAATCTAAAAAAATAAAAAGAGCCATCAGAGAACCACAAGTGGACCAAGGTGAGGGCTTACATGGGGTCCAAGCTATGATGTTCTTTCACAGCAATGGTTCTGGGTGCAATGGAAGGAAGCTCTGGAGAAAAGGCGGCCCCAGGCAGAAAGGCAGGGAGTAGGTTTGGGTTGAGCCCTTCTTCTGAGCTGAGGCTACGAACATTAAAACATACGTCTAGAGGGTGTCCCAGCTGCAAGAGTCAGGACGGAGACACCCCAAAGGAAACAAGTATTTGGGGGTGGGGCTTGGAGGCTCTGGAGGAGAAAGGGAAAGAGAGGAGCTGGGGAGCCTTCCAGTCTTCTACAACTTTACAAAAGAGTGGACCCCAAGGCAATCTTGGCCTTCTTCTCCCTTTAACCTGCATACTATCTACAGTCTCTGGTTTCCTACAATTTCTATCAAGAATTCTAGATATTCCTGCAATTATGTTCAAATGACAGTTCCCACCCAGATGATGTGGCCTTTTTGTAACATCCTCCAACCTTTCATTCCTCTGAGTCAGGAAGGAAAACAAACTCTTCAGAAGTCCAGATCTGAAAAAACCCTAGTTGGGCTGACTCCCACTCCTACAGCATCCCTTTTATTCCCAGGCCCTAGTAAGCCTGAATTCAGTGTTCTTAAAGCTGACCCCTTGAAGAGCTGCAGTGGATAATTACAGCAAACATCAATCACATGGGCCCCGGGGGAACTAACTCCTGGGGGCACTAACTGCCCAGCCCACAGAGTGTGCCCTCGCCTACACATTACGGAAGTACCCACAGAGCAGACTGGTCATCCTCGTCCCCACTTTGTAGGGGCTGCAGTTTTATATGTTCTCATCCCATCAGGCACTGCAGTTCTGTGGTTTACCCATTCAATAACAATGTTTGTTGCTGGCATCTAGACAGATTTTTTTTTTTTTTTAGTAGCTATCAACTTTGAAAATTGACATCTTTTGGGAATACCAGACCAGCCCTTGCCAATCTCCACTATGGTGACTCAGTCCTGTAAGAGACAACATTTTATTCATAATCTCTCACTCAAGGGCCGACTCAGAAGAATTCTTTACACCTGCTAGAAATAGTGAGAAAATATGATAGGGTGAAAATTCCATGTTGTGAAATGCCCTGTGTGTGGTAACCCTATGCAGGAGGCCAAGAAGAATTTTTGCCTTCTTTTCCATTGAAGCGTTTATGGCAAATCCAAACTCTACTTTATCTAAAGGGAATTTCGTTCTTTTTTTTTTTGAGATAGAGTTTCTCTCTTGTTGCCCAGGCTGGAGTGCAATGGCGCAATCTCAGCTCACTGCAACATCCACCTCCTGGGTTCAAGCAATTCTCCAGCCTCAGCCTCCCGAGTAGCTGGGATTACAGGTGTATACCACCACGCCAGGCTAATTTTTGTATTTTTAGTAGATACGGGGTTTCACCGTGTTGGCCAGGCTGGTCTCACTCCTGACCTCAGGTGATCCACCCACCTCAGCCTCCCAAAGTGCTGAGATTACAGGCGTGAGCCACTGCACTGGCCAATGGCAAATATATATTTTTTTCATATGCTCATAGGTATCCAGTAACCCACAAAAACATATGATTTTATTCTGTCAAGTATCTTCATAGTTGTTTTTTTAAGAGACAGGATCTCACTCTGTTGCTTAGGCTGGAGTGGAGTTACCCCTAGCTCACTGCAGCCTTAGACACCTGGATTCAAGTGATCCTCCCATCTCAGCCTCCTGAGTAGCTGGGACCACAGGCACGTGCCATCATGCCTGATTTTTTTTTTTTTTTTTTTTTTAGAAACAGGATCTCACTATGTTGTCCAGGCTGGTCTCAAACTCCTGGGTTCAATTGATCCTCCTGCCTCAGCCTCCCAAAGCGCTGGGATTACAGGTGTGAGCCACTGCACCACGCAGCCTGCTTCCTGTATTGTAGGTACTCAGTGAACAACTTAGGAATTAGTAAAATTGAAAGGCCAGAAAGAAGTCACCAGAGTCCATTCCGCAACAAGCAGACTCTGTCACTTTGTCACACACAGGCCAAGAATGAATGTATGTAACCATCATCTTAACACCCACCTGCAAAACAAGCATTTTATGGCTTGATGCATGACCCTGAGCAAATAGACTCCAAAACGTCTGTGTCCCTGTTGGTCCCTTTCTAATAGTAGAAGCTGTTAAAGGAGGTAAGAGAAAATGCCAACATGCTCAGAAAGACATTGTATTTATACAAGCTATCACCACCAGGAGTGCTTAGTTTCAGCAAAAAGGAAGATTATAATGTGCCTATAACTGAATTCAATGGAACTGCATTTTTACACTGAACATTAACAAAATGTAAACACAGAAGGAAAGGTTAAATGTGAAAAGGTTACTGTCAAAGGGAAGCTTAGTTATCAGCAAAATACATATCCAGATTAACTAGCCATTTCTATCCTTGAGTTTTCTCCCTCTAGCAATCTTTTAAGCCTTTTAAAGGTGGAATAACACCCACCACAAGCATGTGAAACACAGCCCACTTATATATCACATCTACTTTTGGAGGAGCTGCTTTGCCTAGTCAACAGCAGTACTGTAGGTTTTAGCAGAAAAGAGAAGGAACATTTCCTGTCTGAACACAATGACCACGCATGCAGCACTTTGTACTCTTTCCATCAACAGCAGAACAAAACTATTTCCTTTGGATTAGAAAGCTGCCAGGACATGTTGGCACATTCTAACTCTTCTTCACTTTGTGCTCCCCTGCCCTCCAGTAAGGGTACAGCAAACTACTATTCAACCATCTTTTAAAGGGTGTTAGGCAATGGTGCTGCAACATACCATATATTTGCTTTACTGACCCCAAATAAAAACAAGTAAGGTAAACGAAGTTCAAATATTTACAATTCATGCTCTTCACCTTTTTACTTGTGGTTGTTTTCCCCCTCCTCAAATGGTATTTGTTTCTGCAGCCTCACAGCTACTGAAAGCGATTTCAATTCTTTTCCTGTAATTTTAAAGTCTGCAAAAATGGCCTTGAGTAACTCCCAAGACTTACCATGAATATAAGATACATCCGATTAAGAGGCTGGTCCCCAGTATAGTCACCAAGTTTTCATCTCTGTACAGGTCTTGACCAAAGTCAGGCACACAGATTGTAACATTTTTCCCATGTTCATCTAGAACTTGTAAAGAAAACACAAAGTCATCACAGTCAAATAGAAAGCCCAGTTGTAACTCACAGAAGCACTCATTTTGGCAAAACTCAGGTAGCTGTGGTGTGCCTCCTTAGAATAGTGAACACTTATCACTGGAAACCTCTACTCTATAGGCTGTTTCCATGCCGACTGGATTTCTGCTATTTCAAAGAACCATTCTCCCACATCATCACACCCTCTTGGAACAAGACCCTCAGATTCCAGCTCAGTGCCATGGGGCTCAAACAGATCCAGGACCAAAGGAGAGAGTCTTGCTCATTTTCAGTACTATTCAAACAATAGTAAAAAGACAAGTCGGGCGCATTTTTCAGTTGACAGGGCAGCCCCTAAAGAGAGGTAGGGTGTAGATACCAAGCAGTGCTGAGGTGAATCAACAGCCAACAATAGCTCCTAAACCAGTTGAGAAGCTATTTAGATGTGATATGATAATCGCGATATCTTTCTGTCTATAACTTGGAAACCCTCCTGAGGTTTTTTTTTTAAGTATGGGTGACTACATGTGATATTGTGAAATATGTATTTGGTCTTCATCCACATTTACTTGCATGCAACTCCTAAAATCCTTGAAATCTCCAAAATAGTGTCTTTTTGTATGTTAATGATGGACTAATGGCTGGCAGCCCCCAGGCAGCTTCAGGATGGGGCTGGTCACCAGAAAGACCAAGGTAAGATTAGAGGGGTTGGGACTTTCAGACCCACTCTCCAAACTCCAGGAATGGGAGGAATGGCAGTTGATCACTAAGGGCCAATGGTTTAATCATTTAATCAATCATGCCTGTGTAATGAAGTCTCCATAAAAGGCCCAAAAGCACATGGTTCAGAGAGCTTTCTGAGACACAACCTCATCCACATGTTAGGAACCCAGCCACACCAACTCCATGAAGACAGAAGCTCGGGACCCTTCCAGACCTTGCCTTATATGTATTTTCACCTGCCTGTTTACTCGTATTCTTTAAAATATCCTTTGTAATAAATCAGTAAAGATAAGTATTTCCTGAGTTCTGTGAGCCACTCTATCAAATTAAGCCATCCCAAAGAAGGGGTAACTGCGGGAGCCCTAACAGTTGGTCAGAAGTTCTGGGGGGCCGGACTTGTGACCAGCGGGAAGGGTAGGGCTGTTTTGTGAAATTGAGCCTTCAACCTGTGGAATCTGACCTTATCTCCAGGCAGAGCATCCGAACTGGATTGGAGGACACCCAATTGAAGCCCACTGCGGAACTTACTGCCTGCTTGCTGGTGGGGAGAAATCTCCACATATTTTAGTGTCACAGAAACCTTCTGTGTTGACTGTTGTAGTGTGAAACAGAAGAAAAACTGAGTTATTCTAAACATTACGTAACAAAGATTCCTGTATAGCCATCAGTGGTAATTTACCTTTTACCTGACATGGGATCTTCCATTTGGAACACCCAACCTAGGTCTGACTGCCAACTTTGCCACCAAAGCGAGTAACATAAACATAAAATAACACTCTAGAAACCACTTTAAAAACGTGCACATTTTAAGTGTCTGAAGTGAGATTAAAATTATGACTGGTATTTGCACTTGAAACAGTAAACGTAACTGTGCATGCTGTGGTTTAAGGAATCTTTTATTATTTGTATAAATTTATGGCGTACAAGTGTTAGCTTTTTTACATGTAGTGGAGAAGTCTTGGCTTTTAGTGTATCTATCACCCAAATAATGTGTATTGTATCCATTAAGTAATTTCTCACCATCTATCCCCTCCCTCCTTCCTATGATTGAGACTTCACTATCATTCCACACTCATGTCCATGTGTACACACTATTTAACTCCCACTTAAAAGTGAGAACATGCAGTATTTTTCTTTCTGTGTCTGCTTGTTTCACTGAAGATAATGGCTTCGTTTCATCCATGTTGCTACAAAAGACAGGATTTCATTCTTTTTTATGGCTGAATAGTATTCCATTGTATGGATATATATATATATATATATAAATCACGTTTTCTTTTTTCCTTTTTTTTTTTTTTTTGAGACAGAGTCTCACTCTGTAGCCCAGGCTGGAGTGCAGTGGTGCGATCTCGACCTCGGCTCACTGCAAGCTCCGCCTCCTGGGTTCACGCCATTCTTCTGCCTCAGCCTCCTGAGTAGCTGGGACTACAGGCGCCGCCACCGTGCCCGGCTAATTTTTTATATTTTTAGTAGAGACGGGGTTTCACCGTGGTCTCAATCTCCTGACCTTGTGATCCACTCACCTCGGCCTCCCAAAGTGCTGGGATTACAAGCGTGAGCCACCGTGCCCGGCCAAATCACGTTTTCTTTATCCAATCATCTATTGATGGACACTTAAGGTGATTCCATATCTTTGCTATTGTGAACTGTGCTGCGATAAACACAGAGGTGCAGGTATCTTTTCAAAGTAATGATTTCTTTTCCTTTTCATAGATACCCAGTAGTGGGATTGCTGGATCAAACGGTAGCTCTATTTTTAGTTCTCTGAGAAATCTCCACACTGTTTCCCATAGTAGCTATGCTAATTTACATTCCCATCACAGTGTAAGGGTTCCCATTTCTCCACATCCTTGTCAACATCTGTTACTTTTTGTCTTTTTAATACTAGCCATTCTGACTGGTGTGAAATGGCATCTAGTTATGGTTTTAATTTGCATTTCTTGGATGATTAGCAATGTTGAGCATTTTTTTCATATGCCTGTTGGCCATTTATATGTCTTATTTAGAAAAAAAATGAAATGTCTATTCATGTCCTTTGACCACTTTTTAATGGGATTATTTAGTCGTATTTATAAGTCGTTTTTGTTGTTGAATTGAGCTCCTTGTAAATTCTGCATATTGCTCCCCCGTAAGACACAGTTCGCAAATATTTTCTCTGATTCTGCAGGTTGTCTGTTCACTCTGTTGATTATTTCTTTTGCTGTACAGAAGCTAATTAGATTAATATAGTTCCATTTGTCTGGTTTTGTTTTTGTTGTCTGTGCTTTTGAGGTCTTAGTCATGAATTCTTTGCCTTGAGCAATATCCAGAAGAGTTTTCCTAGGTTTTCTTCTAGTATTTTTATAGTTTCAGGTCTTACATGTAAGTCTTTAATCCACCTTTTGTTGGTTTTTGTATGTGGTGAGAGACAGGATAGGGGTTCAGCATAAGGAAATCCAAATTTTCCAGGACCACTTATTGAAAAGGGTATCCTTTCCCCAGTGTGTGTTCTTGTCAACTTTGTCAAAGACCAGATGGCTATAAATATGTGGCTTTACTTCTGGGTTCTCTATGCAGTTCCATGGATCTATTCTTATGCAAATACCATGCTATTTTGCTTACTGTAGCTTTGTAGCATAATTTGAAGAAGGGACTCCTCCAGCACTGAAGTGTGATTCCTCCAAGCTTTGTCCTTTTTGTTTAGGATTGCTTTAGCTATTCTGGCTCTGTTGTTTCCACACAAATTTTAGGATTGTTTTTCTGTGAAAAATATCATTGGTATTTTGATAGGGATAGCACTGAATGTGTAAGACTGCTTTAGGCAATATGGTCATTTTAACAATATTTATTCTGATCCATGAGCATGGGATGTCTTTCCATTTGCTTGCATTCTTTTTTTTTTTTTTTTTTTTTTTTTTGAGACGTGGTCTTGTTCTTTCACCCAGTCTGGTGTACAGTGACCTGATCATAGATCACTGTAACCTCAAGCTCCTGGGCTCAGGTGATCTTCCCACCTCGGACCTGTAAGTAGCTAGAACTACAGGTGCATGCCACCACACTCAGCTAATTTGTAAATTTTTGTAGAGATGGGGTTTTGCTATGTTGCTCAGGCCGGCCTCAAATTCCTGGCCTCAAGCTATCCTCCCACCTTGGCCTCCCAAAGTGCTGGGATCACAGGAATGTGCCACTACTCATGGCCCCTCCCTTTAAGTTTTTTATCAGTGTTTAGTAGTTTTCAATGTAAAGATATTTCACCTCCTTCATTAAATTTATTCTTAGTTATTTTATTTTTTGTAGCTATTGCAAATGGGACCAGCTTCTTCATTTGGTTCTCTGCTAGATGATTACTGGTGTACAGAAACACTACTAAGTTTTTTTTTTTTTTTTTTTGAGGTGGAGTCTTGCTCTGTTGTCCAGGCTGGGGTGCAGTAGTGTGATCCTGGCTCACTGCAACCTCCCCCTCCCGGGTTCAAGTGATTCTCCTGTCTCAGCCTCCCAAGTAGTTGGGATTACAGATATGTGCACCACCAGGACTCACTAATTTTTGTATTTTTAGTAGAGACAGGGTTTCACCATGTTGACCAAGCTGGTCTCGAGCTCCTGACCTCAAAGGATCCACCCACCTTGCCCTCCCAAAGTGCTGGGGTTACAGATGTGAGTCAACGTACCCAGCCAAAACACTAGTAACTTTTGTATGTTGATTTTGTATACTTCAATATTACTGAATTCATTATACAAACCTAAGAGTGTTTTGGTGGAACCTTTTGGGTTTTCTAGATACAGAATCATATCATCAACAAACATGATAATTTGACTTCCTCTCTTCCAATTTGGATGCCTTTTATTTCTTTCTCTTGCCTGAGTGTCCTGGCTAGGACTTTCAGTACTATGGTGAACAGGCATGGTGAAGGCAGGCACCCTTATCTTGGTCCAGTTCTCAAAAGGAATGCTTCCCATTTTCCCCCACTCAGTATGATATTGGCTGTAGGCTTATCATATATGACCTTTATTATTTTAAGTTGTGTTCCTTCTATTTATTATTTTAAGTTATGCTCCTACTTTATTGAGGGTTTTTTTTTTTTACTACGAAAGGATGCTGAATTTTAACAAATGCTTTTTCTGCATCTATTGAAATGATCACATGGTTTTTATCTTTAATTCTGTTTATGTAATATGTAATGTATGATGTATCATATTTATAAATTTGCATATGTTGAACCATTCTCGTATCCATGGTATAATGCCCACTTGATCATGGTATATTATCTTCTGATGTACTATTACATTGTGTTTGCTAGTATTTTGTTGAAGATTTTTCCATCTACGTTCATCAGGGGTATTGGTCTGTAATTTTCTTTTTTGTTGTATCCCTGTCTGGTTTTGGTTATCAGGGTGATATATCAGGCCTTGTATAATGAGTCAGGGAGAGTTCTTTCCTCCTCCATTTTTTGGCACAATTTCAGGAGGACTGGTATTAGTTCTCCCTTATATGTTTGGTAGGATTTGGCTATGACTCCGTCCGGTCCTGGCTTTTTCTTATTGGAAGATTTTTTAAATCACTGATTCAATATCACTACTCATTATTGGCCTGTTTAGGATTTCTATTCCTTCTTGCTTTCCAGAAATGTATCCATTTCCTCTAGGTTTCCTACTTTGTAAGTATATGGATGTTCATAATAGTCTGTAATGATCTTTGTACTTTTGTGGTATTATTGTGATTTTTCCTTTTTCATTTCTAATTTTGTTGATTTGGTCTTCTCTCTTCTTGGTTAGTCTAGAGGCTTATCAATTTTGTTTATCTTTTCAACAAACCAACTTTTTTTTGTTTTGTTGATCCTCTGTATTTTTCTCATGGGCTTTTTTTTTGGTGGGGGGAGGTCTGTATTTTATTTAGTTTCTTATTTTATTTTTTTGAGACAAAGTCCCTGTCTATTGCCCTGGGTAGAGTGCAGCGGTGCAATAAGAGCTCATAGGTCACTGCAGCCTCAACCTCTGGGATTCCAGGGATCCTCCCACCTCAGCCTCCCGAGTAGCTGGGACTACAGATGTGCGCCACCATGCCTGGATATTTTTTTGTATTTTTTTGTAGGGACAGGGTTTCGCCATGTTGCCCAGGCTGGTCTCAAACTCCTGGGCTCCTGCAATCTGCCTGTCTCAGCCTCCCGAAGTGCTACGATTACAAGCATGAGCCAACTCACACAGCCCTGATCTTTGTTATTTCTTTTGTTCTGCTAACTTTGGGTTTGGTTTCTTCTTGATTTTCCAGTTCCAGGTGCAACATTAGGTTGTTAATTTGTGATCTTTCTGCTTTTTTGATGTAGGCGTTTAATGCTATAAACTTCCCTGTGTATGCTGTGGTTTCAAGAATCTTTATTCTTAGGCTAATTAAAAAAATGTAGAGCACTTGAAATTTAAAATAACTTCTTTTCTGTTTTTTTTGTTGTTTTTTTTTTTCTGGTAGAGATGCTATGTTGCCAAGGCTGGTCTCAGCTCCTGGCCGCAAACAATCTTCCTGCCTCAGCCTCCCAAGGTGCTTAGATTACAGGCATGAGACACCATGCTCAGCCTTTTTTTCTGTTTTAAAGGGATACCTGCCATTTAAAAAATACTGTAAATAAAAATCCCAGTAAGTTAAAGCCAGAAATTAATACATAAGCAGACATAAAAGAAAGTCTTAAAGAGACTAAATTTATGTACACTTACAGAGTCAAGATAGAATATTAAAAAAAAAAAAAATTAAATCCAGGATAGGCAATACTTACTTAAGACCTCCACTTACATTACTTTCCACTGTAAATAGCAACAAGGACAAGCCCATAAATACTATGCATATAAGCTAAAACTTTCAAAATTACCATTGCACCAGTTTTCCAAATTTAAGAGGAAACAACTTCAATTTTCTTAGACACTACATTTATTTAATTTGATTTAAATAAGCTCAAATATACCCAAACATACATTTATATATGCTTATGTGTATGTATGTATATATGTACGTATATGTGTATGTGTATATTTGCATTTATACATCACAAAAGTAATAGAGAGGGTAAGTTAAGTTTCTGCAAGTTACTTAAGTAGCAGGATCAGTCTACAAACCAGGCAGTCCGACTTCAAAGCTCATGCTCTAATCACTATGTTCGGCTGTCTCTGTAAATAAATGTCATTTAGGACGAGTGGTTTGAGGTCACATAGCCAGTAAATCACGGGATCTGTGCTCAGATCCTGCTCCCTGCTCCCCACTCCCCCACATTCTTTCCACTCCCTCTGTTCCACTGCTATAGTCAGAAAAGAAAGGAAATACAACTAAATTAAGAGGTTATTTAGGCCTAAAAGCAAACTCCACAGCCAAACCTTTCCTCCTGTCTGTCCTACACACCAGGAAGAATTGAAAAAGGGAATTTTCCTTTACATAGCTCAAGTTAAAGACTTTTTTAACTTGAAAGATGAAAAAGTCTAGATCATCTCTCTATTGTGATTTAGTACACTTCTATTATTTATTTTTCAACTTAATTTTTGTGGATACATAGTAGGTGTACATATTTATGTGGTACATGAGATGTTTTAATACAGGCATGAAATATGTAACCATCACATCATCTAAAATGGGGTATCCATCCCCTCATGCATTGATCCTTTGTGTTACAAGCAGTCCAATTATACTCTTTTAGTTATTTTTAAATGTACAATTAAATTTGACTATAGTCACCCTGTTGTGCTATCAAATACTAGGTCTTATTCATTCTTCCTATTTATTGTGTACCCATTAATCATCCCAACCTCCTCCCAAACCTCCCCCAAACCCTTCCCAGCCTCTGGTAGCCATCCTTCTGCTCTCTATCTCCATGGCCTCTCCAATATTTAAACAACAGTTCATTCCTCCATGAATGAAAATATTCACACCGCAAACACAAGCCCCCTAACAGGCTGGCTTACCTACTTCTGCAGGTTTGCTGGACAGAGCTGAGAAGGTGAGGTAGGTGACATAGCAGCTTATGACCCCTGATTGTAGGAGCCCCGAGTGTGGCTGTCCTGAAAAATGACAAGAGACAGACAGACAACAGGCTTTAATTTGAAGAAAAAGCAAGCATATGCCTAATAAACCTGATAGTCCCCATGACAGTCCTCAAACTTGAGCATCCACCTTTAAAGGAAAGAAAAGAGAAAAAAAAATGTAGTATGTTTCTCAGATAAAACTAAAAAGATATTAAGGGGGAGAGAGTTACACACTGAGCTGAACATTGCTATTTTAAAGATGTCAGGTTCTGCCAAGTTCTCTACCAATAATTTATCGAGCCCATGGCTATACTTAAACACACTAACTAGTCTCCCTGAGGTTTGTAACATTAGTTCTTAAATCCCAAGATCAGAAAAAAAATTACCGTTTTACCGTCGTTGTTGATAAAACTACATAGCTTAGTTGGGGAGGGGAGGAGTAAGCTGTAAACCAGATTTCACAGGGGACGTATTCCGGATTCTACAAGGTCATCACACACCTCAATCTATGACAGGACAAAAAGCTCTTACCTGCCAATGGACAAAAAGCTTCTGGGAACAGAATACAAGAATTGCTCTTGGCTAAAGAGGAAGGCTATGGGGCTCAGCATTCACGGGGAGAAGGGCTTTAAGGTTATTTACTGATTCATTTATTTTTAACTTTTATTTTAGGTTTGGGGGTGTATATGCAGGTTTGTTGTAAGGGGAAAATTGTCATGGGGGTTTGTCGTACAGATTATTTCGTCACCCAGGTATTAAGTCTAGTACCCATTAGTTATCTTTCCCGATCCTCTCCTTCTTCCCACCCTCCACCCCCTGACAGACAGGCCCCAGTGTGTGTTGTTCCCCTCTATGTGTCCATATGTTCTCATCATTTAGCTCCCACTTTTAAGCAAGAACATGTGGTATTTGGTTTTCTGTTCCTGTGTTCGTTTTAAGGATAATGTCTTCCAGCCCCACCCATGTTCCTGAAAAGGACATGATCGCTTACCTTTTTATGGCTACACAGTATTCCACAGATTCCATAGTGTATATGTACCACATTTTCTTTATTCAGTATACCATTGATGGGCATTTAGGTTGATTCCATATCTTTGCTATTGTGAATAGTGTTGCAGTGAACATACGTGTGCCTGTGTCTTTACATGAGAACCATTTATATTCCTTTGGGTATATACCCAGTAATGAGATTGCTGGGCCTAACGGTAGTTCTGTTTTTAGGTCTGAGGAACTGCCACACTGCTTTCCACTATGGTTGAACTAATTTACATGCCCACCAACAGTGTATAAGTGTTCCTTTTTCCCTGAAACTTCACAAGCCATCTGTTATTTTTTGAAAGTTATAATATTTCAAGTAAACTAAAGGTTCAGATCCTTCAGAGTAACCAGGATGTGATAAGGGATCTCTCTTTTTTTCCTGCGAAATTTTTGACCACTTACTGACATAAAAGGATGCAGTTTTACTCAGTCTTGTGGTCAAATTTGTTTCCAAAATTACCATTACTGAATTATAATTACCGATAAAGACATAAAATAGACCCTGTTATAATGTTGCACTTTGGCAAGGGAATAAGATTTCCCTTGGCACCTAATGGTATTAAACCAAATATTTCAGAACATTATCCCTATTTCAAAAGATAAGATTTAACCCAAAGATTTTAATCAGAATATCAAGTTGTTCTAGGAACTCTTAACTGATCAATTAAAGGGATTAGGAGAATACTCTCAATTTCAATAATGGTCTTAAAATTTTTAGTAGAGGAAAACATTATTTGTGACCAGTTTTTGTTTTTTTTTTTTCCTTCTTCTTCTTTTTTGACACAGTGTCTCACTGTGTTACCCAGGCTGGAGTGCAATGGTGGGATCTTGGCTAACTGCAACCTCTGCCTCCCGGGTTCAAGCAATTCTCCTGCCTTGGCCTAACCAGGTAGCAGGGACTACAGGCGTGCGCCACCACAGCTGGTTAATTTTTGGGGGTATTTTTAGTAGAGACGGGGTTTCCCCATGTTGGCCAGGCTGGTCTTGAACTGCTGACCTCACATGATCTGCCGCCTGCCTCGGCCTCCCAAAGTGGGGATTACAGGCATGAAACACCGCGCCCGACCACTAGTTGCCTTTTTAAACCACTATTTTAGAAAGGATTCAAGGGGGCTGTAAATTTATTGCCTATACTTTCCTACCTAGAACCTGAATGTCATGTGCATTTTCATCACCTATAGGGTCCGACCCACAAAAAAACATCAGACCAGGGACATCTCACTGTAAGCCCAAAGACACTATATCCTGGCTTAAGAAACCAAGAGTAGTTTATAAATGACAATTCACATGTATACTTCCTAAAGCACTTTCAAATCCCACTGTCTCTTCCTTTCGGCTTTGAAAGGACCACGAGCAAGGTCAGGCTCACATGTTTCCACTGACTTCACTGAGGAAGAGCACATGGGCCAGCTGCTGGCTGAGCTGGGATGGGATGTCCTGCTTCCTCACTCCCAGACCACACTGCCCACAGCCTTGAGTGAAAGATGACCCCAGAACCAACCCCTTCTGCGGCCCTTTCATTCAACTTTTACACAGAGATTGTAGGCAAGCTCATAAACAACTAACTTGATATACTCAGAAGGCATTTCCCATTTAAAGGCTCCTTGTGGTACATTATTTAGCAAAGGCAATATCTTCCTATTAATTGACTTCGTTAAGTTCAGGTCTTTCTCGACACGAGAAATGCTTGGCTATCACAGCTCGAGCGTGAGATATGAAGAGACTGGAGCTCCACCTTGCCCACTACTGACACATCCACAGTAAGTTAAGGAATACACTAGTTTAAAAAAAAAAAAAAAAAAAAAAACCACCATTGGGTTTGCTCAAAGACAATTAGGAAAACATAAATAAGGAAGAATGGAAAAAAACATGCTTACGATTTTGGACACAGGGCGAGATGGCTACCAATGAAATAAGCAGGCATAGGCCTCCATTTACTCCCAGCAGGATTTTGTTTTCCATGCAGCCGTCTTTCTGTGTGTAAAACACTGCCATCAAAACCAAGCCTCCAGTGGCAATGGAATACATGATGAGTGTCACCAGGGCCAGGGAGGCGTACCACAGCTTGTTACTGGCTGTGCCTGCTGTCCTGTTTCTCCGGGAAGTGGGTAAGAGGGAGAGGAGAGAAGACAAGTCAATGAAACCCACCATTCTCTGATAACATTCACCACCCCTCAGGCAGTAACTAGTACTACAGGCCACAGCCACTGGTACCCAGCTGCCTAGAAGACACATTATTTTAGCAGTGATTATGCTCTATCAAAGCTAGAAGGTTCTGGTAAATACGGAAACTTCTTGACTAAAGCTTAGAATTTCCCCTCAACACTGAGAGAATTCCACTTTCTGCAGCAAATGTATTCATTCATTAAAATGAATAACGTCAACCCAAATGAGAGACTGAGGCAACAGCCTCAATCAACCGAGGTTTACTGAACCAGAGGTTTGAGGGTGCACCCAAAAACACACAAGTCATAGAATCTTCTGTGGCCAGTGCTCCCAAAGAGGTTGCAGAAGGCTCAGGATTTACCCATTTCTTTAAAGGGGAGAAGGCATGCAGGAAAAGGGGGCAGGTGGTGAGGCAAATGCAACATTCTCCCGAGATTTTAACTAGTGCCCAGTAAACTCCACTATACAAGAGATATGATAAACATTGCAAAAGGGAGTAAAGGAAGAGTTAATTATATAGTCTCAGGGTAGGCAGAGAAATGACTGCTCTCCTGTCTTTGTTCTGCACCTGGGAAGATAAGCTTGTAATGGGCATTGTCAGTGTGAAATGTAAGAGACTGCAATTCCATGGACAAGGAGCTACACTTAGGTCGCAGACCTAAAGTTACAGCTGATAAGCCCTTTTTTATGGGAAGATACACATCTTGAAAGGTTTAGGGATCAACAGATAATTTACTTATGAGCAATTTGAGGGCAGTCATCTGGGATGCACGGGGCCTTTTGCCTTCTGTAGAGGTCTACCTAATGTGTAGTCCTGTGACACAAGGTTGGGAAGTCACAGCTATCTATGGGCAGGTGGGAGGGAGACAGCAGTGTCATGTGACTCTGTCTCCAGGTTTAACCCTCCGTTTGGTGTAATGAGTTTGAGCAGTCCTGAGACTCTTCATTTCCTTTAGCCACCTACAGACTTTATTCTAGCTTCTCCATTCTGACTGTGAACCACCCTGGGTAAGTTTTTGGCAGGATGAAAAAGTTGCTCTTCACTGGGCTTCTCCAAGTTTTCTCCATAAACATAGAGCCCCAAAGTGCCATAGTCTCTACTCCAAAGTGCTGCCAGGAGAGGTGGCTCACACCTGTAATCCCAGCACTTTGAGAGGCCGAGGCAGGCGGATCACTTGAAGCTAGGAGTTCAAGACCAGCCTGGGCAACATAGCAAAACCTTGTCTCTACAAAAATTAGAAATATTAGCAGCGTGTGGTGGTGCAAACTTGTAGTCCCAGCTGCTTGGGAGACTGAGGTAGAAGGATCACCTGAGCTCAGGTGGATGACGCCTGCTATGAGCCATGACTGCATTCCAGTTTGGGCAAGAGTAAGACCCTGTCTAAATTTTTTTTTTTTTTTGAGATGGAGTCTTGCTCTGTTGCCCAGGCTGGAGTACAGTGGTGTGATCTTGGTTCATTGCAACCTCCACCTCCCAGGTTCAAGCAATTCTCTGCCTCAGCCTCCCTAGTAGCTGGGATTACAGGCACCCACCACCATGCCCAGCTAATTTTTGTCTTTTTATTAAAGACGGGGTTTCACTATCTTGGCCAGGCTGGTCTTGAACTCCTGACCTTGTGATCCACCTGCCTCTGCCTCCCAAAGTGCTAGGATTACAGGCATGAGCCACTGTGCCTGGCCCTAAATATTTAATAATAATAATAAATAAACTTTTAAAAACAGAAACAAAATTTTGCCAGCAGCTCTTGTGGATGCCATCTTCTTAGGGAGAAAAGAGAATTACCTTTACTAAGAACCATATTGGCTGACCTTAGCTCTTTATTCCCTGAACTGAAAAGAAGGGCCTGTAACTGTGCTCCTTCTTTATCTAAAATAGCATCAGGGAATAGTAAAAGAAAATTTGACATTAAAAAAAGTTAAATAGATAGGAATAAATTCTGGTGATCAACTATATGGTAGGGTGATGATGGCTAGCAGTAAGGTGTTGTATATTACAAAACAGCTAGAGGAGAAGCTTTTGAAGATTCTCAACACAAAGAAATGATACAGCCTGGCCAATAGAGCAAGACCCCATCTACAAAAACCAAAAACCAAACCAAAACAAAAAACAAAGATATTAGCTGGACATGCTAATTAGCTAGCTTCTTGGGAGGCAGAGGCAGGAGGATCTCTTGAGCCTAGGAGTTCAAGGCTGCAGTGAGTTACGACTGCACCACTGCACTCCAGCCTGGGTGACAAGTGTGACTCTGTCTCTTTAAAAAAGAAAAAAAAAAGAAAGAAAGAAAAAGATGATAAATCCATGAGGTAATGAATAGCCAACTACCTTGATTTGATTACTGTATGACATATATGTATCAAAACGTCAAAATATACCCGATAAATATGTACAATTACAATATGTCAATTAAAAAATAAATTAGGGCACAGTGGCTCACACCTGTAATCCCAGCACTTTGGGAGGCCAAGGCGGACAGATTACGAGGTCAGGAATTTGAGACCAGCCTGACCAACATGGCGAAACCCCATCTCTACCAAAAATACAAAAATTACCCAGACGTGGTGGTACATGCCTGTAATCCCAGCTACTTGGGTGGCTGAATCGCTTGGACACCAGAGGCAGAGGTTGCAGTGAGCCCAGATCATGCCACTGCACTCCAGCTTGGGCAAGAGGGCAAGACCCTGTCTCACACAAAAAAGGAAATTGTTCAGAACAAAGAAAAGTATCTACAAATGCTAAATGAACTGGACAGAACAACAGGGAGAATGAACTGAATGAATCATTGTCATCTGCCTTATGATTAAATTGCTCTTTGTAACCACATTCTCCCAAACCTCACAGAAAAAGCAACTTACTTTATGCCCTCACAAAACTGGAAAGTATTCAAGCAACCCAGTTAAAATGTTTTAATGATGAAAAAATTCCTGCAGCCAGAAACAAAGAAAATACGGAGGAAAGGCCAAAATGAGAATGACCGTCATATTCCTGAAACTGTGCCAGACACTCCAATGGCCTTGGAATTATTCTAACATGAAAGGCGTACAAAGGAAATGAGAGAAAATGGGATTTTAAAAAGGAAAAAACAATCTAAGAGCAAATAATAATGGATGATGGGGAGACAGCATGAATTATACAGAAAAAGGTAAACACTGCTGACTGGTTTGTGGGTGGAAGACGACCAACACTTCTATTCACTATTCTTTTTGGTTATGTTATTAGAATATGAAGGACTTTCTTACAGTTAATTAATGTTTACAGTCCATCCCAAAGTTAAATCTTCAACCCCAACCTTTCCCCTGAACGTCACTTATATTAACCAACTGTTCGTTTAACAATTGGAGACCCGGCCGGGCGCGGTGGCTCAAGCCTGTAATCCCAGCACTTTGGGAGGCCGAGACGGGCGGATCACGAGGTC
>NW_012114422.1:2499142-2503536 GCF_000951035.1 Colobus angolensis palliatus
GTAATCCCAGCTACTTCGGAGGCTGAGGCAGGAGAATCGCTTGAACCCAGGAGGCGGAGGTTGCAGTGAGCTGAGATCGCACCATTGCACTCCAGCCTGGGCAACAAGAGTGAAACTCCGTCCCAAAAAAAAAAAAAAGGTAGGCAGAAAGCAGCTAAGTGCTTTGTCCAGAATCACAAAGAGGGTCAATTAGGTCTTAGAACTCAAGGGTTGTCATTTTCTCAGTGTGGCTTAGCAAGAAATAAAAGTAGCTATTAATAGCTGGGCATCTCCCACTTGACCCAGGATATGAACTCAACTTCCAAGGCACTTAGAAAGTGTCTACCTTCTTCAAAGACAGGATGGTTTTCTAAGGTAGCACAACATATCTTCCTAATGAAGGAGTCCTTTTTCCCCTCTTGGGAAGTTGAAAAGAAATTTAAAAAATCTTTTTTGTTGAGACAGGGTCTTGCTCTGTTACTCAGGGTGGACTGTAGTGGTGTGAACTCAGCTCACCAAAGCCTTGACCTACCAGGCTCAAGCGATCCTCCCACCTCCGCCTCCCATGTAGCAGGGACTATAGGCATGTTGCACCATGCCCGGCTAATTTTTTATAGAGACAAGGTCTTAGTATGGTGCCCGGGCTGGTCTCAAACTCCTGGGCTCAAGTAATCCTCCCATCTTGGCCTCCCAAAGTGCTGGAATTACAGGCTTGAGCCACTATGCCTGACCCAAAAATTTTTTTAAAGGAGGGAACTATTCTATCTCATAGTCTGCAGAAGATGAATCTCCAGCTCCAAAGTTTGAGTTTTGTGTTCACTTTTTAATTTTACTTTTAATTTCATGAGGATGGGAGGCTAAGATGAAGCCTATCCAATTTTTTAGCCACCCTCAAAACCAGAGACTGACAGGTATGAGCAGGGGATTGAGTGTGGCTAATTCACACCACTGGTTGACTTAGAGCCCAAACAAGGGAGTAGGGGCAGGGGGTCAAAAAGTGAGAAGTAAATGAAGGAGAGGAGAAATGAAGAGGTACAAAAAAGTAGGTATAAAGAGAAACAAAACTGCAAATCCCTAGCAATGCAACTGAGTACAGCCTTTATCAAAACTGGGCAGTTTCTGTGAGTCAATGGGAAGCTTTCCATAAAGGCACACACCAGTTCTTGTTCCACTTATGTGCAAACTCCACGAGCAGGAGGAGCTGGATGCCTATGAAGAGGAAGCCTCCGACGGCTCCCACATAGCGCCAGGCTGCAAAAGACCATGAAGAACACAATGAGGCAACCTTTCGTTGTATTTCGCTCAAAAGAGAATGACCACAGCTAAGTTTTACTAGTTAAGTGTACCTAACACATTCAATTCCCACACGACCATAAAACATATGTTATTACAAGTTTCACTCACTTTATGGAAGAGAAAAATTGAGAATCTATGTAGGTTGACAACATCTCTGTCAATAAATGGTATAGCTGGGATCTGAACACAGGCAGTCTGACCCTGAAATATCCAAGCTTATCCTCCACACTACATCTGCCAGGGTACCCCACAACTTAAAAGCTAACACATACTGCCAGAAAAATCAAAGGTTCAAATTTTATTGGGTACAAAGTCAACAACGACCAGTAAGGAAACAAGGTTCAGAAAGGGGACGGACAAGGACTCAGCTCGACTTCTGGCTCTGCCACAAAGATGGCAGGGCCATCTTTTAACCTTGAATAAGTCACATCACATGGGTTCCAGTTTGTCTATAAAAATCACTGAGCTGGGGCTGGGCACGGTGGCTCATGCCTGCAATCCTAGCACTTTGGAAGGCTGAGGCAGGCGGATCACTTGAGGTCAGGAGTTGGAAACCAGCCTGCCCTACATGGTGAAACCCCGACTCAACTAAAAAAAAAAAAAAAATTAGCCAGGCATACTGGCTGGTGCCTATAATCCCACCTACTCAGGAGGCTGAGGCAGGAGAATTGCTTGAACCCGCGAGGTGGAGGTGGCAGTGAGCTGAGATTGCACCACTGCACTCAGCCTGGGTGACAGAGTGAGACTTGGTCTAAGGAAAAAAAAAAGACTTTGCTTGGCTGGGTGCAGCGGCACATCACAAGGTCAGGAGTTTGAGACCAGACTGGCCAATATGGTGAAACCACGTCTCTACTAAAAATACAAAAATCAGCCAGGCGTGGTGGTACGTGCCTATAGTCCCAGCTACTCGGGAGGCTGAGGCAGAAGAACTGCTTGAACCCAGGAGGCAGAGGCTGCAGTGAGGTGAGATCGCGCCACTGCACTCTAACCTGGGCAACAGAGCAAGACTCCATCTCAAAAAAAAAAAAAAAAAAAAAAGACTGAGCTAGACCAGAGGGTTTCTAGGTCTCTTCTCTCTCCAAATATACCTTCTAATATATAAAAGGATCTCTGTAGAGAATTTTAAAACTTTTAACAGTATTTTAGGTAAAAGCAAGACTTAGGGAGTATATGAAAAACAACTAGCCAGGCCCTGATACATAACTATATGAAGGATTATGGCTGTTCCTTATAAACTGACACAATCTAAATGTTTAGTTTAGTTTTGTTTTTGAGACAAAGTCTCACTCTGTCGCCCAGGCTGGAGTATACTGGTGCAATTTCGGCTCACTGCAACCTCTGCCTCCCAGGTTCAAGCAATTCTCATGTCTCAGCCTCCAGAGTAGCCGGGATTCCAGGCACACACCACCATGCCCGGCTAATTTTTATATTTTTTAGTACAGATGAGGTTTCACCATGTTGGCCAGGCTGGTCTCGAATTCCTGGCCTCAAGTGATCCACCCGCCTCAGGCTCCCGAAGTGCTGGGTGTGAGCTGCCACATCTGGCCTAAATGTTAATACTTTACTTAGGAAAGTGAATCCATTTGGCTTGAACAAAATGCTCTGAACCACTGAAATTCAGGTTTTTTCCTCAGCTCATATGAAAAAGGGCCCCCTGTTTCAGCTATGATTAAAGGCTTCATATTAATGAATTAAGGCAGGTTCTAACAATAAAGAATATAATTCAATGCTACAGAGCTTGACATAAGGTAAGTTTAAAAACAGACTGAAAGACGCTTTTCCTGTCCCACTATCGCTGCAGCAGACGTTTAGCTGTTGACAGCCCTGTGCTCCCTGTTTCTGGGTTTTCTGTGCAGTGCTTGGAAAGAACAAGGTCTCCCAGGCCAGCAGAGTACCAAAGTCCTCTTACACCCTGCCTGGAAGTGGCATGCGGTAGTGAGAAGAGGGGAGGTAGATAGGCAATGGCAGAAAAAGTATGGGCAGGTAAGTCACGAATTTCTTTTGAAGCCAAAAGAAAAATCATTAATTCAAACTATCAAAGGTACTTTGGACTGCACTTCTGAGCAATTTGACAAAATGGGTAAAAACAAAACAAACAGGTACCCAAAATACCCCATTAGTACCGTTCAGAAAGGTGTCCTGATCTGGAATGAAGAAAGCTCCTGAGCACATGGCTCCCAACAGCAGAAGTTTAAAGAACCAAAAGCTAGAAGGGGGGAAGGGGGGAAAAAAAGAGGAAATGTATTTAAGTTACATTCAAGGACAAAGGACCTCTTAGAAGGTAAAGCATGTCAATCCATGATTCTGCCATTGGCCAATGTTCTCTCCTAATCGAGGGAAAGTAATTAGGTGACTTGAAGAATGCTTTTTCCCATAATTAGACTCAGTGCAGCCTCCAATTGTGCAAAACACCATTTTATTGCATGGGTGGAAATGACCTGGGGGAAGGTCTTGGAACAAGAAATAAACTCTTGAGTAAATTTCACATCATGGTACCAGGTGTTACAAATAAGATTCTAGCTTTCAGGCAATCATGTGAGTACGTATCAGTTCCACCTTCCCCTAAATCGACAATTTCAACTACCAGTCACAGTGTCTGGTGGACAGACGGGATCCTGGAATACTGTCCTGAACGTAAGAAAGGAGAAAGAAATCCCCAAGAAGACTGAAATACTTACCCATTGTGAATATGAGCTCTACAACTTTTGCTGTTGTTGATTTTCAAGGTCAGTAGACAGAAGATAAAGAAGAAACAAGCCATTCCAAAACAGACTCTATACACGGCAGAATATCCCACCAGCTTCTCACAGGTGTCACCAGCTTTAATGCCTTTACACATATCTTCAAAAAAAGGAATCTGAGGAGAAAGTTTAGAAAAGTCTTCTGTTACAACTGAGGGAGAGGGGGACTGTCATGGAGTGTTCACACAGCCGACCACAACATCCACTGTGGAAATGGATCATGTGCATAAAGAAACAGACTGAGAATCTATCTTCTAAACAGAGATTTTTCTAATTTTCTCTGAATCTTTTTTAAAGATACAGTGATCATAAAGTAACATTCAGCCTTTACTTGCCTCAAATGAGTTCCAAAAGCCAACATCAGATTTCACAAAAATT